>NC_140008.1:32100698-32547645 GCF_964263955.1 Coregonus lavaretus | reverse complement strand
GACAGACAAATTAAGAAAAAAAAATCCAGAAAATCACACTGTAGGATTTTTTATGAATTTATTTGCAAATTATGGTGGAAAATAAGTATTTGGTCACCTACAAACAAGCAAGATTTCTGGCTCTCACAGACCTGTAACTTCTTCTTTAAGAGGCTCCTCTGTCCTCCACTCGTTACCTGTATTAATAGCACCTGTTTGAACTTGTTATCAGTATAAAAGACACCTGTCCACAACCTCAAACAGTCACACTCCAAACTCCACTATGGCCAAGACCAAAGAGCTGTCAAAGGACACCAGAAACAAAATTGTAGACCTGCACCAGGCTGGGAAGACTGAATCTGCAATAGGTGAGCAGCTTGGTTTGAAGAAATCAACTGTGGGAGCAATTATTAGGAAATGGAAGACATACAAGTCCACTGATAATCTCCCTCGATCTGGGGCTCCACGCAAGATCTCACCCCGTGGGGTCAAAATTATCACAAGAACGGTGAGCAAAAATCCCAGAACCACACAGGGGGACCTAGTGAATGACCTGCAGAGAGCTGGGACCAAAGTAACAAAGCCTACCATCAGTAACACACTACGCCGCCAGGGACTCAAATCCTGCAGTTCCAGACGTGTCCCCCTGCTTGAGCCAGTACATGTCCAGGCCCGTCTGAAGTTTGCTAGAGTGCATTTGGATGATCCAGAAGAGGATTGGGAGAATGTCATATGGTCAGATGAAACCAAAATAGAACTTTTTGGTAAAAACTCAACTCGTCGTGTTTGGAGGACAAAGAATGCTGAGTTGCATCCAAAGAACACCATACCTACTGTGAAGCATGGGGGTGGAAACATCATGCTTTGGGGCTGTTTTTCTGCAAAGGGACCAGGACGACTGATCCGTGTAAAGGAAAGAATGAATGGGGCCATGTATCGTGAGATTTTGAGTGAAAACCTCCTTCCATCAGCAAGGGCATTGAAGATGAAACGTGGCTGGGTCTTTCAGCATGACAATGATCCCAAACACACTGCCCGGGCAACGAAGGAGTGGCTTCGTAAGAAGCATTTCAAGGTCCTGGAGTGGCCTAGCCAGTCTCCAGATCTCAACCCCATAGAAAATCTTTGAGGGAGTTGAAAGTCCGTGTTGCCCAGCGACAGCCCCAAAACATCACTGCTCTAGAGGAGATCTGCATGGAGGAATGGGCCAAAATAGTGTGTGAAAACCTTGTGAAGACTTACAGAAAACGTTTGACCTGTGTCATTGCCAACAAAGGGTATATAACAAAGTATTGAGAAACTTTTGTTATTGACCAAATACTTATTTTCCACCATAATTTGCAAATAAATTCATAAAAAATCCTACAATGTGATTTTCTGGATTTCTTTTTCTCATTTTGTCTGTCATAGTTGATGTGTACCTATGATAAAAATTAAAGGCCTCTCTCATCTTTTTAAGTGGGAGAACTTGCACAATTGGTGGCTGACTAAATACTTTTTTTCCCCACTGTATATACCATGTATCCGTTCAGCTTTCTGTAGTAAATATAGCAAGAACTAGCTGAAATAAAATAGTTAAATTGGCCTTTTTAAAATGTACTATTTACAATTATTCATGCTTTTTACTTTTTACAATGATTAGTTTCTCAACCCCTAACAAATCCTGCTAACTCGGTCTATAATGTTGTGGCTGTACAAAATAAATATACACTGATTTTATATAACCTACCATTCTCGCCTTTTGTTTTTAGCTTTTGTGAGTATAACGTTTGGTTGGTGTGACCATAGAGTTCCTATTAAATTTGACCAGTGAAAAAGTAGTGCACTATATATAGGGAATAAGGTGCCAGTTGAGACGCACCCGACGTCTGCTAGAAACCAACCCATGGCACAGGGGGCCAACCCTGCAGTTTATCCTGGTCCGTATTTAAAACAGGATGATCAAAGCTGTACAAACCAATTGTCATCATGTTCCTCCGGAGGGGATTCTCAAGTACATTAATTCTCCTTCTCAGGGAAATAATTGTGCCACTCTGTGACTTCATTAGGTCTCCTGGCTGTTTCAAAAGATGTTCTCTGCGGAGGTTGGGAGCCACGTCGCGGGCAGACAGCATCCCAAGGGGCACCATGAATAAAAACCAGAGAGAGATTATAATGAGATTGAGCCAGCCATGACCAGGAGTGGGGTTTTATTATTTCACTGGCAGCCAGGAGAGAGAGCGAGAGAGAGACATAAAGAAATGTGTTACATGGTACGAGCCACACTGGCCATCTGCCATAATGGTCCAGTGGTAGCTAGTAGTAGACCAGAGCATGGTTATTATTAGGGCCTGAGAATCAAGGACACCCCTCTCTGGAGATTAATACTCTATTAAAACTGTATATAAACGTCTGATTCCCCTATACCACCTGGAGTAGAGAGGGGCTAGCTGCATTTAACCAGAACCAGTGAATAGTAATGAGTTAGCATTGTAAAATGAGAGACTAGCAACAGCATTTGCCTTGAATCATCACTGTATTTTATTTGTTAATATTAGTCTCTCCAGAAAGTATAAGCAACTAGACAAGTTGTTTAATTTTAATAGGAGAGCCTTAGGAGGTAATTAAAAAAACCCTCTGGCACATTAGGAGTGTATGTGATACTGTGTGAGACTGCAGTAGGGGATCTAAAGGGAAGCTCCCACCCACTCCGAGAAGGTTAGTGTGTGTTAAGGTGTTTCAGGTGGACCAGTAGACTACGTCTACATCGCAAATGGCACCCCACTGAGCACAGTTGTCAATTCAACGTCTATTCCATGTTGGTTCAATGTAATTTCATTAAAATGACGTGGAAACAAAGTTGATTCAACCAGTGTGTGCCCAGTGGGACCCTATTACCTATATAGTGCACTACCTTTGACCAGAGCCGGAGCCCTATGGATGTAAGGAATAGGGTGTCATTTGAGAACCAGCCTATCACTGCACCATGAGAAACTGGGTGATTGACTGATGGCACTTGTCTGTCGGCCTGGCTTTTTTCACCCACCTTATTGTCTGTAGCAGCAGTTGAGATCCAGAGTTCAAATCCATTGATCACGTCCTTCTCTCTCTTTCTGTTCTGGCTGGTTGTTCTGAAGTGCCAACCCAGGGACCACTGTCCACCGCTTCCTGTACAAAAAAAAAAAAAAAAGAGTGAAAAATCAATAGGTTTCCATTGTCTGTTTGGGCAGTGTCACTGGCCTGTCAATGATCCCGTTACTGGGGCGGTACAGGGTTGAGGCGGCTGGGCGAGGGCCACCAACTCCATGGTTATGTCCCAAATGGCACCCTATTCCAAAATCCTATGCGCCAAAAGTAGTGCTCTATACAGGGAATAGGGTGCCATTTGGGAGGCTTCCCATCGCCCGCTCTGCGGACAAGAGGAAAAGATGCTGACAGACACCAGGAAGAAGTTGGAAGTTCTTGGAACACAGATTTGCACTTCAAGCGGCCGTCCGAGGAGGCCGGGTGTGAGAGCCCACCACACGGCGGGGGGCCGTTGGGGGGGGGGGCAGGATTCCCAGCCTGTCTGCCTCAGCCACTGTCATCTGTCTGTCTGTTTGTCTGTCTGACTGTCTCGTTTCCCCACCACTCACGCTTTTATCCTCCCTTTAATAATTTACCTCTGGATACACCAAAGGAAAGGAAACCCAGGTGCACTGATTGTGCTGTCATTAGGCCTGAGCTTCCAGGGCTTCAGCCACTGATGTTTTTGGTCCAGCCCCAAACCTTTTGATGGTAAAAATAAATAAAAATATTTATATATATATATACAATGAACAGAAATATAAACGCAACATGTAAAGTGTTGGTCCCATGTTTAATGAGCTGAAATAAAAGAGGCCAGACATTTCTGATACGCACAAAAAGCGTATTTCTCTAAAATGTTGTGCACAAATTTGTTTACATTCCTGATAGTGAGCATTTCTCCTTTGCCAAGATAATTCATCCACCTGACAGGTTTGACATATCAAGAAGCTGATTAAACAGCATGATCATTACACAGGTGCACCTTGTGCTGGGGACAATAAAAGGCCACAACACAATGCCACAGATGTCTCAAGTTTTGAGGGAGCGTGCAATTGGCATGCTGACTGCAGGGATGTCCACCAGAGCTTTGCCAGAGAATTTTATGTTCATTTCTCTACCATTAGCCGACTCCAATGTCGTTTTAGAGAATTTGGCAGTACGTCCAACCAGTTTCACAACCGCAGACCACGTGTAACCATGCCAGCCCAGGACCTCCACATCTGGCTTCATTACCTGTGGGATCGTCAGCCCTTTTGTGTGGAAAGACTCATTCAGATTGGCTGGGCCTGGCTCCCCAGTGGGTCGGCCTGGCTCCCAAGTGGGTGGACCTATGCCCTCCCAAGCCCACCAATGGCTGCGCCCCTGCCCAGTCATGTGAAATCCATAGATTAGGGCCTAATGAATTTATTTAAATTGACTGATTTCCTTATATGAACTGTAGCTCAGCAAAATCTTTGAAATTGTTGCATGTTGCGTTCATATTTTTGTTCAATATATATATATATATATATATATATATATATATATATATATATATATATATATATATATATGAATACAATTTCAGGCTGTATGTCTGACATTAGTTTCCATAACCACGGATCACTTGCGCTATGCAGTATTGAAAAATAAATAATTTACTGAGACATTTTGTATGACAAAAATAAACAATCCACTATACTGCGATAGGCAGTAGCAGGCACTGCAAGAAGTGGACCTCTCACTTGACCCCACCCCTACAACTCCGATTAGATGTCAATGTCATCACTCAGCAAAACGCCTGTCACTCTTTCTGAAAGAGAGGCAAAAAGCAAGCAGGTTGAGCAGGAGCAGTAAATGAGGTGGATAGTGCAGAACAGCCAGAAATTCAAAGTGTAGGGGCAACTGGTAGCTCAGGGACAGTTGACATTAATGCTCTCAGGATTTGAACTTGCAACCTTCTGGTCTGGAGTGCATTCATATCTCAGCAGGGCCACCAGATGCTTATTTGTTGCCAAGAACATACTGTATATACAAACACTCTCAAAAATAAGAGTATGGTTACGGTACAATGTTGTTCCCTGCTTTACAAAAAGGTCAAACGTACACATAAGGTACCTTCAGAGGTACACATAGGAATTCACATGGTACTGGTCGGTACCTTTTAGGGTGCATGTGTGGATAATCTAGTATAATGGTAAAACATTTTACACAATATATTAATATAAGGTACAATCATTACTGCACTTTTAAATGTAGGTGGTGGCATTGTGCTGGCTCGAGCTCATTGGCAAATTTAGGGGGCATGGTGTGAAATATGTTGTATTTGTGCCAACTCTCAGTGGAAATGTACGAGTTTAAGTGGTTTATCATTATGTTGATGAATGTTGGGCACCTCTTTTGACACTGTCAATTCTGCAGTCTTTGTAAGAACTTGTCACAATTAAGAGCTGCGCTGTTAAGAGGTTAGTGAGCATTTTCCAGTGGCTTAATGGCAGCTGGTTCACAGAAAATGAATGTTTAATTTTGAAAAACTTGCTGTCAACTAGCTGCAGGTCGGTTGTTGTGAATTTCACAGTAACTTACTGTATCTCACCCGTCACTCACTGAGCTGATGTTGTGGCAGCTTAGTGAGTATTACAATGACTAGCTATAAATTACATATTGTATGGCTGTTTGCTATCACATGCACTTATGTCAAGTTTTAACAAGGCTGGAGAACTGGCAGTGTACAAGCTAAATGTTCATAAACAGAATACAACACAGCACATTAACTGGGATGACATTTCCTCTCATGGGAGACCAAAAAGAGCTAGCTGAAAGCTACACCTACAATAATCCACGCCTGCAATATTCTGATAGGCCACCGCTGCTACAGTATGCTGCCAATTAGCAAGTAATGTTTGTCAACAGAAGAGTTAGTGAATGCACAGTAGGTTATTGGCATGTATTGCTAGTGGCAGCCAGTTGCCTGGAAGTTATTGGGAATTTTACAATAACTTACTGACAAATGGTTTCCAGTTAAGAAAATACAAATTCACGTTTGATACCTGGTCAAATGTTGTCACGTGTAGTTTCATGGTATCACATGTTGAAATGTTGCATCCCCATGTCACATTTATTTAATATGAGATCATGTTTTCACATGTTGTCACATGTTACCACATTAACTTCACATAAAATCCTGTGATCACATATTTTTAATATTTAGTATTTATTGGGATCCCAAATTAGCTACTGCCAAGGCAGCGGCTACTCTTCCTGGGGTCCAAATTTAACAGTGTCGCTTCCGTCCCTCTCCTCGCCCCTACCTGGGCTTGAACCAGGGACCTTCGGTAGGGGCGAGGAGAGGGACGGAAGCAACACTGTTACACAAACAGGAAGCAAAACACACCAAATAAAATACATAATATACTATACATAACCTACATAATATACATAACACTACATAATCTCCTGCCTCTGCCTCACGCTTCAGAAACAGGAGATGGCTCCTGCCCTATGAGCCATTCCGGCTCGCACAAGCCAAGGCTCGTGCAAGGCCACCCACCTAAAAAAATCCAATACATAATACAGTGCAAATTACAATACAAAATATATAAAAAATATCTGTGTCTCTTCACAGTCCCCGTTGAGCCTTAAGGCGTTATTTTATTTGTTTTTTGAATATGGTTTTATTGCTAGCTTTAGTTACCTGGGGTGGCAGAGAGTTCCATGTAGTCTTGGCTCTATTAAATACTGTGCAGCCTGTGAAATTACTATTAAAACAATTGTTTAACTTTACACTTTTTACAACCAGGACAGGATGAGAGAGGAGGGTAGACAAAAGAGACAGCAACAGAAGAGGGAAGACAAGAGCGACACAGAGAAAGCAATGGAGTGGCAGAGGAGGGGTGAGCACACAGTAGACTATATCATTTAAAGCTGCTCTAGGGATTCTATCTACTGCACAGTGTGTGCATGTGAGAGTGTGAGGGTGTTTGGGTACTGTGGGATTCTTTAATCAGTTTGGCTCATTGGACAGGTCAGAGTCTATGTTTAGAGTTGTTGAGTGGTATGGAGGTGCACACTGTAGATGTATGTGTTCCAGAGTAGAGAGTGTTCCAGAGTAGAGAGACCCACAGTAGCTACTGTAATTTAGTACTGGCAGTGTCTGCTATGGCAGGTGGGAAGGTGCAAGTTACCTGAAAAACATCTAATCTCACAATGTTTTAATCTCTCAATGTTCATCTCAAAGTGCACCAAATTCATGCATTTAGCTGTTGAAATTATTTAATTTTTTTTGCTGGGGGAGGATGCCCCCAGACCCTCCTGGCTTTTGGCTAAGCCCCCAATGTCTTTAAATCATAGAAACGCCCCTGCTCCTCCTATACCCCTGGCCTGTCCTGACACTTTACTAAAGCTACATATACCCCTGGAAAGATCAGCATACACCAGTGGGTTAAATAGTATAGGAAATTATATATATTTTTAAAGAATATGTTTGAATGGTTCTTATTATTTATGAAAATATACAAATGATGGGAACGTTTTGCTGTTGAGGACAGGCCTGGTGGTTTTGAGAACACACACAAAGTGTTGCAAATGCATTAGCAGCCTATACTATTAATTATTTAATAGACTAAGTGCTGATATACATTTCAATAATAGTTTGGAGTAGAATTGTATGTTTTATTTAGACTATAGCTGAACATACCATAGTGTATAATTGACCTAGAACTGAATTAAAACACTTCGAAAATACAATGTTTTCAATGTGACCCATGGGACCAGTCCTTGGTGTATAATGGGTGAACTTATTTTCCCCACAACATTTGTTATATGAATGGTCAGCTTCTCCCACTGACCAGCTAAGGACTAGGGAAGACATCAACCACCCT
Organism: Coregonus lavaretus; assembly: GCF_964263955.1. NCBI lineage: Eukaryota > Metazoa > Chordata > Actinopteri > Salmoniformes > Salmonidae > Coregonus > Coregonus lavaretus. The sequence goes on along the minus strand of NC_140008.1, from coordinate 32,539,759 downwards.
ACAAAAGCACAGAAATCAATACATTTTGACAAGGATAAAAACTGCTTGGGTTGCACCATTTTGGTCCTCCAAAAATATGCTTGATCTCTTGTCAAATGCCATTATGTCTTTCCTGCTGACAAATATTAAATGAAGACAATATTCAATGGACCATGCTGTTTTGCAATGCCATATCATGTACACATACAAAATAGAACCAGGCTTCAATACTCTCAAATTCAATTGTATAATAAAAGTAAATATAGCCTATGTGCCATCATAAATTACATATGTGATAGTTGTTTCAAATTCCCTTGTAATTTGATGTGTGGGAAATAACGATTTATTAAAATAAAGTAACTTTTATTTGCATATTTGACACATCAATGAAGGTTAACGAGGAATACTTTTATTTTTTCACAGTAAATTACTTTAAATTGGACATTTTTAATCTGGAGGTGTGCGCGCGGGAGTTGGGGCGTCAACTGAGATGCGGTAAAAAAAAAGACTCCCTCATTAACGCTCTATTCTTGGATAATAAAATGCCAACTGTTTTTCAATTATAACATCCCTTTTTCTCTTCCCTTTTTCTCTCCATCCATCTGTATCTAATGTACCAATTCAGTTCATGATGACTGTAGGGAATAGTCAGGTTAATATGTTGACAAGGTTTAACAATAGCGGGTCATGTTACTGAACACGCTCCACTGGTTCGGTTCAGTTCAGCGGCTGACAGGTCCTAATCACGCGCTGCCCTAAAGGCACAGGGCCACAGAGCATTTTAATTACTGAATTATAGACTAGCTAGAGCTCGCCAGCGTTAAATTGAGACATAATTAGGGCCAGAGTTATCATAATTGTTTCTGCTAATTGGGCGGACAAGTGCGTTATGGTGCAATTATAGGACTATGCAAAAATTATACATTTGCAAGAATTATACATTTGTTCTTAATTATATAAATGTGGTATTTTCAAACATAGGCATATCAGTGATTTTCCTGAGCTATTCAGATAGCCTTTTATAGGCCTACACTGCCTTATACATTATTTTAGGTGGATACTTCAATACAGTATATCTTTGTTTAGGCTACTATCCAGAGATAAACTTCACAAAATAGCCTACATATTGCATGAAAAGGTTGAGTAAGGCTGCAATATTGTTAGTTGCATTATAAGAAAGGGAAATTTACACGCCAGATATAGTGTGTTGTTGACAGATTCGTCCTCTTCCCTCAGTGAAATATGTTCTGCAAACTGACTGCTATGAACCAGGCAAGCGTGGCTGATGTCAATTCCAATAGCACGTTTCAGCAGCTAATGTGCCATTTACAATAACAAAAAAATAATAATGTAGTGAAGATAGAGAGTCCTCATTCCTTACACCGTGACATTCTGGAAAGTGGTGTGGCACCTCTGGCAACGCCATTATTTCCTATTAATTACTCACTAAAGAATGCCCTTAGAAATACAGGGAGGTGTGACGGGGAGCTGGTCAGCGCGAGAGCAGCTGCCCCTTCAGCCCTCCAGGCGCGCGCTGACCTCCTTCTTTTACTTCAATAAATTGGTGGCTTGACAAGCCATAAAACGAAAGAGATTTGATTTGGATATGGGAAGAAATGCAGAATATGAGCCAGAAATGACGAGTCAGAATAGATCTCGTGGGCAAGAAAATGAAGACATGTCGTGCGTGAAAACTGAATCCATGATGCTCCCCTTCACGAGCGTAAATCTGTTTTGGAAACAGAATGTCTATGTGCATCAGTCCAGTGTCCAATGTCTATGTATAGCAGCCTATTTATTGGAATTACTGAGTTTAGAGAAAATATATTTTTATTTATTTTTCCTTTGTAGACATAATAAACTAGAGCTGTTTGGATATAAATCCTATTTATTTAATTTATATTGATGAGAAAACGAGTTAGGTTTCTCGAAATCACAATTGCACAGAAAAAGCATATAACACTGTCTACAATTCGGCAACAGTGGGGGTTCCCCATATTTGCTGATGTTCTATTCATTTGAAATGATCAATTAACATTTGGATATGAGCCAATCAAAAGGAAATGGCATGGGCTGCATTTGGCTTTGTGCCTCCTCTTGTTGGCCTTACAAGTCAAGAGCCTTATTACTGTAACCATATTGTAGCCTTTACATTATAACATAATATGCAGTTTTACCTTTTGACGCCAGGGGACACTGCTCTTTGCGTTCTGAAAGGCACACGACCAAATAAACTATATCCTTTCACTATTGTCTGCTATTTGAAATGAACCAAACAAGAACACATGATCTAATGAGATGTTTTAAATGTGACACTTGGTTAGAACAGGTGCGGTTTCCATTTCGTTTTTCCGCTATAATTTCCAGTAACAAGATGTTTTGGAAATGAAATCTAGACAATGTAACAATACTGCTGTGGCACAGAATAGGACCATTCGTTTACAGCAAAAGCAAATTTTTTGGCTGCTACCAAAAAGTGCAACATGCAAATACACGTTTATACTGCTGATGCATATTATATTGAATAGATCATCATACTATGAATGCGAGCTATAGCAACAGGCCTTCAAAAGAAATGAATGTTATGGAGTTTTCTAATTCAGAATGTAGAAACAATATTAAGCCTGTAATGGTAAAGGGAGGCCTATAGCTTTAGTTTTAGTCGTTAGTAATGTAAATATGCCGAAGGTTTCTTCCTTCATATTGACAAACATGGGATTAGGACTTTTATTCCAGCTATTCATAATTTGTCTATATTTAGGCCTACTGTCTACCAGAGGATTTACTGAAAGGGATGTTTTAGACTGACAAAGATACAATTCAGTAAAAGCTTTTACGTTTATTTTAATTTAATTTTGTAGAGTACATGTCTATTCAACCCAACCAATAGTGTGTTTGTTCCTTTCATATTCCTCATCCTTTTATATTTGCTTTGTGCACCTCCTCAAATGTCATAATTCCCCACATTATGGCAGTCGTCACTTGCTTTGTGTTTCTGTTTTGTTTGCTATTGTGCAAAACACACCGCTATTTTAAAGATGACATGAATGAGACACAGTGTCTCGTCCCACTGGGCACACACCATAGGCCTACAGTGGGGAGAACAAGTATTTGATACACTGCCGATTTTGCAGGTTTTCCTACTTACAAAGCATGTAGAGGTCTGTACTTTTTATCATAGGTACACTTCAACTGTGAGAAACGGAATCTACAACAAAAATCCATAAAATCACATTGTATGATTTTTAAGTAATTAATTTGCATTTTATTGCATGACATAAGTATTTGATACATCAGAAAAGCAGAACTTAATATTTGGTACAGAAACCTTTGTTTGCAATTACAGAGATCATACATTTCCTGTAGGTCTTGACCAGGTTTGCACACACTGCAGCAGGGATTTTGGCCCACTCCTCCATACAGACCTTCTCCAGATCCTTCAGGTTTTGGGGCTGTCGCTGGGCAATATGGATTTCAGCTCCCTCCAAAGATTTTCTATTGGGTTCAGGTCTGGAGACTGGCTAGGCCACTCCAGGACCTTGAGATGCTTCTTACGGAGCCACTCCTTAGTTGCCCTGGCTGTGTGTTTCAGGTCGTTGTCATGCTGGAAGACCCAGCCACGACCCATCTTTAATGCTCTTACTGAGGGAAGGAGGTTGTTGGCCAAGATCTCGCGATACATGGCCCCATCCATCCTTCCCTCAATACGGTGCAGTCGTCCTGTCCCCTTTGCAGAAAAGCATCCCCAAAGAATGATGTTTCCACCTCCATGCTTCACGGTTGGGATGGTGTTCTTGGGGTTGTACTCATCCTTCTTCTTCCTCCAAACACGGCGAGTGGAGTTTAGACCAAAAAGCTATATTTTTGTCTCATCAGACCACATTACCTTCTCCCATTCCTCCTCTGGATCATCCAGATGGTCATTGGCAAACTTCAGATGGGCCTGGACATGCGCTGGCTTGAGCAGGGGGACCTTGCGTGCGCTGCAGGATTTTAATCCATGACGTCGTAGTGTGTTACTAATGGTTTTCTTTGAGACTGTGGTCCCAGCTCTCTTCAGGTCATTGACCAGGTCCTGACGTGTAGTTCTGGGCTGATCCCTCAACTTCCTCATGATCATTGATGCCCCACGAGGTGAGATCTTGCATGGAGCCCCAGACCGAGGGTGATTGACCGTCATCTTGAACTTCTTCCATTTTCTAATAATTGCGCCAACAGTTGTTGCCTTCTCACCAAGCTGCTTGCCTAGTGTCCTGTAGCCCATCCCAGCCTTGTGCAGGTCTACAATTGTATCCCTGATGTCCTTACACAGCTCTCTGGTCTTGGCCATTGTGGAGAGGTTGGAGTCTGTTTGATTGACTGTGTGGACAGGTGTCTTTTATACAGGTAACGAGTTCAAACAGGTGCAGTTAATACAGGTAATGAGTGGAGAACAGGAGGGCTTCTTAAAGAAAAACTAACAGGTCTGTGAGAGCCGGAATTCTAACTGGTTGGTAGGTGATCAAATACTTATGTCATGCAATAAAATGCAAATTAATTACTTAAAAATCATACAATGCTTTGTAAGTAGGAAAACCTGCAAAATCCGCAGTGTATCAAAGACTTGTTCTCCCCACTGTGGGGCGCGTTTGAGTGGTAAGGCTAAAGCAATCGACTGTAGACCAAAGTGGAGGAGTGAAGTCAGGGTAGGTGCAACTGTGACAGCCGAAAGTTGGACATTAATGTGGTGTTGCCATGGTTTATAAAAGTTTGTCTAAATAAACATGTCTCCAACCACCATATCAAACACTCACAAACGGAAATACTGTGTGTGTACCTTGTAAAATCAATCAGTGAGAGAGAGCCTCAAATGTCACATTCATTTGTATATGAAAAAGTATGAGAAAAAAAAATGTATGTCGCTCTGGATCTGCTAAATTACTAAAATGTAAATGTAAATGTATATATCCACTGTAGCCTGAACAGTGACAAAGTTGTTCCTGTTTCAGTCATGTCTTTGGTCACATCCACCTGAGTCAAACAAAAGCACCCTAATGATTGGTTGACAATAGGGCCTCCCACAATGCAGGTGATGGCTGCAGGATGAAGTTGTTGAAGAGCAACTGCAGAAACTTGCAGTCAAAACTTCATGACCTTTGATCACATGATTGTTCATGCAGTTGACATGGAGGCGCAAGTCGGATAATCTTTGTCTCCATAATGCAACACACTTTGAAAGACAGTGAACACGGCCATTAAAACCAGTAGATAGCGATAGCGCTGACATCATCCACGTATTCCTATGGAAAACTCCCGATGGCACATGAAGCCGGAAGTATTTGAATTTGAAGTAAGCCATATTGCTAAATGGGGCTAAATAGAGCTCCACAGTGGAGGTGTCATAATACCCATAAAACCTAGCGGTCAAACAGGGAAATGTTTCCAATCGTTTCTCCACCATTCATTTTTCCCATTGGGTTTTTAGAAACACTTAAAATAAGGGCTGTGTTTCGTGTAGGCTTACCCTGGCGTGACGTTTTCGTAACCATGTAAATCTCTCTCGGACCAGGTCACTTTTATCAATATATTTGGCTCTATTTACTCTCAGATTCGAAAACGCTAATTATCATCAAAGTAGACATCATGCAAAACTACAAATCCCTGCAAGCTCCTGCACTTCATCTCTAGCTGACACCTTTGCTAACAGGTGTTGTGTCAATTTAAAACTTGCACAAGACTGTTCACAGAATTGTCCATTTAAAGAAATGTTGCCAATTTATTCATTACTACATGTAGCTAACATTGGATAGTTAATCCAGAGACTCTTACCTTTGCCTCGATTCAGCAGTCTCGTCCAGATCATCATGGCATTTGTAGCTCTTTATGATAGCCATACTAACAGCTAATTAGCATTTCATTTTTGGGGGGTAAATACAGGCGAATATATTGATAAAAGTCACCTTGTCATAGAGAGATTTACACGGTTATCAAAGTGTCACGCCAGGGTAAGTCTACACGAAACACAGCCCTTATTTGAAGTGTTTCTAAAATCCCCTATGGGAAAAATGAATGGTGGAAAAACGATTGGAACCATTTCCCTGTTTGACCTCTAGGTTTTATGGGTATTATCTCATACTGTGGTACTCTATGGCACCAAAAAAATCGCTACGATCATGGTGATCATGGTCATAACTAGCAAAGTATCATGGTCGATGTAGTCATTGTCATCCTGCCTGAGAGAGTCAACCCAACGCTGCTAGATGACGTCGCCGTCAATACCGGAAGCCCCATTGACATTGGTCGCCCTCCATCTCCACTTGACAGGCTAGTTGACTCTACACTCTCATCTGGATAGCACACCACACCCCCTTAGGTGCACGTGCAAAGAGTGTGCATGAGGGAGCGAGCCTCCTCGTATCCTGCCGGCCCGTGATTGGTCTGTGTCAGCACGTGGTCCTGTGTGACGACAAATGTAGTAGTCCGAATGGATCACTATTTAATTAAATATCTCGATTTGTAGCGGACTTTAAAATAATTGACTGTGGGGATCAAACTTGATCATAATAAACTAATTTTATAGCCAAAAACGGCAATCACATTGATTTATTTTTGCCATTCTGCCGATTCTATTTTATGCTGAAAAAATATATAAATGTATCATTTAAAGTATTGGTCCCATGTTTCATGAGCTGAATTTTTTTTCCCAAAACTTTTTCCAGACGCACGAAAGGCTTATTTCTCTCAAATTTTGTGCACACATTTGTTTCCATTCCTGTTAGTGAGCATTTCTCCTTTGCCAAGATAATCCATCCACCTGACAGGTGTGGCATATCAACAGTATGATCATTACACAGGTGCACCTTGCGCTGGGGACAATAAAAGGCAGCTCTAAAAATGTGCAGTTTTGAGGGAGTGTGCAATTGGCATGCTGACTGCAAGAATGTCCACCAGAGCTGTTGCCAGATAATTGAATGTTAATTTCTCTACCTTAAGCTGCCTCCAACGTCGTTTTAGAGAATTTGGCAGTATGTCCAACCGGCCTCACAATCGCAGACCACGTGTAGGAGTATTTCTGTCTGTAATAAAGCCCTTTTGTGGGGGAAAAAAATCATTCTAATTGGCAGGGCCTGGCTCCCCAGTGGGTGAGCCTGGCTGCCAAGTGGGTGGGCCTATGCCCTCCAAGGCCCACCCATGGCTGCATTCCTGCCCAGTAATGTGAAATCCATAGATTAGGGCTTAACGAATTTATTTAAATTGACTGATTTCCTTATATGAACTGTAACTCAGTAAAATCTTTGAAATTGTTGCATGTTGCGTTTATATTTTTGTTCAGTATACATAGACTTTTTATAGGGCAGACCAGGGCTTTTGGTACCGCTAGGTTGCTACGCAGTAGTTGACCAGCAGAGCTCGTGACTTCACGCTCCCGACCTGACACTGGGGGCCTTGCACACACTGGTTGAATCAACGTTGTTTCCACATCATTTCAACAAAATTACGTTGAACCAACGTGGAATAGACGTTGAATTGACATCTGTGCCCAGTGGGGTGGTTTAAATCCCTCACGATCCATCTCCCTGGTCCCTGAGGTCATAGGTCGAATATTAAGATTCAGGAGTAGACGTCTGCTTTCTGAATGCGCGTGCATGGTGACAGTGAGACCCATTGGCAATAAGCCTCTGGGAGTTCCAGTTGTGTACATTTTAGTGAAAAGTATTTAAAATGTGTTCTGTTTGAGCATATCATCTTAACCATTGTGTATGTAGGTCTATGGGAAGTGGTCGTCAGTGTCTCAGGGACTAAAAAGGCTAACAGTCTGAATGTCCTGGCCTCCAGAATATGCGCAGTGAGAAGAAGAAATGCACAATACATTCATCTTTGGGACCTGTCTGTGTTTATCTGATGTGTAGAGCTAGGACTCCAACTCATCACTATTTCATGCAATGAAGATGTAGGCCTGCCTTGGAGAAATGTGCATGGGAATCAGAGTGATACCCTCAACTGACATGTATGTTATCATGATGCTGTCCTATTAACGTTGAAATAATACATAGACTTATTCTTCAATCCCAGTCTCAGTCAGAGAAAACGAGAATGGAACATTTGGAAACAATGACATGTCTGTTTGTTTTAACACCAGACATAAACAAACAAACAAAACCTGCAGCAAACATGTCATATGGTTTTCTGGTGTTTGTTTATTTTACTGCATGGAATAACTCTCTACAATGTGCATCTGCTTTGCTGGCACTTTTTTGTTGCTTTGTTGATATATTTAATTGCAACCCAACTGTATTCCGGAGTCAAAAAAAGTTCCAGGCGACAAGTGAATATATAGAGCAAATGACAAAACAGAGAGAGAATAAGTGACAGTTAAAAAGACAGAGGATGTGCAGCTAACAGGCAAACGTAGCAGCTACAAAGTCACACATACCTTTGAGAGCACAGTTTGTTTTATGGCACATCTCCCGGGTTGTATCTCCTGTCGATTTGCTAGTGAAAAAAGCAGAAGCGAACATGCCCTGTTTAAAAAACAAACATGCAGATTTAGATGGGATTGTGACAGCAGCATACCTTACTTAGAGAATTCATGTCCCACATGGCTCATATTATAGGCCTACCAACAGTGGAGAAAAGGCTGTAATACAGAGACTCAGCACAGTTGACAACATTTATCGTCACTCTGCAAGAAATACATGCAAATAATGGGATAATAATAATAATATAATATGCCATTTAGCAGACGCTTTTATCCAAAGCGACTTACAGTCATGCGTGCATACATTTTTGTGTATGGGTGGTCCCGGGGATCGAACCCACTTGGGATGCCAAATAAGAGCTAATAATATGTTTTAACCTTGATATACAGAATAGTATGAACAGCTGAGATAAAGTTACATGAGTTTCTTCTCAGTATAACCTGCTCTAGGCTATGGGGAATTATTATTTATTAATTAACTCAAGAAATGGAATCTATTCTACAGTGGCTATTTATGATTATCTAATGAAATCAGTAAAAACGGACCTATGGGCTAACGTTCAACTCTGAGAAATAGTAATAGCCTACTAAGATAAGACTTAGGCCTATAAGACAACATATAATACTATCTCAAGTCTCTCATCAAAGTGAGGCATGCCTTAAAAAGGCTACACAGGCTTACTCAGTGTAGCTCATAGGCTGTGTTTAGCAGCCCAATTCTTATATTTTTGCCACTAAATGGTCTTTTTACCAATCACCAGATCTTTTCAATTGGGCTGCCTGTGTAAAAACAGCCTTATGGGTCCTGGGGACCCACTGTACTGTATGTTCACTATGCTTCACTGTCTTTCAATTAGACTAATTAGTAGCCTCTCTGCCTGGTTAAGAGCAACCGATTAACGGAAAGACACTTCAAATGATCGGTTTTAGGATTATCAGAAATGTACACAGACACATGCAATCATTTGGAGTAGTTATCTGAAATAGGCCTACCTCATGAGTCTTGGTATAAGCTTAAGAAATAATAAGCCAACTTAGTGGACTGGGGTTGACTTAAAATAAAAATTATAATAATAATAACACAAGGAATAAATGCACAATGAGTATTGATAACTTGGCTATATACACGGTGTACCAGTACCCAGTCGATGTGCAGGGGTACGAGGTAATTGAGGTAGATACTGTATGTACATATAGGTAGGGGTAAAGTGACTAGGCAACAGGATAGATAACAAACAGTAGCAGCAGCATATGCAATGAGTCAAAAGAGTTAGTGCAAAAAGGGTCAATTCAGATTAGCTATTCAGTCCGGGTAGCTATTTGGTTAACTATTTAGCAGTCTTGTGGCTTGGGGTAGAAGCTATTCAGGGTCCTGTTGGTTCCAGACTTGGTGCATCAGTACTGCTTCCCATGCGGTAGCAGAGAGAACAGTCTATGACTTGGGTGGCTGGAGTCTTTGACAATTTTTAGGGCCTTCCTCTGACACCTGGTAGAGAGGTCCTGGATGGCAGGGAGCTCAGCCCCAGTGATGTACTGGGCTGTACACATTACCCTCTGAAGCGCCTTGCGGTCAGATGCCAAGCAGTTGCCATACCAAGTTGTGATGCAGCCAGTCAAGATGCTCTCAGTGGTGCAGCTGTAGAACTTACTGAGGATCTGAGAGCCCATGCCAAATCTTTTCAGCCTCCTGTGGGGGAAGAGGCCTGGTCATGCCTTCTTTACGAGTGTGTTGGTGTGTGTGGACCATGTTAATTCCTTAGTGATGTGGACACCAAGGAACTTGAAGCTCTCGACCGCTCCACTACAGCCCTGTTGATGTGAATGGGGACGTGCTCTGCCCTCCGTTTCCTGTAGTCCACGATCAGCTCCTTTGTCTTGCTGACGTTGGGGGAGAGGTTTTTGGCCTGGCACTGACCTCCTCCCTAAAGGCTGTCTCGTCATCGTCTGTGATCAGTCCTACCACCGTCATGTTATCAGCAAACTTAATGATGATGTTGGAGTCGTGCGCAGCCCCACAGTCGTGGGTGTACAGGGAGTACAGGAGGGCAAGCCCCCCTGAGGGGCTCCGGTGTTGAGGGTCAGAATGGTGGATGTGTTGTTGCCTACCCTCACCACCTGGGGGCGACCCATCAGGAAGTCCAGTATCCAGTTACAGAGGGCTGTGTTCAGTCCCAGGCACCTGAGCTTAGTGATGAGCTTGGAGGGCACTATGGTGTTGAATGCTGAGCTGTAGTCGATGAACAGCATTCTCACATACAGTAGGTGTTCCTTTTGTCCAGGTGGGAGAGGGCAGTGTGGAGTGCAATAGAGATTGCGGCATCTGTGGATCTGTTGGGGCGGTATGCAAATTGGATTGGGTCCAGGGTGTCTGGGATGGTGGTGTTGATGTTGCACTGATGTTGGGCGATTAGGCCTGGCTCGCTTTCGGCGTTCCAATTCATCCCAAACGTGTTCGATGGGGTTGAGGTCAGGGCTGTGTGCAGGCCAGCCAAGTTCTTCCACACCGATCTCAACAAACCATTTCTGTATGGACCTCACTTTGTGCTAAGGGGCACTGTCATACTGAAACAGTTGGAAGCACAGAATCGTCTAGAATGTCATTGTATGCTGTAGCATTAAGATTTCCCTTCACTGGAACTAAGGGGCCTAGCCCGAACCATGAAAAACAGCCCCAGACCATTATTGCTCCTCCACCAAACTTTACAGTTGGGACAATGCATTTGGGCAGGTGTGGTTCTCCTGGCATTCACCAAACCCAGATTCGTCCGTTGGACTGCCAGATGGTGATGCGTGATCCATCACTCCAGAGAACGCGTTTCTACTGCTCCAGAGTCCTATGGCGGCGAGCTTTACACCACCACTCCAGCCGACGCTTGGCATTGCACATGGTGATCTTAGGCTTGTGTACGGCTGCTCGGCCATGGAAACCAATTTCATAAAGCTCCCGACGAACAGTTCTTGTGCTGACGTTGCTTCCAGAGGCAGTTTGGAACTCGGTAGTGAGTGTTGCAACCGAGGACAGACGATTTGTACGCGCTTTAGCACTCAGCGGTCCCGTTCTGTGAGCTTGTGTGGCCTACCACTTCGCGGCTGAGCCGTTGTTGCTCCTAGACATTTCCACTTCACAATAACAGCACTTAGAGTTGACCGGGGCAGCTCTAGCAGGGCAGAAATTTGACGAACTGACTTGTTAGAAAGGTGGCATCCTATGACGGTGCCACGTGGAAAGTCACTGAGCTCTTCAGTAAGGCCATTCTACTGCCAATGTTTGTGTATGGAGATTGCATGGCTGTGTGCTCGATTTTATACACAGGTCAGCAATGTGTGTGGCTGAAATAGTCGAATCCACTAATTTCAAGGGTTGTCCAGATACTTTGGTATATTATGTGTATGTTGAAAACTTCAGCCTGCAGGACAATGTTGAACCAATAGAGACTGCCCAATGTGCATGAATGTGTGGCTAATGAGCCAAATGTGAGCCAAACTCTGTAGATTACTGCTCTCCACACCACACCACCAGCACCAGCACCATTACCAGCACACACACCAGTCTGTTAAGTATGCTATTCTACCCTCCTCTCTTCGCTATCCAAGATTGATCTAATCTAATCACCAGATCAACAACTGAAATCTACGATAGAACAAATAATGGAGATGAAATGAACAAATTATTAGCCTGCTGTGAAAAGTACAATACATTTCTTATTTAGCATTTAGATAGCTGTCTATCCTGAGGAGCAAGCTTCAAAGTTGAACCTAGTTTAGGTGAGGGTGATTAATTCTCTCTGCCGAATGCATCATTGAATCTCTCATTACCAAACTTTGTCTGTATTGATGTTAGATTTGATTGAAGATTAGAGCATTTAGCAAATCTTGCTTTTCCACATGTATCAGGCTTTTTCAAGAGCAGCAGCACAGCGCCCGCTGGTCAATACCCTCACTTCTATCCAGTGTCTGCTTCATTTAAACTTAATCAACTCCATCAATGAACTGGAACAGAGAAACATCCCTGTGGGAATATGTTGTTCTTTTGTTAGATAATTATCTGCTCAGCTCTCCTTCCCAACCCGGTGACTTTAAACAAAAAATTACATATGATAAACTATTTCAATCAATATGATAATGAAAATGGGTTTGGGTGACTGTTTGCAGCGGGTTTGCAGGGCTTAAAGCCTGTGACATTACTACATCCTCTCCTCCATGTGCAACTGAGACATCTTCTCTCCTCTCTCTCTCCACCCCCCGCTGTTGTTGCAACCCCCTACCTCACTTTTTTTTATCGCCCCATCTTCTCTGACATTGACTATTGCTCACACGACTGAAAATGATGTATCTTCGCTGGGGAAACGCTTGTGCCATATTGGAAACTGAGCCCAACGGGGTTGTATCATGCATTGTTTTCTCTTTTTTTTCCGCGATAAATTATGTGCACAGCAGCATCTCCTCTACTATGCCAACAAACATCCCCAAGCAGAGGCCAGGCGTAGATCAATCATTGGGTGCACCATGGCAGTCAGTGGAGGCAGGGTGGGATGTGATTTCTGTTGCAGTATAGGTCTATATATGGTCGCTGCGATCCAATGCCTTGTAGCCTACTGCCTTGTTCATCATTTTTATACCGCCACCAAAAGAGCAATTTCAGAAAGTATTTGCAAGAAAACTGCAGGCCTCCATCTGTAGCCTTAATATTAAATGTGTCACCTTCTCAGGCTATCTAAAGATAATCATATCTTTAACGAGTAGATGGAGAATGACATAGAGCTTCCCATAAAAAGACTACTTCACATTTTCTTCTGTTTTACTGTAAAATAGCTCCTAGGCCAAAGTCAAACAAGGGCGTTTATGAGTTGTTTAAAGAACGTGTACACAAAGCATTATTTTCCAAGTGGTCTCCAAATTCACACTAGGGGTAGCCTTGGAGTGGAAGCGAAAAAGAGTCAACATCAGTAGCCTACAAACCCCCTTCTCAACATATTAGGCCCTATGCCTTTGGTATAGGCCCATGCTTGCCACAGTCCCTATTGGAGTAGATGCGTCCAAATGACTTCTTGGTATGCAACTGGTGTTATGTCGTCTAAACCTTTAATAATGAATCTCATTAAGTCAATATTGAAACACTATTCATTTCGGGAATTGAATGGGAAAATCCCTTTATAGATGCATTACATACTTTATACCCAGGATTACTGTTTTTATTACACAAAACCTCTGGGTAAAGAATTACCATATCTCTACATCTCAATTACACATCTTTGTGAAAGAGTTTAATTCAAGTAGGCTACCAGTCATAATTCCAAACATGACATCTCTAACCTTTAATTAAGAATAGACTAAGCAACTTCCTAAAACATTTCTCAAAAACGTTTTAAGGAATTTTTTTCATTGGCTTTATATGCCTAATATTTCAATGCATATGCCTATTGCTGAGAATGGTACTAGGTGATTAGACAAGAGTTGCTGAAAAGCATGCCCAAATGCACTATTGATGTCAATGGAAATTTGAGCGAACATGCCATTCTGAATGCATGCACTGGCGGAATTTAGAAGATGGTGGAACTTTAAAGTTCCACGGTAATGTCAAACATGGTTGAGTAAATCTAAATCGGTTGAGTGAGGCCTACCTGCTGTTGGCAGTTTCATTCCACGATGTTCTGTTCATGCGCAGAACACCTGCTTGATAGTTCCCTGATTCTTGCCGAGTACCTCAACTCCTCCACGGAGTTGAGAGCAGACTAGAGTTTTTACTTATGTTTGGCCTTTGTTGTTGAATGCCTTTCTTTGTTTGATGACTGTTTACTCATTGCTGTGACTCTAAGATGCAACTCAGCATGAATGTGCATGTTCCAATTGAATCTCAACAAGGAAACAGTCAGTGGTTTTATTTGATTAACGTTTTATAAAAAACATATGGATTTCAGCAAACAAAGAAAAGCACGCTACAACAGAGGACAAACATAGTGAGGGTTTAAGAATGTACATTTTTTAAGTATCGACACATAGCGACTCGAAGGAGTCGGAGGTTCATTTAAAAACTCTAGTCTGCTCTCAACTCCATGGAGGAGTTGAGGTAATCTGCAACCCTGATTCCATCCAATGTGAGATTCCCAAGACGATGGTGCACATGTAGACCTTTGTAAAAACGGTCCTAGCAGTCGAGTTAGTTGGGATTTGGGCACAAATGATGGTTTTATTTAGTGTTGTTGCCCAAGTGGTGATGAAGATGTACACATGTACAATATAGAATTCCCGTCTACCTGAGAGCTAAAGCAACAGCACATTGTTGGTACACGACCAGCCAACTCGACTAGCTATGAGAAAATGGTTTAAATAGTCTGAAACAGGAAATAGTCCCACAGAACGTAAATCAAGTGGATCCATACTAGCAGATGAAATCAAACGACTATCATCATTAGCTAATAAGCTTGTAATAGCCATTGATAACAGGCTGCTGTTAACCTTAACTTTCCGATACGTTATTTGTTCTCGATTTGGAAGTCACTGGTGTCTTCTAAACTCCCATGATTAATTGTAGGGGGAACGTTGGAATTTAGAAAATGCTCCTTTATTAAATTAGATGAATTTTTGCTCCATGAAGAAATCCAACAATGTATGCGCTGCCATCTTATAGTAGCTTTGTCTTCTCTCATTGTTCGAGACAGGGGTGCGTTCAGTTCGATTCAACATTTTCTACATTGCGTGACGGTTTGTGCTGAATGACATTTTTCCCCAAAACGTTCTTCAATGTTCTTGAACAGACTTTGAGGTATGTTTGCTCTGTTTGGTGGGTGTGGCGGGGTGTGGCTTGAAGCAATTTGCAAGGGCAGCGGTGCATTTTTAACCCACAACCAAACACCTCCCCGTTTTTCAACTGGTAATTCAGAACAACATCGTTTCCAATTAATTGAACGTTGCACACCATATTTTCATACTGAACACAGCCCTGGTGGATGTCCACCCCAAAGTGCTGCATTTGCCTGACGAATCATCCTGAATTAAATTTCGCTGCTCTATCGATCGCTCCGTACATCAGTCTGAACCTGCTATCCTAGAAGTCGTTTGTGCTGACGTCAAAATGACGTGATTCATGATTTGTGTAGGGCAGCTCTGGGTTCAATCAGAACAGTTTGAATGTGTTGGTCTGGGAGGAAGCAAATCCAGACTCATCTTGGAGAAGAAACATTAGTGGGCGTGGTGTTGGCCAGAGCGATGTGGAGGGGTAGCCAGGCATGCAAGTTATGTGCGAGACTCAAAAATCAAGCGTTGCTTTGAATGACACTCATCTGTCTTGATCAATGAGAGAAGACAAAGATAATCTAAGATGGTAGTTCATACATTAGACTACTTCATGGAGCAAAAATGTGATTTAATAACAGAGCATTTTCTAAATTCCAACGTACCACCTGCAACTGGATGCAGACGTTTATAAGACACCAGTGCCTTCTGAATCGAGAACAAAGAAAGTATCGTGAAGTAAAGGTTAGTCGAAAAGATCCTGAAAGGGCTAAACCGCAGCTTGCGCACAAGCTCAGGTTTGCTGAGGTTCGTGTTTACCAGGCTAGATCCATACATTAAACACAAGTAGGCCTAGCTACACCTCAACCTGATAGGCTACAATGCACACGTTTATTTTACATAAACAAATAAAATGGTAATTGGAAATGGATTTTAATAAGTAACATACAAAACATAATATTACGCGCAATATAGGCCTACAGGTAAATTAGTGCATGAGACGGGCGCGCTCTCTAGAACATCTAACTCCTCGGTTGGTGAGTTGTAAACGAAACAGTGTTTTTTAGGCAAAATAAGCAACGTAATGAGTCGATCTAAAAATGAATATCAACACAAATGCGAGCTCTAATCTGAACATAAATAACTATGCTACTTTAGGCATGCACTAGCTAGCAGATTATAATGGGCTAATGTGATGCTCCATTAGCCGTTACAGGTTAGGTACTGTTTGGCATAGCACAAACCTAAATAATATTTTTGCTCCATGAAGTAATCCAACAATGTGTAAGCCGCCATCTTGTCTATTTCAAATCTTCTCTCATTGGGCGGATTAGATTATGCTGAGTCTCTGGGCACCAGTCTATAGGCCATGACGTGAATAGGCAAAAGTGGTGAGGTAGGGGCACCCTTTTTCAATCGAACAATAATCTGCGCCACTCGGTCATGTTGTCAACAAGGCAGAATGGTGCATAGTCTCTTTTCCATAAAATATACGTTTGAATTTTCAAACTAATTTTAATTGGGAAGGCAGATAAAGCATTTTTATCAAAGGCAATCACTTTTGCATGTGAAAACACAGAATCCATCTCATTACTCCATGTGTCCCATGTAGCTCAGTTGGTAGAGCATGGCGCTTGCAACGCCAGGGTTGTGGGTTCGATTCCCACGGGGGACCAGTAAAATGAAAATATATGCACTCACTAACTGTAAGTCGCTCTGGATAAGAGCGTCTGCTAAATGACGTAAATTAAAATGTAAAAAAATGTGAGCTTTGAAGGTGACACCTGGCTTATGCCCGGGAGGCAGTCTGGTTCCAAAACGAACGCAATCAACTTTCACCCGGTGCAAAGCATGCCTATCCGGGCACCTTGGCCAGATTAAAAGAATCCCCTCATTGATTGAGACAGGTGAATAATATGCCTGTGCAGCACATGGAGATGTGTGAAACTTACTCCTCAGCCTTAAGTGGGCTCCTGAGAGGCGCAGTGGTCTAAGGCACTGCATCTCAGTGCTTGAGGTGTCACTACAGACCCCCTGGTTTGATTCCAGGCTGTATCACAACAGGCTGTGATTGGGAGTCCCATAGGGCGGTGCACAATTGGCCCAGCGTCGTCTGGGTTTGGCCGGTGTAGGCCGTCCTTGTAAATAAGAATTTGTTCTTAAGTGACTTGCCTAGTAAAATAAATAAAAGTGTATTGCCTCATTAGCTAGCTTTTGAGGTGGCGCGAAAGGCTAAGACTCTTGAGGGTGGACGGTCACGTTCTGTTTGGGAGGCAGAGGTCCCAAGTTCGAGCCAGGTACAGTATGTGCCGAAGTGGTACTCGCTAAGCAAGCAGTGTGACGTCCTTTACACCTACGTTAGTGTTTGTATTTGTAAAGTGTTGTAATATGCCCATAGTTAGTATATGTACTAAACTATGACACTATATTCGATGTTGGTACCAAGATTAGCCTCCAACCATAGGCCTGTAATTGCTAATATATCACTACCAAATTCATCCAGGGGTGTGGAGCTGGTAGATATGTTTTTATGTGACACGTTGGCATGTGTTCTGTGCCTTTGTTGCCATGTTTTCACTCTCAATGCTTGAAATAAGTTGAGAGGACAACAGTACAGGTCACCGGAGAGGTAGTGTACGTACAACACCCTGAACATCAAAGACAAAACAGACAGGTGTATCAGACAATGGTGTGTGCGCCTATCTAGGTCTAGCCTGTGTGTGTGTGTGTGTGTGTGTGTGTGTGTGTAAGCGCACACGTGTGTAGTCTACCATATATGAAAGCATCAGAGACAGCCTGCAGATTGCAGGATGGTACATGACGTTCCCTCTGTGTCTCTCACCTGAAGAGAGGCCTCAGCAATAGATAGATGGGCCTAGATCCTTTCATCTACCTCCTCAGTGTGGGTAAAATAGCTGACATTTTTGATTGACAGACTGACATGCACTCTACATGGACATATCCATGGGTGGAGAGAGAGCATTCTTCTCCTATGAGTCCCTACTTTAAGACAATATATGTCAAGAGTGAAGCAGTAATGGTTGATATGATACTGTATCAATCTGAGCCTATGCTCTTTTCTACTGCCATTAGATTTTAAATGGATTGATGCAATGGAGAGGTTGCCTTAAGATATATTGTCTCCCTCCATTATGGTAGTTTTGTTGTTAGTTAGTTTGTTTTGTTGTTTGACTTGGATGGGTCGATGTCACAAAAACACAGTCGTATCCTCCTGGTTTTTATTTGCTCGTCAGTTATGCGAATAATCACCCCACCCCATCTCCACTCCAATGGGTTGGAACCTGGAACGGGAGAGACCGAAATCATTAAACTAAAGAGAATATATGCATCAAATGAAAAACAGATGAAAAAAACATGCAATTATGTCCTTGATTGGGTCAAGTCTTTCTCTGCCAGCAGCGCCAGCTACTGTCTGCTCCCCAAATGGAACACTCTTCCCCCAATGGTGCACTACTTTTGACCAGTGCCGGTTAAAATTAGTGCACTATGTAGGGGGGAATAGGGTGCTATTTGGGATGCAGTATCAGTAGAAGCTGGCCCAAATGGGTGGCTTCCAGGTTCCAGCCCTGCATGGTTGGGCTAGGGCCCAAAAACACATCAGGATCAGGCCAGCGATGTGAACGTATTTCTCTCCAAATCTACCATTCCTCAGATCCCCGGCCAGGGTGCTCTGCACCTCTCGTTCTTCTCACTCTGCTCTGTTGCTCCTCTCTTCCCTCTCACTCCACCTCTCTCTTGCTTCTCTTGCTCCGCTCACCCCTCCCTCTCCTCTCTCCCCTCTTGCTCCTCTCCCCTGCTCTCCTTATCCTCTCTCTCTCCCCACTCACCTTTTGCTCCACTCTCCCCTCTCCCTTCTCCCCTCTCCCCCTTCCACGTTTCTCTCCCCCTCCCTCCCCCCTCTCGCCTCTCTCCCCCCTCTCTCCTCTCATCTCTCTCTCCCCTCTCCTCTCTCCCCTCTCCTCCCTCCCCTCTCCCACCCCTCTCCTCTCTCTCATCTTTCTCCTCTCCCCACCCTCCCGTCTCCCCTCCATCTCTTCGTCCCAGATAATGGAGAGCTCACTCTGCTCTGTGTCCGTCAGGACTTCATTGCTGTGTCCTTTTATATGGTGCACTAATTTTGACCAGAGCCCTATGGACGCTGGTCAAAAGTAGTACACTATAAAGGGAATAGGGCTGGGGCAATACCAGTGTCATGATACTCGCAAGCAAGGAAACAAAACACATGTAACTTCTTTAGGAAAACTGCCCTAATGTTGGAAACAAACATCATTATGTTGTCATCCAGAGTCACATTTATTTTCCAAGCTGTAGCACACAATATTTTACATACAGCAGGTTTTTAAAGGACCAAAGAGTCCAAAGACTATTGCGATACTGGTATCGTACTGGCCCTAAAAGAGAATAGGGTGCCATTTGGGACATAGCTCCACGGCTGCTCCATGCTGCAGCCCCAGGCATTGGAGTGATGACCGAAGGGGACACTTCGTGACAGCTAGGGTATAATAACGCCTCCAGCCACAGACCCCGGGGGTCCATTATTTAATACTTTATGCTTTAGATCAGGGGTAACAGTCATTTGTTGTATTTTTTAGGTCATTTACTGTGTATGAATAGAGTGTATAGTTATTATGAAGACTGACTACATGGTTGCTATTCATGCCAGAGGAAGTGCTTGTTTTGATTTACTAGAATAGTTATACGATAACATTTGTCGTGAGATTGAAGAGTCAGTTGGACCTTTAGTAGGCTGTTAGACATCAAAACGGCATAAAACAGGTACACAGAGAAGAGCAGAGAGATGCCTGTGGATTAAATGTTTCCCCTAATAGGTTAATTACAACAGAAGCTCAGGGTCTTGCCCCATGGAGTGGGAGAGAGTTGAGACAGAGAAGCATGGAGGAAACGGTGTCAAACTGCAATGTGTTGCCTGCCTGTGAGCAGCAGACTAGAGGGAATGCTTCAGGAAGAGAAAGGACAGAGCAGAAAAAGCGGGGTAGGAAACATACTTCATTTTATTGATTTTGTCGATCGTTCTTAAATGAGGAGCACTTTAGGCCAAAGGCTCACCTCCCGTTTACTGAGTCCTAAATCGCCGTGCCTGTGCTGTTCTGCTCTAGGTAGGCTACTGTAGTTAGTGTGAGAGGCAGAGACAGTCGGCTGGTAACCAGGATTATGATTATAGTAGACCAGCAGGGAGAGAAGCATGTCATTATTAGTAGTGCTGAGCGATTAGTGCTTTTTGAGGTCGGTTCTGTTTCGGTTAGATTATTAAAAAATAATCTGAGTTTTCGGTTTTGATAATTTTTCTGAACATGAAATGTACTATGCATTATGTGTTGAATGCTGTAAAAGAAACACAGAATAAAACAATGAATAAAACTCCCATGAAGGTAGTAACTGCCCATTACTGCTTATCACTTATTAACCATAATTTATACACATTAATGAAATATTTCAGTTCTTGTGTATATTACATTTGTTTTAATTGATTACTTTATTCGTTCATTCCTACTCATCTCATCTCTATAGAACTGCTGCCTATGCAGTCTGTCAAAATCACTATTTTAGTAGTTCTACTAAATAAATAAGGCATACTTTTATGACTGCTGAATACCAACTATGAATCACATTGATAATGTATTTTCAGTTAGAGATACCTCGCTAAGTAACTGCTATCCCTCTCCATCACGCGTTCTTCTGTCTCTTCTCACCCTTTCCCTCTCTGTGGGAGATTCTCGTTTGGGCAAAAGACTGTCCTCTGTCCTCTCTCCTCCCTCCTCTCTCCTCTGTGACCCAGAAACCGTTAAGTGATTGAGTGGTCGAGGAGTGTGTCAGTTCGTTAGTAGGCAAACGGAAGAGTGTCCTCCCCTCCTTATAGCCACCTTTCATCGAGGACACTCATGTGTATCCTACCTGCCACACCCCCTTTGAATCAGCTTTTGATTTTAAAAACAATATGTTTAAAAACAATATGCTACTTATTGTTTTATCTATAAAATGTCTTGCACAACTAAAAGTATTTATTTTGATCACTTTACACATTTGATTTGGGATCCACCCCCGTAAACGTAATTTGCCTAATGACTTGCGACTGGAGAAGGACAGTCAAATGTCAAGCAAGCATATTTCCAGCCACATTCACTCTCCTCGCCGACTGTCCTCGATTAACTTTGACATTTTTCAAAAGGAGGCGAGAGAGGACGTAGGAGAGAGGATGCAGGAGGTGAGCAAATCTAATTGATAAAAGGTCAGTATCTGCCCCACACCGACCCGGAAAAGTAGGTGCGCAGTGGATTATGGTCATTGTAGTTAATTACCATGTTTTCTGTGCTAAACTATGTAGAATATTGGCCTGTTGGAAACTCCCTACTACATAGCACAGTTCGGGCTTGATATGGGCTTTGTTCAGTACATAAAAACTTAAAAGAAACGGTGCTGTACTGAATGACCAGTTGAAAAACCGGGAGGGATTGGGTTGTGGCTTCAAAATACACCTCTACCCTTTAAATACATCAGTCATGGCTAAAAGCCATACCCTGGCACACGCACGGAGCAAAAGTACCTTTGGAAAATGTGTCGTTCAGTACAAACCTTTCCGCAAAGTAGCAAACATTTAAGCTAACTGAACGTGCATTGAGCTCCGAAAAAAACGAACTAAATGGAATTCAAATAATTGAACCAACATTGGTCAATTAGTTGCTCAAAAAACAAAAAATAGCTCAGCATTAGTTATTTTTTAAAATTAATTAATTAATTAATTTCACCTTTATTTAACCAGGTAAGACAGTTGAGAACAAGTTCTCATTTACAACTGCGACCTGGCCAAGATAAAGCAAAGCTGTGCGATAAAAACAACAACACAGAGTTACATATGGGGTAAACAAAACATAAGTCAAAAATACAACAGAAAATATATATACAGTGTGTGCGAATGTAGTAAGTTATTGAGGTAAGGCAGTAAATAGGCCATAGTGCAAAATAGTTACAATTTCGTATTAACACTGGAATGATAGATGTGCAAAAGATGATGTGCAAATAGAGATACTGGGGTGAAAATTAGCAAATTAAATAACAATATGGGGATGAGGTAGTTGGGTGGGCTAATTTCAGAAAGGCTGTGTACAGGTGCAATGATCGGTAAGCTGCTCTGACAACTGACGCTTAAAGTTAATGAGGGAGATAAGAGTCTCCAGCTTCAGAGAGTTATTAGATCTATCAATTAAAAGTATTAATATTTTGGATTACAAAAATTATGTAATGTTATATCAATATATTATTAATCGCAATTCCAGTGATACAGTATCATAGAATAAAGCTTTATTTTTTATATCCCTTTTTTTTTTTACACTTGTGTCATTCCAGAGGTGCACCTTGTGCTGGGAACAATAAAAGGTAACTCTAAAATGTGCAGTTTTGTCACACAACACAATGGCACAGATGTCTCATGTTTTGAGGGAGCGTGCAATTGGCATGCTGACGGTAGGAATGTCCACCAGAGCTGTTGCCAGATAATTTAATGTTCATTTCTCTACCATAAGCCGCATCCAACGTAGTTTTAGAGAATTTGGCAGTACGTCCAACCAGCCTTACAACCACAGACCATGTGTATGGCCTCGTGTGGGCGAGCGGTTTGCTAATGTTAACATTGTGAACAGAGTGCCCCATGCTGGCGGTGGGGTTATTGTATGGACAGGTATAAGCTACGGACAACAAACACGATTGAATTTTATCGATGGTCATTTGAATGTACAGAAATCCTGTGACGAGATCCTGAGGCCCATTGTGAGGCCCATTTTTTTAAAGGTATCTGTGGCCAACAGATGCATATCTGTATTCCCTTTCATGTGAAATTCATAGATTAGGGCCTAATGAATTTATTTCAATTGACTGATTTCCTCATATGAACTGTAACTCAGTCAAATCTTTGAAATTGTTGCATGTGTCACGCCCTGGCTCTGGGGACTCTTATATGTTGAGCCAGGGTGTGTAGGTTTCATTGTTTAGTTTTCTAGGTTTGTGTTCTAGTTCGTGTATTTCTATGTTGGCCAGGGTGGTTCCCAATCAGAGGCAGCTGTAGCTTGTTGTCTCTGATTGGGGACCATACTTAGGCAGCCTGTTTGGCACTGTTTATTGTGGGATCTTGTTCCGGAAGGTTTGTGTTCAACCCAGGACTTCACGTATCGTTTGTTTTGTTGTTTTTGTTCATGTGTGTACTTAAATAAAAGAATGTATGCATATCACGCTGCGCCTTGGTCCGCTTCATCTAACGACGATCGTGACAGCATGTTGCATTTATATTTTTGTTCAGTATTAATAAAAAACACATACTCTAACTGTATGTGTAACACATGTATGTCATGTTTTACAGTAGATTCAAGATTACAGATGTTGTATAATGTTATATTCATGAACTGAAACTCCAACATCATCAATGTTTGGTGCATCAATGTGACATCTCGGTGTACTGTAGCCCTATAGGGCCTGGTCAAAAGTAGTGTACTATATAGGGAATAGAGTGCCATTTGGGAAACAAACACAGTAGATGCTATAGCAGCATATTCATCACACGTCACAGTCACTCCATTACAAATGGCCTCTTTAGGCAAATATTGATTAACTCAATGCAGTGTCACCCTGCTTTAAGACAAGGTCCATAATCAATGAAGACCTGTCTTTTAGAACCTTAGCGTTTTGCCAATTTTTGATTTTGACGGACATTCCAAGTAGATAAGCAAGTGTTTGCCATTAGAGAATAAGACCTTCCTCTGTTTAACTAGTCCCAGAAGTCCTCCAGTGCCTGGATACGTGTTATGGATTTTGTTTCTGGATTTATCGAGTACATTACTGTCCATAGGGATGTGGATATTAGATGAGATTTGACTGGACCTTAATGCGAAACAGAGTGTCACTCTATGGAGTGGTGGCCAGTGGCCATAGACTTGATAGTGAAACTGGAGCAGAGAGGAAGAGGCGAAGCGAGAGGCTCCCCTCCTGTCAAAATATGTCCATGCGAGAATACAGCAATAAGCAGACCAAGTGGGGATTTTTTGTATGGAGGTCTATGAGAGTGGTTTGGTCGGATTTGGTCAACAAAATAGTAATACATAAGGTGATGGGCCTGGACCATAGACTTGGATAGACATAACATCTCTGTATCTGTGTCATGATCACGTCTGTGAGAGCATGGGCAGCGCCATTGAGGCCTTCTCTATCTTAAAATACTACATTTTCTTCTTCACAAGTAAAATTCATTCACAAGTTCAAATGTATCCCTCCTGATGACCCGGCTGTCACGACTCCAACCGGGTCATCAGGTCATGCCAAACCGGTCATCAGGAGGGATCAGCCAGTTGACTAAATCAAAATGGCAAAGGTCCTTAATGGCGCTGCCAATGCTAACACAGGCTTTTGGCCACTAGAGCACTCCATACAACTCCATGGCCAGGAAATAGGTTTGGTTACGTTTAAATTATAAATCATTCCTAATGTGACGTGGATTTAACCTTTTGTTAAAGTTCTAATTAAGTGATAATGCCAGAGAAGCCGGTGTTTGGAGGATATATTGGCACGGGTGTTGTTAGGCCCGAGACGAAGTCGAGGGCAGGCAAACCATGCCAATATATCCTCCAAACACCGGATTCGAGGGCATTATCACTTTTATACAATCTGTTACCAACATATTCAAATAATGATTTACATATTTTCATAAAAAACGTTATTTTGAGGAATGTGTTTTTCTATTTCATCCTTCCACAAGATATAGTCCAGACACAAATCTAGGGTTGCTACCAAAGCCGGCTGGTCGTTCGTTCTATCGGTTCGGTTGCTAGAGACGCGACCCAGTTGTTCAGTCTTTTTGTTCTGTAACAATGGAAGCAATCCAGTCGTTAGTTCTAAATGTTACATTGCCATACTGGCTGGCAACATTATTATCCCTTGCTTGCTAGCTAGCCAACAACTGCTAATTTACAGTCACGTCAAACAGTGCAGCCAGAATAACAGCAAAGTAGCTGCGTTTGCTTTTGTTTAAGCTGTTTTCTAGTGACACTTATTTGGATACATCCATAACAATGAGCTAATGATGCGTGATTTCATGTCTAGTCAGGTGACTCTGTAGACATGCCTCCCTTTACCTCTTCCAGCTATTTCCGCAGCTCACATGGGGAACTTAATGCCCTGCCAGGTTGAGCTTCCAGCTGAACAGTGACCTCAGACAAAATCTTCAATGCGAGAAAGCTGTGTTTCTGAAGCACTGTGGTCGAGATGCTTGCTGGATTCATCGTGCTGGCATCTTCCTGAGGTCCTGCTGCTCCACGGCTGTACTCTCTGATTTGCTAAAGTATAAAAGACTCTGCTTCCCTCATCAGTGGCTCCATCTCTGTTGAGCAAGGTGCCAGAGGCACACTTGGGTCCAACAGGCAAGCTGCTGCAGGGGTTGGATCAAAGTTGGCTGCCAGTGGATTTAGTATGCATGCGAAGCGCTCACGCAGTGACTTCAGGAGGACCTGTGCCAACTGTTTTGCAACAGTAGTTGACTGCAAGTGTGCCTCAAGGTTGAGAAGGCATGGCACCACAGACTGACTGTCAGTTTGAAGTTGGTCGATGTGGATTGCGAACGGCTCCAGCAACTTCACATGCTGTTCTAACTTTGTCCAGTCACGCGCTGTGCTCGCCCTCAGATTTATTCCCTGCTAGCTAGTGATAGCTAGTGATAGTGATGCACAAGCTAGGTCTATTTGAAACATCGTCATCTACTGGTAGCATGTACCTGACAGATTCAGAAGCTAGAAAACCCCATTTGGGAAAAAAAAGCTTGAAAACACCACTTGATTAGAAGTTTATGATGGTTTTTATTTTATTTTAGTTAGTTTTACTGTCAAAGTTAATAGTTAGAAATGTTATTTCACTTTACTAAATTGTTTTTCCAATTTCAGTTTTTATTTTCGTTTCGTTTCCTATAATAACCTTGGTTCACACGTGTATCTGCCCTCTCATTTGCTAGAATGTTCCTACCTGATCTCGCCTCCTTCCGCTGACTTTCCGCCTTTGCGACAACGACTCCCATTGTTAGGGCGGACACAAGACCATCTCGTCATTATATAGAGTATCTGACTGGAGTTATCTCAACAGGAAATGTGTGTTAATTTGTGAATTGGAAACAAAATTGGTCAATTGGCCTTTGCTCTTCCAAATGAAGTGGATCAAGACCAGTTTTATGAGATGAAGGTTGTTTTGTTTGTCTCCAAGGAGAGGGTTGAACTTGATCCCTTGGTCAGGTTGTATTTATCTGCAAGTACTATTGTATTGTGATCTTGTCTGGATCTTGGTTTTGAATCTCTTTGTATCCTTGTGATTTTCCTTTGTCTAACTGGGATCTATCCCTGTTTAGCCCTCGTGAGGAAATATACTAGAGACTACTACCTTCCTGGCTTTACCCTTCTCCACCCCCATCCCTCCATTCTCATCCCCTCCTCCATCCCCATCCCTCATCACCATCCCTCTATCCCAATGTTTCTGTACTGCAAATCATCTCCTACGACTCTGTCTTTTTTTTGTATCACCTTCCTAAGCTTCCTCATCTCTTGTCTCGGTTTCATTACAACAAAAAATCCCAAAGAAAGCTGTGCGGGGGATAAATCAGTCGTAGCTAGACTACAGGCTCCTATCTGTGCTTCTCTTGTTCTTTATTAAAGTGTAATCAAACATCGGGTTTAAGTGAAAAATAAATATCCAGATCTAATAAGCTGCTCAGCCGGATCGTGTAAATGCTAATTTTCAAGCTGGTTCCTATCCGCCCCTGCCGAGAGAGGGGGAGAACATCACCCTCTCCTCCCCTCGTCCTCTCGTCCTCTCCTCCTCTCCTCCGCCTAGTAAATCAGGGGAAGTAACGGCGGGATAATGACGAGTTTGTGGTCTCAAGCAGATTGAATGATAACAAACGCTGTGTGTCGCGAGCAGCTTTTCATTTAGCATGCTATCAGGGGGAAGGTGTGCGAAGCCCACAAGGTATGGCGAACAGCTTGGCTCGCCTCATTAAAAGGGTTGTCGAATGCCTTGTAAATTTCCAGGAGCAAGGGGTGGAAAACTCACAAGACAAACTTCCATGACATGAGGGGAAAACAGAGGTTTATGTCCCCCACTCTCACCCGTAGGGGCCTCATCCTGCCTCAACTCTCATTCAGGAAGGGAGGCTGGAGATCTGGAGTAGGCCAGATTGATTGCAGATCTGTTTTCTAATGTAAGAAAGAGAGAAAGAGTGAGAGAAAAGGAACTGAGAGAAGAAATAAACTTCACCTAGCACCTAGACATACGCTAAATAATAGACAAATAAATTGCTTGGTTTTCTTGTTTGGGGTGATGCCGATTTAGCTGCTAATTGGTGACAGAAGCTGTCAAACGGCTGGCAGGTAGTGATGCTGGTGGCTTCTGTCACGATTAGGTGAGAGGAGAGGAAGGAGAACATTTTTGCTTTTTTCTAGTGAAGGCAAGAAAGATATGACGGCAGTTCCCCCTCCTTCGCCTTGTCTGACATTTACCCAAAACACATTAAAAAGACAAAGAAGAGCGAGCAAAAGAAACAATAAGCTTGGCATTATGGACCCAGTCTCTCTTTCCTCTCGTGATCTCACTTCCCTTCTTTCATTTTTTCTCTTCTCTCCTCTCTCTGCTGTCTCTCAGCTTGATCAATGTGTTTGTTTGTAGAATTTTTTAGTGTTTCCTTGAGGGATAGAACGGAACACAACAAGCACACAGAAACGGCATACACACACAAACACGGATGCACACAGAAACGCATACACACAGACGCGGTGTACACACATACATACACAAACACATGCACCAACACAGACAGACATGTGTACACACAGACACAGAGACATGCGTAAACACACCCACAGACACACAGAAACACACACACACATTAAACCTACAGTATTTACAGAGAGTGAGACAGCAGAGGGAGGAAGTAGGATAGAGAGAGATGAGAAGGAGAGACAGACTAACAAAGAGAGAAAGAAGGAGAGAGACGGAGGGAGAGAATGAGACAGGGACAGATAAAGGCTGACTGACTGATCTCTTGGGGCCGTCTCCCCCTCGCCCTGCCTTGACTCCCCTCGTCTCTCTAGAGCATTAGAATGAACAGTAATTAGGCTTTGATACTCTGGCAAATGAACAGTAATTATCCTGCTACTGCGGGTCCTCTCTCTCTTTCTCATTCTCTCTGTCTCTCTCTCTCTGGCTCTCTCTCTCTCTTTCTCGCTCTGCCTCTCTCTCTCCCTGGCTCTCTCTCTCTGCTGCTCATCCAATTTTCACACCATTATTGAACGTTAAGATTAGCTCCATGGCCGTGCGCTGTGTGCCGCCGTGCACAAACACCACCGTGGCATGGTAACTGCTTCTTGCAGATGGTGTGAGGGGGATGGTAGTGGTGGGGCCTGGTGGAAAGGGAAAGTGGAGGAGGGGGAGAGACAGAGACAGGTCGCCCCAGCCTGGCGGACCCTCAGAGGGGATTTTCTGATTATTAGATCCCCGCCAGATCATGGGCCAATTATAAAGAAAACTGTCAGTCAAGGCAAAGTGACTACGTGATTAGCTGAAAAGGACAAAATCAGGTAGAGTGTGAATCTTTCCCAGGGCAGCTTTGATTTGCTAAAAATAGTGGAGAGAAGGATGAGCGAGAGGGATGAGGGAGGAGAGGAGGACCGGGGCAAGGTCCCTAGCTGTAGCTCTGCTTGGCTCTCTTCATTTTCGCTGTGACCTTCTTAGCGCTGCTGCTCTAATCTGCACGGCGGAGGGAGACGCCAGAGGGGATGGCTCTCGCGGGGGTTCCGAGGCCGGGTGCTCTGAGAGTAGCCACATGGGGGTCAGCCGGAGTCTGCCCGCAAAAAGCCAGACCAACACCCCCCTGCTCTCTGCTCACTTCTCAAAGCCAGCCAGAGAGACGTAGTGAGTAATCAAAGTCTTCGTCCAAAATGGCACCCTATTCCCTATTTAGTGCACTACTTTATGGGCCCTGGTTAGAAGTAGTGCACTAAATAGGGAATATGGTGCCATTTGGGACGCTGTCAAAGTGTTTTTCTCCCCTGCCCCGCTCAGCCCGGCAACAGAGGCCAAAGGCTGTTTAATTACCCTAATAGTTCTAAATACACTCCGTTCTGTTCCTACCTACAAACACTCATTTAAAACGGATACGGCACGGATGGAAGGGCTGGAGCGAGGGAGGAGAGGAGGTGTAAAAGAGGAAAAGAGGAAGCGAGTCACAGAGTGTCTCAGAGAGAGAGAGGGAGAGTGGTCTTGGCAGAGGTAGAGGAGGCAGGCAGGCAAGCAGGCAGGTGCTCACCGGTCCCTAATTTCTAAAAGCACAACCACGACATTGTATCCTAATTTAGTGGTTGGCCAGGCTGGGGCTGACATTGAGGGGCCTTGTTTCAGCTGTGGCTCCAGCAGGTTCCATGGCTCTATCCCAAATGACACCCTATATCCTATATAGTGCACTACTTTTGACCAGAGCCCTATGGGCCCTGGTCAAAAGTAATGCACTGAATAGAGAATAGGGTGCCATTTGGGGGACACACCAGGCTGGGGAGAGAGGAGAGCAGGGAGGCGAGGGTAGCGCTGAGCTGCTCTGAGTGGAGACAGGCAGGCAGCAGCCCAGCCACAGCACGGCGGCAGTTGGGTCTATAATGAAGGAGCTCGGTGCGGGACAGCAGGCGAGGCGGCAGGGCTGACAGCTCTGGCAGGTGATGCATGGGGCCCATGCTAATTCCTCTGCAAACCAGTGATGGATCATGAAATCTTGACCACTCATCCCATTAGCCCCTGTCTGTGACAGAAAAATCAAGATATTAAAAAATCCAACAGAACTTGGGGAAGGACTGGGAGTGGGGAGGGGGGGGCATTGGGGAGTGCGAGGTGGAGGAGGAGGGGGATGTGGACAGCCAGTCAAAGAGCTTCCTCACTCCAAACTATGGCTGTCTCAAATGGCACCCTAAAGGGCCCTGGTCAAAGGTAGTGCACTATATAGGGAATAGGGTGCACTTTGGGACGCATCCCCTGACTGAAGTCCCCGTCCGTCTGTATTATTATTGATGAGTTAACCTTTGGGGTTAAAGTTAGAAGGTGATGGATACTGTGCATCACCACAGTGGACCAATAGAGATAACAAGGCCCACAGTGAATCATCTGGCTCTACCCAACTTCCTGTATAAAAATAGAATATGATATGACATGCTATGCTGTAAATCATTTTGAATACTGGTTACATTATGGCTAGCTGAACAGTAGCCTATACATTTATGGTTGGTCAAATAAGGCATAAGATTAACCTCATATATATGCGTTCACTTATTGAATACCTATGATAGTCATCTTATGGCACATTCGGCCAACCATATACTTTACCTTGTTCGATAAATTAGCAAACTTATTGAACACGTTTGTTAATGAACGCTTATGAGTGTCATCTTACGCCACATTTGGCCAACGGTATACTTTAGCTAGCTGTTGTATTGTTTCACTACTTTAACTTGTAAAAGAGATGAAGAAGTGGACGTTGTTGCTGTAAATAAACTAGCCACTCAATGGATGGATTTTCCCTGGTCTCAGCTGTTCTGTGCTCTGCATCCCCACTGCTCCTTCCTAGCTTTTGCATTTCAGCACTCTGAATACAGGAGTGGTTTATTAGGCCCCTCTCTGCTGCCTTCCTGCATTCGCTAGCTCCTCTCCTCTGCGGCTCGGAGAGGACAAAAGAAAGAAAGAAGAATCCAGGTGTGTTTACCATGTATCTTTTATCTTCTCGCGTGGATCAGGCTAATATTTTTGACACGTTCTGCAAGATATAAATGACCTAGTCTTCGGACAAATAGGAAAACTAGTCGCTAGGCGAAGCCGAGCTGCAGCTACAGCCGGGTGCTCTCCTGTATCTTTCTTCTCTATATATTTCTCTTTCAGGGTTGACAAATAGTAGCATGGAAGTTTCCGGGAGAAACTGAGAGGTTATGGTGACAGACAAGGAGCACAATTATCACACCATGATGAAAGAGGGCTGGCGAGGAGCGCGGCGCTCCGTTAATTACGCTCCTTTCTCCACCGGCCTCTAATGTGAGGAAAAACACGCCGTGACAAGTGTGTAAAAGAGCAAGCACTAAATTACTGTCAGGAAAAATAAACGGAGGATGGCGCGGCCTGAGCAGTGATTTACGGGGGCAATTAGTCACTGCCCCACGGAGATGCTGAGGACAGCAGTGTGGCGAGGAGAGGGGAAGGAGGGAGGGAGAGAGAGAGAGAGATGGGCACTGCACCCCCCTCTGATCCACCCACACTCTATCCACAGAGTTAAAGAAACAAGTAAAAGGGTGGTGTTATGTGCTCTTGTATTAAGTTACCTTTCTAGGGCAGCAGCTAGGTCCATCTCATCTCCACCGTCTCTTCCTAGTTTGGTATGAGGGGATAATAGAAGCTAAATAGAAGTCCCTCCACAGCTCCAAACCAGCATTCTCTGGCCTGATTCCACCTGTTTAAACTGGATTAGAAAATCAACGTCATGGTTTGTCTTTTGTGCTAGAGAGTAGGCCTACAAATTTCAATTGACATTAAATGGTGTTTCTGGTGACATGGTACTTAGACATGAATAACATGATATGGTTATTGGACAGATGATCTACTGTATATCTTCTATGTAGTGCAACATCACATACTGGTATTGTCATTCATTATATTTAGTTTCAGGACTGATACCAGTATACAGAATCAATATTGAAGCATTTTCTCTCTTCAGTGGAAGACTTCAGAACACTTGAATCGCTAAACGTTTAAAATGAGCACATTCCCACAAGCAGACTCATATCAATGGACCATAATCGCAGCTAAAAGTGACACCAGCAAGACGTCGCTTCAGTTTCGGTGTTTCTATCTCAGAATTAAGCTTCCTTTATTTTATTTTTGTATGTCTCCAAACGGGGGTTCAGAAATGGGGGTTACGTTTAAAGTCATCACATGTCCCTCACATTTCATGCTCAACGTAAAACAAGCCTTTATCACACATTAAAATACCTGCTGTACTTTTTAGTAAAACTAAAGCCATTGGGAATATGCGGAGCTGGCGACGGAGCTCATTGATATGTAATGGCTGATGACAGATTGTCATATCATTTTTGTTAATTTCACTCATTCCAGATCCATTGAACAAGTGTGGCATGCCCACCTCTCCCAGAGAGAGAGGAATAATCTCTGAAGTGATATTGTTGAACAAATTTGAAACTGTCCTCACTAAGAAATTGCCACATTGTGTGATATTGTACAAAGAAGTGATGAAATGTAGCATTTGTCAAGGAAGGGAATATAAAAGTGTGTTGGAGAAGGTTTTCATTTACCAGCATCTTTACGTTTTCATCACAGTAAAATAGATAAGTGAATTAAAGCCCAATGTGGAATTATACTCCTGGCTGTGCGGATGTCTATCTCTATCAGCAGGTACACTACAGATTATATGATAAGAAATAGATAATAATATACGGTATTATAAAGACAGTGTATACTTTCTCCATGTATGTCTATTTTATTTGTAATTGAGGGAAAGATCTATTGACGAATAACCAAAACAATTTAAATCTGATGAAATGTAAGGAGTAAGCCATGTATTCTTCTGAAAGATTTTCCTTTCCTTTCTTGGCCAGCAGTTCCAGTAGGCCGGGCCGAGGCTACTGAGTAGATCAATAAGGTTGGGCCACATTCCCATTTCCAGGTCAGTAGCTTTGAGCATGCTTGGTTACAGCTGTCTAGACCATACGTATTGGCAGAGGTGTCATAAGACAGGGCTGCAAAGAAGAGTATGTGGTGAAGGAGTATGAATAGGTGGAGTACAGTAGTATAGACAGGGAGGAGCCATGTGTACGTCTTTGTCCAGAAGAGCTGAGGCTAGCGTTCCCCTCAGGCCTTCCCTTCACACACACACACACACACACACACACACACACACACACACACACACACACACACACACACACACACACACACACACACACACACACACACACACACACACACACACACACACACACACACACACACACGCACACACTTCTCTGCATCATCAACTTCTTCTACAGTGCTATAAGCGTCAGGACATCAAGCTGTCATCTATGATTCTGTCCCAAATGGCACCCTTTTCCCTATATAGTGCACTACTTATGACCAGGGCCTGCAGGTCTAAGGTCAGAAGTAGTGCACTATAAAGTGAATAGGTTACCTTTTGGGACACTGCCCATGTCTTTCCTCTGGTCTGGAACACAAAGAAACGAGGGATGAAGAGGAGGAGAGGAAGAATAGAAACAGCTGGTGGAGTCAAGAGGTTGATGAAGAGGAACCCTGGCAATCAAATGTAAAACTCAGTGGTAGCGTAGGAGCTACACCAGTACACCAGTACTGGTCAAGGGCATCTTTATTTGTGGCTGACACAGGTCAATACATTTTTGTCACTCACACATTTAAAAGAAAAAATCTTTAGTGGCACCCCTCTCATCTCCCTCTCTCCTCTCCCTCTCCTCTCTTCTCATCCCCCTCTCCCCTCCTCTGCAACCACAGTCATTCCCACATCCCTGCTTGTGGGGGAGAAATTTCTCAACAGACATTCTTTAAGTCAGTTCAATGCAAAGCTGTCAACACAGACATTTACAATCAATATTAGTAAAATAAAAGTAGCCTTCAGTAATTTACCGGGAACCTTTTTGTTTCGTGTAGATTTTTCCTGCCCATCTTTTGCTCTCAAAAAGGTGATGATGACTATAGAGCCCTGGCCTTTGAAAAGGTTGCAGTGCTCCTCATTAAGACTGCAATATTTATTGTACATACAGTACCAGTCAAGAGTTTGGACACACCTACTCATTCAAGGGTTATTCTTTATTTCTTACTATTTTTTACATTGTAGACATCAAAATTATGAAATAACAAATATGGAATCACGTAGTAACCAAAAAAGTGTTAAACAAATCAAAATATATTTTATATTTGAGATTCTTCAAATAGCCACCCTTTGCCTTGATGACAGCTTTGCACACTCCATTATCTTTGGCCATTATTTTGGCTATCATGGCTATGCCCTCATAGGAAGACAATTCCCCCATGCACACGAAAATGATGTAAACCATATGCCATGACCGTCTCAGTCATCAGATCTCAACACAATTGAACACTTAAGGGAGATTCTGGAGTGGCACCTGAGACAGCGTTTTCCACCACCATCAACAAAACACAAAATGCTGGAATTTCTTGTGGAAGAATGGTGTCGGATCCCTCCAATAGAGTTCCAGACACATGTAGAATCTATGCCAAGGTGCATCGAAGCTGTTCTGGCTCGTGGTGGCCCAAAGCCCAATTAAGACGCTTTATGTTGGTGTTTCATTATTTTGGCACTTACCTGTACATGTATAATACATCTACTAGTACATGTTTTTCAAATGTATTGACTGTAACATTGGACTTGTGTTGTTCGTCCAAAATAATTCCAGCATCCGAACAGTGCAACTTTCCTTCAATTTGCAAGTGGCTGAAACTCTCTCACCGGAGAAAGCATCCGAGTGAGCGAAACAGCGCCCCTCTGTCTAATTATATGTAGCCCATGTATCTGATGCTGTCTGGCCAAAAAGAGTATGACATGCCATAATCTTTTTGGCCAGACAGCATCTGATACATGGGCTACACATACATGTCCTCTGCCTCTGCCTCGACGACGATGGCAGTATTATGACTGACATGATGTCAATTAGCCTATCAGAAGCTTCTAAAGCCATGACATCATTTTCTGGAATTTTCCAAGCTGTTTAAAGGCACAGTCAACTTAGTATATGTAAACTTTTGACCCACTGGAATTGTGATACAGTGAATTATAAGTGAAATGATCTGTCTGTAAACAATTGTTGGAAAAATTACTTGTGTCATGCACAAAGTAGATGTCCTAAATGACTTGCCAAAACTATAGTTTGTTAACAAGAAATTTGTGGAGTGGTTGAAAAACAAGTTTAAATGACTCCAACCTAAATGTATGTAATCTGCTGACTTCAACTGCATATCTGAGATATAAGAAAGGTCAGGAATGTATTTAATTTTTTACTGTGAAATTACCCTTTACGTGGAAATGCCCTATTCGCTTCCATTCATTTTTCGGCCAGGTACCGGGTTACATTCAGACAAGTCCCGTGACACCTGTGGCAGTTGTAGAGCAAAACGGAGAACACCATCATGTTCGTGAGAGTCTCATCTTTGGGTCATATTAGTGTGTAGCCAATTGGACGCTACAAAAGTTTCTGTGAGAAATCCGATTTTTGGGATGTCTCCTGGTCTGACAAACACCACTGTAGCTTGGACCCTTCCACCGCAGATGCAGAAAGCCAACATTGGCGGATGCGTGGATTGAGATTCAGCCCATGCAAAAAACAAATATCTCTAGACAGAGGATTTTTAAATTAGTTTTTTATTATGCCTTTTTTTAAATTAGTTTATTATTATGCCTCGAGCGGAGTATTGGGGGACCCAAGTTCATGAGGGCCCTTGATGATGTGAGGCCTGAGGCAATTGCCTCTTCTGCGTAATGGTAAGTCCGCCAGTGGAAACAGGCTATTTTAAACCAGGCCCACTTACTGTACTAAGATTGCTTATAAGCAATAGAGAGCCACTGCAATAAGAACTAGAGGTATAAAAAGCCCCATGAATCAATCAGGGTAATGGGGGAAGGCCAAATGTAATAAATAATACAATAACAAGCCTAACTAATGAGTCGTTGCCAAGGTGCGGCGTCTCACAGTAATATAGTCCCCTCGTACCAAACCCAGCTAATAATCTGAGGGAGCCTCTCCCCGGCCGCCTCGCCGCGCAGTGTTCTCTGGATGATGAAGCTTTGCCATAAGGGAACACCTGTGCAATTAAATCCTCAATTCTTTTTTCACGTTACATTAATTTCAGACCTATTGTAAAGGCACAGCGATGAGGACACTAATAATGTGGTCTACTTGACTCGGTGTCTTACTAAAACCGGGCGTCTAATTAGGTAATGGTAATTAATTAGAGATAAACGGAGCTAATCATGGCCTGTTAGCACTCCTCTCCTCTCTTCTCTTGGCACTACGACACCACAACGGTCCCCTGCGCTCTCATTGGGCGGCCCAGTGGCCCTGTCATCTGTATGAAAAATAAATGTTTTTAATAGAAGGACTGGGTGAGTCCCTAATGGCACCCTATTCCCTATATCGTGCACTACTATATACCAGGGCCCATTTTGGATGTACCCACTCAGATCTGGAGGAGAAAGAGGGGAGACACCGCTTTGCCTTGGTTGAGATCAGATTCTGTTGCTTGTTAATTCAATTATCTGTTCTTATGTCAGTTTAGGGCACCTGCTTCTTTAAGGATCAGGACAATGCCTTTTATGTATTATCTACTGTAATGTGTACCAGCAGCATACCACCCTGCATCCCGCTGCTGGCTTACCTCTGAAGCTAAGCAGGGTTGTTCCTGGATGGGGGACCAGGTGGTGTTGGAGGGCCAATAGGAGGCACTCTTTCCTCTGGTAAAAAAAAATATCCCAAAACCCCAGGGCAGTGATTGGGGATATTGCCCTGTGTAGGGTGCTGTCTTTTGGATGGGATGTTAAACGGTGTCCTGACTCTCTGTGGTCACTAAAGATCCCATGGCACTTATCGTAAGAGTAGGGGTGTTAACCCTTGTGTCCTGGCTATATTCCCAAACTGGCCCTCATACCAGCATGGCCACCTAATCATCCCCAGCTTCCCATTGGCTCATACCTCCTCTCCCCTGTAACTATTCCCCAGGTCGTTGGTGTAAATGAGAATGTGTTTTCAGTCAATTTACCTGGTAAAATAAGGGTAAAAAAAAAAGTATGTTAAAATGCAATTTGGAAAAAGGATTTGAGGTCCATATTAATCAAAGATTTTATATAAAAAACATCTAACCAGAAAGCTTAAGTGCATAAGTAAAACTTAGGGGAAAAAATGATAAATGCAAATTTAGCAGGCTCCCACATTTCCCTTCACCATTAATTGGTAGTGTAGATGCTATGACTCAGAATTTGCTGATGGTGGGACTGTAGATGCAGTGCCATGTTTAACACAGCATCACATTAACAGGGTATGTGTCTGTCTGTGTTTCATACCCCCATCATTTCATGAAGAATACATTATACCCCCCACACACCAAATATTAAGCTTGCTATCATTTCACTTCTAATTATAAAACAGGGGTGGTCTGAGTTACGAGAGGAGCCTAAAATGTGGGCGCGCGCGCACACACACACACACACACACACACACACACACACACACACACACACACACACACACACACACACACACACACACACACACACACACACACACACACACACACACACACACACAAGGGAACTTTGCAGTTTCCAGTATAACGTTAATACCCTGGTGATGTTACACCAGAAGGAAGGCCTCTCTCTCTTCTCCTGTACACTCCTGTACCTATCATCTCCAAGTCTCCACAGTGGGAGTGGGAACTGTTAGAAAACAGTTCATGGAAAAAAAGTTAATGGTTATCATAATGGATGTTGACTTTGTATTGAAACAGAATGAAAGGATTTAGAAAAGAGAGAGAAAAGAGAGGAGAGTGTTAGAAATATTATTGAGAGAGGGAATAGGAGGAAAGGGTTGTTGGGATGCTGTTTTCTTCTGTGGTGTCCTGGGTCCTTCACTCCTTCATGAGGAGGAATAATTTAGGAAATGCTATTATTTTCTGCCCCTCCCCTTCTCTCCTCTCCTTTCCTCTTCTCTTCCTCTTGGTACACTAGGGAGTGTTCAACCTGCTACAAGGAGGAAGGTTTGCTCCCTCGACACGCATCATTAGATGGGGTTTTACTAGCGACAAGCAGGCTATTTGGCTGTCATTGGGATTGTTTGAAGAGAATATGTTTCTGTAGAGTACTCAGGGGAGACCAGCCACATCAGGAAACAGAAAAAACCAAGGCAGATCACCCTTGAGCGCTTGACACTGCTTTTATGCATTTGTCAATAATAAAGCTAATAGATGAGGGCCCGGCTGGCTGCATGTGTAAATTGGACGCTTGACGACTGCTAGCCGCCCCCAATGCAACCTGACCTCTAACCCCTTTTGTCAGTTTCTCCCTGACCTTGTGTTTGCTAATTGCCAAAGAGTGTATTATTGTATTATTTCTTGTTACGTGTGTAGTGTGCTGGAAATATTTTACATGGTGGGGTTGGAGTACAGTCTTGTCTTGTAACGGATTGTAGCTCAGGACCAGTGGAATGTAAAAACATGGATTTGGAATGTTCATTATAGAGTATTAATGAGGCTTGTACTGTTTCATATAATGAAGTCTGACTTTAGCATTGATGCATTTCTAATGGTTATATTAAGACGTAGCTGATTTACTACCACCCACCGAGACTTACCTACAGTGACGTAGCTGAGGGAGCTGTAAAGAAGTACAAATAGGGGAATAAAAACACGATATCAGGAAGATAAAATAACTTAAGTATAATGATGACAGAATCTAGAGGGAGCCCCCTACGCAATTGCATAAAAAGCATAACGTCTGTAGCCTACATTGATGTAAAGCAGATTGTCGGAGACAGCAATAGTGAGCAGTGAAATGGGGTCTAGCCTGGTGTCTGACTGTGTCGTTATGTGGACATGATGGACTGTTAGACAGAGAGCGTGGTCCATAATGCTGCCATCACCGGTCCAAAGTGCCGGGTGTTTCAGCAGCAGCAATATTTACAATGGAAATTAGACAGAATGGAGGCAGAGGATGCATCCCAAATGGCATCCTATTCCCTTTATAGTGCACTACTTTTGACCAGGGACCATAGGGCTCTGGTCAAAATCAGTGCGCTATATAGGAAATGGGGTGCCATATGGGATGCAGACATGGAGATCCTCCTCATTATGCTGCCTCCCTGAGGGTGATGTGGCTGTGGCCAGCCTGACTCTGTTGCTACTTCGGAGTAGGAGGAGGAGGATGAGGAGGAGACAAGGGCATCCTTTCAGTGCTACAAAGAGACATGGCTGGTGCTGTTAACAGACAGGGTGGTAGAACAATCAGCAATTCTCAAATGAGATGAAAAACGAAGAAATAGGGAATCAAACACACAGGCACGCATGCACACACACACACACACACACACACACACACACACACACACACACACACACACACACACACATGCAATCACGTGGAGAATATTAGTTTGTTTTCCTCTACTGATGTCTGTATGATGTTTATGTTCCATTTATCTGTTGCTCACCATGGGCAAAACAGGCAAACATGATGGCAACATGGGCCACATCTGATTCCTTACAGTTAGAGAAGAGAGAGGAAGAAAGGACAGGAGAGGTGAAGAGGAGAGGGGGGTGGATAGAAGAGAAGAGAGGAAAAAACAGGAGAGATAGGGATGGATGGCGATTGGTGGTTTGAAACAGCATTGCAGCACTCGGCCGCGTGTCCAAAAGTATCTGCATCAGTGTTGCTGATTGTGAGGCTCCCGCTGGCGCTGTTTAGATAGTTTGACTACATCAAGCTCTCTTCCAGACAGCTCTTACTGGTGCCATTAGACGATGCTGAAGATGAAAGGTGTTCGGTGTATTTTTAAAATTGTTGATTTTCCGTGTAATGATAGCTCGTGCAATTAAGCGCTGGCTTCAGGCTCTGCGTGTCCTTGTGTGAAAAATCGGCATTATGTATGTGCATGTGTGTGTGTGTGGGGGGGAGTGTGTGTGTATGTGTGCCTGCGTGTGTATATGCTCTCAGATTGATTTTCTTGGTTGGAAATTAGTATGTTCAAAGCATGCACTGCACAGGTTTAGTTTATTAACTCTGTTTGGAGAGTTCTTGAATGTAATTACTAGATTCATATTAATAGAATGTTATGGCACAGAAATTACATTTTTACATTTTCTTTGAACATATTATTCCACAAAAGGAAAATCTAATGACATTTAATGTATTATCTTTATTAAAGCCTTTATCTTACATAGACATGAAATGATCTTAAAATGTAATGGTCACAATGAACCAAATACATAGAAATACTGTAAAATTCAGGCCAATTGTTTACACATTAGCTATAGTTGTACACTAATTGTTTGGTGGTTCTGTAAAGCAATACCTTCTCTGGAAGTGTCCACATACCTAAATGTCAGTGTCATTACCCTCATAGCATTTATTGAAATAAACCCTTACTTACAGCAACTACACTATGTATACAAAAATATGTAGACACCCCTTCAAATTAGTGGATTCGGCTATTTCAGCCACACCCATTGCTGACAGGTGTATACAATCGAGCACACAGCCATGCAATCTCCATAGACAAACATTGGCAGTAGGATGCCACCTTTCCAACAAGTCAGTTGTCAACTTTCTGCCCAGCTAGAGCTGCCCAAGTCAACTGTAAGTGCTTTTATTGTGAAGTGGAAACGTCTAGGAGCAACAACGGCATAGCCGTAAAACTGTAGGCCACACAAGCTCACAGAACGGGACCGCAGAGTGCTGAAGCACGCAGAGTGTAAAAAACATGTGTGTCCTCGGTTGCTGCACTCACTACCAAGTTCCAAACTGCCTCTGGAAGCAACGGTAGCACAATAACTGTTCGTCGGGAGCTTCATGAAATTGGATTCCATGGCCGAGCAGCCGCACACAAGCCTAAGATCACCATATGCAATGCAGAGTGTCGGCTGGAGTGTTGTAAAGCTCGCCACCATTAGACTCTGGGGCAGTGGAAATGCGTTCTCTGGAGTGATTAATCACGCTTCACCATCTGGCAGTCCGAAGGACAAATCTAGGTTTGGCGGATGCCAGGAGAATGCTACCTGCCGAAATGCATAGTGCCAACTGTAAAGTTCGGTGGAGGAGAAATAACAGTCTGGGGCTGTTTTTCATGGTTCTGGCTAGGCCCCTTAGTTCCAGTAAAGGGAAATCTTTACGCTATAGCACACAATGACATTCTAAATGATTCTGTGCTTCCAACTTTGTGGCAACAGTTTGGGGAAGGCCCTTTCCTGTTTCAGCATGACAATGCCCCCATGCACAAAGCGGGTTCCATATAGAAATGGTTTGTCGAGATCAGTTTGGAAGAACTTGACTGGCCTGCACAGAGCCCTGACCTCAACCCCATCAAACACCTTTGGGATGAATTGGAACGCCGACTGCGAGCCAGGCCTAATCGCCCAACATCAGTGGCCGACCTCACTAATGCTCTTGTGGCTGAATGGAAGCAAGTCCCCGCAGCAATGTTCCAACATCTAGTGGAAAGCCTTCCCAGAAGAGTGGAGGCTGTTATAGCAGCAAAGGGGGGAGCAATTCCATATTAAAGCCCATGATTCTGGAATGAGATGTTCGACAAGCAGGTGTCCACATACGTTTGGTCATGTAGTGTATTTCCTCTTGGGTAGAACCACAAGACAAACATTTTCTTTGTTTAAAAGAGTATGGTTTTCATTGTATTGATGGTATAATAGTTGAGTGTTTGTCTGAGTGTGTAAGGGGATGTGTGTGTGTGTGTGTGTGTGTGTGTGTGTGTGTGTGTGTGTGTGTGTGTGTGTGTGTGTGTGTGTGTGTGTGTGTGTGTGTGTGTGTGTGTGTGTGTGTGTGTGTGTGTGTGTGTGTGTGTGTGTGTGTGTGTGTGTGTGTGTGTGTGTGTGTTGTGTGTGTGTGTGTGTGTGTGGTAGGGCTGCAGGGTAGATTGTCAAAAGGGTTGAAATTGCCATGAGAGTAATTGTGTTGTTCCATGACATTCACTTCTGCTAAATGTAATCACTTTAAATAATGTCAGTGACATCTTGTGAAGTATCTGGTGGAAGAAAAGCCACTATATAGGGCAGGCATCATAGTGTGTGATCCTGAGTGTCTGCCTCATCTTCCCTTTCATTAGAGATGAACAGCCCGGGGTGGGACAGGGGCTGGGGGGCAGACGGGGGGAGGAGAGAGGGAGAGGAGGGGAGGGAGCTCGTGTGTAGGGGGTGGGCAGTGGGTACGGGAGGGGGTGGTTTCGCTGCAAATGGTAAATAGGATTGTAACAGTTACAGCTCCAGCGCTCTGCCCAGAAGACAAAAGTGACTGATGATTAGCTTAATATTTGTTGCATGATGCACCATAGGGCTGAACGTTGTGAACATTTATTGCTAGTGCCAGGCTCTTTCAGCTAGCATTTCATCACAGCAACTCTGGCCCTGTGAAATCCATTGTAATTTTACTAACAGTCACACAGTGTGTTTGATAAGGAAAAAAGAGAGCACATTTTATCACAGCGGCTGCCTGATGCGCTCTTCCCATTCATACCTCGAGGCATGGTGCTGTAAAATTCGGCGTGAACTTTCGACACTTAAATGCTAAACCGCGACTGATTTTGGATGATAATAGGGTCCTTAATAGAAGCTGATCTCTTTGCAATGGCTTGGAGGAGTCGTCCTATCGTATTGCGCGCTGGCTGCTGCAATGCAATGTGAGCAGACAGCTTCAGGAAGAAAAAAACCAGAGGAAGGATGGAAGGGTAGAGATACTGAAGGATAACACAATGCACAATCCTCCAAGCTGGCAGAGAGGGAAACATGTCTACCAGAGTGTTGCTATGTATCAGGGTGAGAGAGAGGAGAGCAGGAGAGGAGAGCAGAAGACTAGAGCGGTAACAGGAGACAAGTCGGGAGAGAGAGAAGGAGAGGGAGAGACAGTAAGTGTAGCTGGCAGAGTGAGGATCGAGGCGAAGGGCGGCTTGATGGTGTAAAAATGGAGCTGACCCTTTAGCCCTCTAAGATCTACAAATGGACGGAGGCGTCATACGGGACAGGCCTGGAGTCAGAGACTGACCTGCTCAAGGTTGTCAGCAGCCAGGGTCAACTTTCACCCAGCCCCCCTTGAATACTGTAAACAAGCTGCTGCCTGGCTGGGTGGAGGAAGCAGCCTAAAGAGCCAGGAGCAGGGACCCTCAATGGTAATTCTCTGCCTCCATTGTCATGGTGAATTGGGCCTAGATGGTTGAGGGTTGTGTCCCAAATGGCACCCTGCTCCTTATATAGTGCACTACCTTTGACCAGAGCACTAAAGGGAGTAGGGAGCCATTTGAGACATAGACCTGGATTGCCTTGCAGGAAGGGAATATTCCTCTTGTCGTGTCATTATGAGACTAACAGAGATAACAGGCAGCTCCTCCCTCCAACATGGAGGGAATGAACACACAAAACCCTGAGCGATCATGGTAATGATATGGTAATTACTGACATGGTTACAGTGTAATTAGTGTCCTCTTAATGAAAGTGCAACGAATGCTCTCACAATCGAGTGATAATTTATATTGGGAAACAGACAAAGGATTAGATGTAGACAAAGCATGATTTTAAAATACTGTTTTTTAAAGAGATAGATGAAAAAGGTATACAGTTTGAGCCAGTTTGCTACAGCAGCAAAATAATCCTGCACAAACAGGAAATGTCTGACTTTTTAAAATGGAAATTAAAACCTTACAAGCCATTTTAGACCTTGAATAAACTACACGTTTGCAATTCTCAGCAACAAAAGAGTGATCAAATTAAGATCCTACATCTGTATATGGATCATTTTCCTGTGTATTATTGTCCTTGAAATATACCCGTCATTACAAGTGCATTGGCTACTGCTATTGCTCCAGACAGCAGGGTCCACACTCCTTGTTTGTGTCCCAAATGGCTCCCTATTCCCTATAGTGCAGTACTTCTGACCATGGGCACTGGTCAAAAGTAGTGCATTATATAGGGGACAGGGTGCCATTTCGGATGCAGTCCTTGAGTCCATTCATTTACATGCTACAGTAGTGCTGCTGTCTTGACTGCTGGTGATAAATTGAAAGAGTGTTAAGTGGGGGGTAGCGACCAGTGTAATTAAACTTGAGATGAATTTGCCTGTCTGGTGTGTCCTGGACTATGTGTTCTTTTAAAGACACATCGTCTGTTGCTGTAAATCACGTCGTCAGCATGGTGGTGTCCCGCAGCAGCTCTGACCACACTGACAGTGTTGGTTCTGAAGTTTAATTATTAATAGGAGGTTGTGTGTGTGTGTGTGTGTGTGTGTGTGTGTGAGTGTAGAGGCTGCAGATGTTCGTATTAAGAATTATCCAGGGCTTGATTGGCCCGGTGCGGGGCATAAATGAGAGAGATGTCTCATCCTGCCCCTCTTTCTCTCAAATGGGCACCATGGCTCACGGCTTATCTACAGTAACAACAAACATTTAGGTTTTATATCTTTGCTTAGTGAAACTGAATATGTCAGGCACATACATTTTGTCACATTCTACTCACAGTATAGTATGTACAGTATACAAGCTACTGTAGTTGGAATGTATTTAGTGTGAGATTAGAAGTAGAATTGTACTTGTTAAGTGAATTAGTATGGGGTGAATCCATTTTAAATCCATAGTTTGACAACCCTGTTTATAAGCTTTTAAATGATATCAAACTCAAACTCAACTGATTATCTTTTCCAGTGATAAAGACATGGATGTCTCATGGTATGGTGGGGTATGCAAAATGGGTCAACTTTTAGCACCTTTATCTCCTGAATGTTTTTGCGTTCAGG
The DNA here is from genome assembly GCF_964263955.1 of Coregonus lavaretus. Taxonomy (NCBI): domain Eukaryota; kingdom Metazoa; phylum Chordata; class Actinopteri; order Salmoniformes; family Salmonidae; genus Coregonus; species Coregonus lavaretus. The sequence goes on along the minus strand of NC_140008.1, from coordinate 32,494,970 downwards.
TCTTCCATGGGATGTATTGAATGTATTTACCCTATGGTGTGTTTCCATTTTCTTTCATTCGTTTGGTTGTTGCTGCTTCATTAGATTTTTCTCATAACAATAATGTGGATACTGAGTAAGCATAGTGTGCAACTGCATAGTTATGATGATGGTATCAGTAATAAGGCAACTGTAATCAGGTTATTATATTTTAAGGCGTTTCCTCCTCAGTGTGAATATTACAGCACACAGCAGGCCCACTCAGAGGAGAGAGAAAGGGAAAGGAAGAAAGAGATAGATAGAAAAAGGAGAGAGAGAGAAAATGAGAGGGGAGAGAGCTGGAGAAAGAGAGAGAGAGAGAGATGGAGAAGGAAAGAGAGGGAGAGAGAGAGAGGGAGGGAGAGAGAACAGGAAACTGCCAGCAGTGTCACATGCTTCCCACATTATTATCATTTCTGATGCATTTAATATCCCCGGTTTTAGCTTTGAAGTCAATCTTTGGGGAATATTGAATCTAAGCATTCTCTTCTGCCCTGCTTTCCCGTTCTCATACAGACAAAAACTGAACTAATTAGCCTCATACCTATAGGCACACTTTTTCATTTCCCCACATTTTTCTTTCCTTCTCCATGATGTCTTGGCTCTCGCTGACTCCCTCTCTCCGGCCCTGCCTCCTCCTTCCCCTCCTCTGCTGTCTTGTTTTAACACTGTGCCATTGGCCCTTTCTTTCTTTATGTTTTCGCATGCAAATTGGTGCTGAGTGCTTTTTACGAGCGTCCTCCCAACCTATTAGTGGTTGTGGCCCGCGGAGGGCCCACTTTTCCTCTACACTTAAGGAGGCTGACATAGACAGGCCAGCATACTGTATCCCTGTACCCTTTTACCCTCTCTCTATCCAGTACCGTGCCTCCTTAAGGCCTTTTTAACCCAGTCCACAGCACCTCCATCTTGTTAGTTAGAGGAGGTAGCATCCCCGCTGTACTGTTCTGCAGGAGTTCAAAGTTACACACAAATCCTACTGTCATATTGAAGTTAAACTTGGGACCTTTTAGAATGCATTTGTGAAATCAATAGGGCAGTCCCTAGTGATGTCGTCCCCCCCCCCCCCCCCCCCACCAGCCTCTTCCTTTCAACCCTCCACTGCCACCCTCCACCCCACCCTTATATAAACTTGTCACAAATTCCTTTAAGAATACCGCAGTGATAACCTGCAGCTATATGATGCACACTAAAGGGTCTGTTTTACACAGCCAAAGGGCCCAATGCGAGGTTCTCCCCGTCACATGAACGGATGTTATTCACAACAATATGCAAAGTACTGTCATCTGGGAACACCTTAAAAGGAAGTAGAATTGTGGATTAAAACACTTGGAAAGTCATTATTTAAAGAAGTTTCATTAAATGTTTTTATACTGTTGGACCCGAAGAAGTATCCCACCGATATATCACACAATCCAAGAGCAAATCTCCCACGGGGGGCCAGTATGAAAAATGTATGAAAATGTATGCACTCACTAACTGTAAGTCGCTCTGGATGAGAGCGTCTGCTAAATGACTAAAATGTAAATGTAAATGTAAATGTTGCCTTAGATTATGTGCCTTGTTCCAAGGCTACTACTGTAGGTTCATTGATATTTCCTGATATACTACACAGCGTATGTCAGACTACACATACATATACTACACATATTCAGTAGACTATATTCAATGTAGTTACAGTATGCATTGACAAAGATGTTATATTGTAAATTATAAACTGGATCGTTCGAGCCCTGAATGCTGATTGGCTGAAAGCCGTGGTATATCAGACCGTATACCTGGGGTATGACAAAACATGTATTTTTACTCTTCGTTGGTAACCAGTTCATAATAGCAACAAGGCACCTCAGGGGTTTGTGGTATATGGCCAAGGTCTGTATCCAGAACAGCTCTTAGCCGTGGTATATTGGCCATATACCACACCCCCTCGGGCCTTATTGTGGTCCTCTGTAGCTCAGCTGGTAGAGCACGGCGCTTGTAACGCCAAGGTAGTGGGTTCGATCCCCGGGACCACCCATACACAAAAAATGTATGCACGCATGACTGTAAGTCGCTTTGGATAAAAGCGTCTGCTAAATGGCATATTATTATTATTATTTAATTATAGTTATATTGTAGATCTTATCATATTATTGAGCAGTACAACACAATATTGATGTCTCTTTTCATACTAAAAAGATTTAGCTAAACGTAAACAGTCCAACATCACCACGTTTGTCAGAAAGATAGGGAGCTTTTAAGATACACTTTGCCTCAGTGGCAGTAGGATGGTACACTGCTCTGCAAAGTGCTGGTCAGATTTGTCATGGGGCATCTCTGTGTAGAAGAGATGTATTCTGAAACACTTCATCCAGACAAGTACAGGGAGAAGGAGAAGAGAGGAACAGAGGAGAGGAGGGGAGAGGAGAGGAGAAAAGAGGGGAGAGGAAGAGGAGAGAGAAAGGAGAGAAGGGAAGAGGAGACGAGGAGAGAGGGGAGAAGGAGAGAGGAGAGGAGATATCATTAAGTCTTTCAATGTGCCATTTTTTATGATACGGGTAGTGTCACAGGACAGAAGCAGGCTTTAACAGCACTGTAAAGCATCTTGACAGGGTCTCTGAAGAGCTCCATGTTCACTGGCTATAAAACTATGCAGATGGTTGCAGATGATCAGTACAGTGTGAGAGGAATACAAATATAAGTATTATGTGAAAGTGTAGATCATGACAGGACAAAAGAGAAGTAATGTTTTAACTTTGGATTTGGTGATTTACAAATACAAAACTATGATCAGCCTACTACTTCAACTACTTGTAATATACAGTGCTTTCAGAAAGTATTCACACCCCTTGACTTTTTCCACATTTTGTTGTGTTACAGCCTGAATTTAAAATGGAATAATTTGAGATGTTGTGTCACTGGCCAACACACAATACCCCATAACGTCAAAGGGGAATTATATTTTTAGAAATTGTTACAAATTATTTAAAAAGGAAATGCTGAAATGCCTTCAACCCCTTTGTTATGGCAAGCCTAAATAAGTGCAGGAGTAAAAATGTGCTTAACAAGTCACAATATGTTGCATGGACTCACTCTTTGTGCAATAATAGCGTTAAACATGATTTTTGTATGACTATCTCATCTCTGTACCCCACACATGCAATTATCTGTAAGGTCCATCAGTCGAGCAGTGAATTTCAAACACAGATTCAACCACAAAAGCCAGGGAGGTTTTCCAATGCCTCGCAAAGAAGGTCACCCACCTATTGGTAGATGGGGAAAAAAACAAACAGACATTGAATATCCCTTTGAGCATGGTGAAGTTATTAATTACACTTTGGATGGTGTATCAATACACACAGTTACTACAAAGATACAGGCATCCTTCCTAACTCAGTAGCCAGAGAGGAAGGAAACCACACAGGGATTTCACCATGAGGCCAACGGTGACTTTAAAACAAGTTACAGAGTTTAATGGCTGTGATGGGAGAAAACTGAGGATGGATCAACAACATTGTAGTTACTCCACAATACTAACCTAATTGACAGAGTGAAACGAAGGAAGCCTGTACAGAATAAAAATATTCCAAAACATGCATCCTGTTTGCAATAAGGCACTAAAGTAGAAATACACTTTTTATCCTGAATACAAAGCGTTATGTTTGGGGCAAATGCAACACAACACATCACTAAGTAGCACTCTTCAAGCATAGTGGTGGCTGCATCATGTTATGGGTATGCTTATCATCGGCAAGGACTACAGATGTTTTTTTGGGATAAAAAGAAAAAGAACAGAGCTAAGCACAAGCAAAATTCTAGAGGGAAACCTGGTTCAGTCTGCTTTTCAACAGACACTGGGAGACAAATTCACCTTTCAGCAGGATAATAACCTAGAACACAAGGCCAAATATACACTGTAGTTGCTTTCCAAGATGACATTGAACGTTCCTGAGTGGCGTAGTTACAGTTTTGACTTAAATCGGCATGAAAATCTATGGCAAGACTTGAAAATGGCTCTCTAGCAATGATCAACAAGGAACTTGACAGAGCTTGAATAATTGTTTTAATAATAAAGTGCAAATATTGTACAATCCAGGTGTGCAAAGCTCTTATAGACTTATCCAGAAAGACTCACAGTTGTAAATGCGGCCAAAGATGATTCTAACATGTATTGACTCAGGTGTGTGAATATTTATGTAAATTAGATATTTATGTATTTAATTTTTAATAAATTTGCAAGAGTTTCTACTAACATGTTTTCTAATTTTTCCGTTTTCTTTTGTTTTTTTGGGAGTAGATCATCTTTAATATTGCAGATAGATTGTAACTTCCGTCAATGTAATTGTCTACATCAAATCCAATTCCCGATATGTTTTTTTTCTTTCAAAACCTTTGACCATATGAAGTCGTGGTCAAAGGTTTTGAAAATGACACAAGTACAGTGAGGGAAAAAAGTATTTGATCCCCTGCTGATTTTGTACGTTTGCCCACTGACAAAGAAATGATCAGTCTATAATTTTAATGGTAGGTTTATTTGAACAGTGAGAGACAGAATAACAACAAAAAAATCCAGAAAAACGCATTTAAAAAAAATAATTTGCATTTTAATGAGGGAAATAAGTATTTGACCTCCTCTCAATCAGAAAGATTTCTGGCTCCCAGGTGTCTTTTATACAGGTAACGAGCTGAGATTAGGAGCACACTCTTAAAGGGAGTGCTCCTAATCTCAGCTTGTTACCTGAATAAAATACACCTGTCCACAGAAGCAATCAATCAATCAGATTCCAAACTCTCCACCATGGCCAAGACCAAAGAGCTCTCCAAGGATGTCAGGGACAAGATTGTAGACCTACACAAGGCTGGAATGGGCTACAAGACCATCGCCAAGCACCTTGGTGAGAAGGTGACAACAGTTGGTGCCATTATTCGCAAATGGAAGAAACACAAAATAACTGTCAATCTCCCTCGGCCTGGGGCTCCATGCAAGATCTCACCTCGTGGAGTTGCAATGATCATGAGAACGGTGACGAATCAGCCCAGAACTACACAGGAGGATCTTGTCAATGATCTCAAGGCAGCTGGGACCATAGTCACCAAGAAAACAATTGGTAACACACTACGCCGTGAAGGACTGAAATCCTGCAGCGCCGGCAAGGTCCCCCTGCTCAAGAAAGCACATATACAGGGCTGTCTGAAGTTTGCCAATGAACATCTGAATGATTCAGAGGAGAACTGGGTGAAAGTGTTGCGGTTAGATGAGACCAAAATCGAGCTCTTTGGCATCAACTCAACTCGTCGTATTTGGAGGAGGAGGAATGCTGCCTATGACCCCAAGAACACCATCCCCACTGTCAAACATGGAGGTGGAAACATTATGCTTTGGCAGTGTTTTTCTGCTAAGGAGACAACTTCACTGCATCAAAGGGACGATGGACGGGGCCATGTACCGTCAAATCTTTGGTGAGAACCTCCTTCCCTCAGCTAAGGCATTGAAAATGGGTTGTGGATGGGTATTCCAGCATGACAATGACCCAAAAAACACGGCCAAGGCAACAAAGGAGTGACTCAAGAAGAAGCACATTAAGGTCCTGGAGTGGCCTAGCCAGTCTCCAGACCTTAATCCCATATTAAATCTATGGAGGGAGCTGAAGGTTCGAGTTGCCAAACGTCAGCCTCGAAACCTTAATGACTTGGAGAAGATCTGCAAAGAGGGGTGGAACAAAATCCCTCCTGAGATGTCTGACCTCTGTGATTGCCAACAAGGTTTTTGCCACCAAGTACTAAGTCATGTTTTGCAGAGGGGTCAAATACTTATTTCCCTCATTAAAATGCAAATCAATTTATAACATTTTTAAAATGCATTTTTTCTGGATTTTTTTGTTGTTATTCTGTCTCTCACTGTTCAAATAAACCTACCATTAAAATTATAGACTGATCATGTCTTTGTCAGTGGGCAAACGTACAAAATCAGCAGGGGATCAAATACTTTTTTCCCTCACTGTTTATGCAAATTTCCATCATATATACTGAGGCAGCAGACTTTATTTGTGTAATTCTCAAAACTTTTGACCACGACTGTACATACATACACATACATATACACATATATACATATAAATACATATACCTACATATACAGTTGAAGTCAGAAGTTCATATACACCTTAGCCAAATACATTTAAACTCAGTTCTTCACAATTCTTGACATTTAATCCGAGTAAAAATCCCTGTCTTAGGTCAGTTAGGATCACCACTTTATTTTAAGAATGTGAAATGTCAGAATAATAGTAGAGATAATTATTTATTTCAGCTTTTATTTCTTTCATCACATTCCCAGTGGGTCAGATGTTTACATACACTCAATTTTGTTTTTGGTAGCATTGCCTTTAAATTGTTTAACTTGGGTCAAAACATTTCGGGTAGCCTTCCACAAGCTTCCCACAATAAGTTGGGTGAATCTTGGCCCATTCCTCCTGACAGAGATGGTGTAACTGAGTCAGGTTTGCAGGCCTCCTTGCTCGCACACGCTTTTTCAGTTCTGCCCACACATTTTCTACATGATTGAGGTCAGGGCTTTGTGATGGCCACTCCAATACCTTGACTTTGTTGTCCTTAAGCCATTTTGCCACAACTTTGGAAGTATGCTTGGGGTCATTGTCCATTTGTAAGACCCATTTGCGACCAAGCTTTAACTTCCTGACTGATGTTGAGTTTGAAGGTAGGCCTTGAAATTCATCCACAGGTACACCTCCAATTGACTCTAATGATGTCAATTAGCCTATCAGAAGCTTCTAAAGCCAAGACATCATTTTCTGGAATTTTCCAAGATGTTTAAAGGCACAGTCAACTTAGTGTATGTAAACTTCTGACCCACTGGAATTGTGATACAGTGAAGTATAAGTGAAATAATCTGTCTGTAAACAATTGTTGGAAAAATTACTTGTTTCATGCACAAAGTAGATGTCCTAACTGACTTGCCAAAACTATAGTTTGTTAACAAGAAATTTGTGGAGTGTTTGAAAAACAAGTTTTAATGACTCCAACCTAAGTGTATGTAAACTTCAGACTTCAACTGTATATACATATCCGTTAAAAAAATTACTTTCCAACCCCACCACCCCTTCCCTAATTGGAGTGAACTGGTGAACAACAACGCTTAGGCCTCTACTTCCAGCTTATACATACTATATACATTTTATGGACACAGTCAATTTTACAATAATTCTATTTTGTTTGTTTTTACTCCTCTACCCTCAACCTTTCTGATCATTTTCATGATGTCCATCCGGTTTGCTTCTATATGCCATATCTTTCAAACTGCTCTCTTTCACCAAAGTTCTCAACCTATAACCTATATGCTTATTATGGACACAGTATGCTTTACATTAGTTATCTTGTTGTTGTTAGTTGTTATTAGTCCTATCCTTCAGCTCCATTCAACACCTCCCATCTATCTCTTAACACGGTCCATATTGGATTTCTATTTGCCATATATTTTTCAACTGTACTGTGCTGTTTCACAAAAGTTCTGAACCCTTCTATTCTCATTGTTTCTACAGATTGTAAATTGAAAATAAACATTTTTGCTAAAAGTATTATTATATTATTGATCGATTGACTATGACTTTTCAGATCACCCAGTAGTGCTATCTGCAGGGTCAGCTCCAGGTAAATATTGCAATCCTTCATCCATTCCTGGACCTGTGACCAAAAACAAGCTACAAATGGACAGTACCAAAACACATGATCTAATGATTCTGTCTCTTCGCAGCAAAATCTGCAGAGCTGGGAAGATTGTATGCCCCATATAAATAACCTTATATTGGTAGCAAGAAATTTGTATAATAATTTAAATAGAAAAATTATAAGTTTTTAATCCGGCGTCGTTTTGAGTATCCGTTCATTTTTTAAACATTTTTTAAACATTTTTTGTCATTTAGCAGATGCTCTTATCCAGAGCAACTTACAGTTAGTGAGTGCATACATTTTTCATACTGGTTCATAAAAACTATGCCATGGAATCGGTACGTCAAAAATCTCTTCCCAACTATTTTGCAATCTTTATGGGATGGCTGTCAATCCTTTGGTCCTTAAATGAAACTGGTATACTTTTTTATTTATCACAATGTTCTTTAACCAATTATGTTCTTTAATGCAGGGCCAACAGACACGTTCCTTACTTTCTCCCCCTTCCACTGTCCTCCTCCATTTTTGCGGTAATGCTGCAATTATTTGGTTGTAATTTTGGGTAGAGCAGACATTTCCATGTTTTTGTTAGCTGCATGTGCGACATAACTCCACCAGTCCCACCTATGATATAATTTATGAAGATTTGCGAAACATTTATTCAAAAAATAATGTTTTTTTAATCAATTAGTATATTTGGGTTTAACCACAATATTTGTTGCATTATTTGTTCTGTCGTTTCTGGATGATTAAAATTGAAATTGCAACCAACTTTCTATGGCCTGTTTTAGAAATAGTGATATTTGGGAGATGATTTCCTTTTCAAATAACTGAAAGTGAGAGGTTGTAATCTGAATAAAGGGAAAAAGGCCATTCTTGAACATGGGTGAGACAATCTTACTAATTTGCTAGAGAACCAGTTCAGATTTAAGTATACATTTTGTATGACTGAAGCTTTTAGTGGTAGGTCTAATGCTTTAATATTTAATTATTTATGTCCTCCGAATTCATATTCATGACATACAGTGAGGGAAAAAAGTAGTTGATCCCCTGCTGATTTTGTACGTTTGCCCACTGACAAAGACATGATCAGTCTATAATTTTAATGGTAGGTTTATTTGAACAGTGAGAGACAGAATAACAACAACAAAAAACGAGATAAACGCATGTAAAAAATGTTATGAATTGATTTGCATTTTAATGAGGGAAATAAGTATTTGACCCCTCTGCAAAACATGACTTAGTACTTGGTGGCAAAACCCTTGTTGGCAATCACAGAGGTCAGATGTTTCTTGTAGTTGGCTACCAGGTTTGCACACATCTCAGGAGGGATCTTCTCCAAGTCATTAAGGTTTCGAGGCTGACGTTTGGCAACTCGAACCTTCAGCTCCCTCCATAGATTTTCTATGGGATTAAGGTCTGGAGACTGGCTAGGCCACTCCAGGACCTTAATGCGCTTCTTCTTGAGTCACTCCTTTGTTGCCTTGGCCGTGTGCTTTGGGTCATTATCATGCTGGAATACCCATCCACGACCCATTTTCAATGCCCTGGCTGAGGGAAGGAGGTTCTCACCCAAGATTTGACGGTACATGGCCCTGTCCATCGTCCCTTTGATGCAGTGAAGTTGTCCTGATGCAGTGAACACCCCCAAAGCATAATGTTTCCACCTCCATGTTTGACGGTTGGGATGGTGTTCTTGGGGTCATAGGCAGCATTCTTCCTCCTCCAAACACGGCGAGTTGAGTTGATGCCAAAGAGCTCAATTTTGGTCTCATCTGACCACAACACTTTCACCCAGTTCTCCTCTGAATCATTCAGATGTTCATTGGCAAACTTCAGACGGGCCTGAATATGTGCTTTCTTGAGCAGGGGGACCATGCGGGCGCTGCAGGATTTCAGTCTTTCATGGTGTAGTGTGTTACCAATTGTTTTCTTGGTGACTATGGTCCCAGCTGCCTTGAGATCATTGACAAGATCCTCCCGTGTAGTTCTGGGCTGATTCCTCACCGTTCTCATGATCATTGCAACTCCACGAGGTGAGATCTTGCATGGAGCCCCAGGCCGAGGGAGATTGACAGGTCTTTTATGTTTCTTCCATTTGCGAATAATGGCACCAACTGTTGTCACCTTCTCACCAAGCTGCTTGGCGATGGTCTTGTAGCCATTTCTTTGTCTTGTAGTCATTTCTTTGTATGTGGGCAAACGTACAAAATCAGCAGGGGATCAAATACTTTTTTCCCTCACTGTAAATAGGCCTGTTTAATTTTGTCTGGCTTGCCGTTCCAAATAAAATGGAATATGTTTTTCTCATATAATTAAAAAAACTGTTCGCTAGGCGTAGGCAAGACCATAAACAAATAGGTAAACTGGGATAATACTAAATAATTAATCAGGGTGATTTTTCCACAAATAGACAGGTATTTACCTTTCCATGGTAGAAAGATCTTATCTATTCTTGCTAACTTTGTATTAAAATGTATTGGCATGAGATCATTTATTTCATTTGGGATATGTATTCTGAATATATCCACATTACCATCAGACCATTTTATTGGTAAACTACATGGTAATGTAAAATTTGTATTTTTTTGTGATCCAATACGTAATATAGTACATTTATCATAATTTGGTTGTAATCCAGAGAGGTTAGAAAATGTATCTAGATCCTCTTTGAGTCTGTGGAGGGATTCAAGTTGTGGATTTAAAAGAAAACATGAATCGTCAGCATACAATGACACCTTTGTTTTTAAGCCCTGGATTTCTAATCCCTTGATATTATTGTTGGATCTGATTTTAATAGCTAACATTTCGATGGCCATAATAAATAGATATGCCGATAGTGGACAACCTTGTTTAAAACTTTCGGAGAAATAGCCATTAGTTACTATTTTACACCTAGGGTTACTATACATGATTTTAACCCATTTCATAAGAGATTATCCAAAATTGAAATGCTCCAGGCATTTATATATAAACTCCAGTTGTACTTTATCAAAAGCCTTTTCAAAGTCAGCTATGAATAGCAGGCCTGGTTTCTCAGATTTTTCATAGTGTTCTATTGTTTCCAGTACTTGTCTTATATTATCTCCAATGTATCGTCCATGTAAAAAACCTGTCTGATTAGAATGAATGATGTCTGACAATACCTTTTTAATTCTATGCACTATACATTCCGCTGTATATTTTGCATCACAAGAATTTGGTGCATTTATCCCCATATTCCATCCAGTTTGCTTTATTTTTATAATAAATTACACTTGATCTTCCTTGAATAAGTTTCTCAATTTCTTTTTGTTTTTCCTCTAATTAATTCTGAGCCTCTATGTTACAGTTGTTATTGCTATCTATCTGTTCTGTTAGACCTTCTATTTCCTTTGTTAGTATGGACTCTTTTGACCTGAATTGCTGTTGTTTTCGATATGTGTACTGAATTGCATGGCTTCTAAAGGCACATTTAAAAGTGTCCCATACAATAAGGGGATTTGCTGTACCTATGTTATTTCAGAAAAATTCTGTTATAAATTCCTCTGCCTAGTTAAAAACAAGTAATCATCCAATAGGCTTTGATTACATTTCCACTATCCTCGCCCACGTGGAAATTCAGTAAGAGTAATGTATATGCCAATTATACGATGGTCCGTCCGCATTCTGTCCCCTATCAACACTTTTTAAACTTTTGGTGCCAACGAGAATGACATAAGTCAAGACGACTAGCTTGATTGAGTCTCTGCCATGTATATCTCACTAGGTCAGGATATTTAAGCCTCCATATATCTACTAGTTCTAATGTATCCATGACATTCATGATTTCCTTAAGAGCATGAGGTTGATAGTTTGTAGTGTGATTTCCTTTACGGTCCATTGAGCTATTTAAAACAGTATTATAATCTCCCACAATAATAATGTCTTGTATTGCTTGCAGGGTTGATAATTTATTATACAGTGGGGAACAAAGTATTTATTCAGCCACCAATTGTGCAAGTTCTCCCACTTAAAAAGATGAGAGAGGCCTGTAATTTTCATCATAGGTACACGTCAACTATGACAGATAAATTGAGGAAAAAAAATCCAGAAAATCACATTGTAGGATTTTTAATGAATTTATTTGCAAATTATGGTGGAAAATAAGTATTTGGTCACCTACAAACAAGCAAGATTTCTGGCTCTCACAGACCTGTAACTTCTTCTTTAAGAGGCTCCTCTGTCCTCCACTCGTTACCTGTATTAATGGCACCTGTTTGAACTTGTTATCAGTATAAAAGACACCTGTCCACAACCTCAAACAGTCACACTCCAAACTCCACTATGGCCAAGACCAAAGAGCTGTCAAAGGATACCAGAAACAAAATTGTAGACCTGCACCAGGCTGGGAAGACTGAATCTGCAATAGGTAAGCAGCTTGGTTTGAAGAAATCAACTGTGGGAGCAATTATTAGGAAATGGAAGACATACAAGACCACTGATAATCTCCCTCGATCTGGGGCTCCACGCAAGATCTCACCCTGTGGGGTCAAAATGATCACAAGAACGGTGAGCAAAAATCCTAGAACCACACGGGGGGACCTAGTGAATGACCTGCAGAGAGCTCGGACCAAAGTAACAAAGCCTACCATCAGTAACACACTACGCCGCCAGTGACTCAAATTCTGAAGTGCCAGACGTGTCCCCCTGCTTAAGCCAGTACATGTCCAGGCCCGTCTAAAGTTTGCTAGAGTGCATTTGGATGATCCAGAAGAGGATTGGGAGAATGTCATATGGTCAGATGAAACCAAAATATAACTTTTTGGTAAAAACTCAACTCGTCGTGTTTGGAGGACAAAGAATGCTGAGTTGCATCCAAAGAACACCATACCTACTGTGAAGCATGGGGGTGGAAACATTATGCTTTGGGGCTGTTTTTCTGCAAAGGGACCAGGACGACTGATCCGTGTAAAGGAAAGAATGAATGGGGCCATGTATCGTGAGATTTTGAGTGAAAACCTCCTTCCATCAGCAAGGGCATTGAAGATTAAACGTGGCTGGGTCTTTCAGCATGACAATGATCCCAAACACACCGCCCGGGCAACGAAGGAGTGGCTTCGTAAGAAGCATTTCAAGGTCCTGGAGTGGCCTAGCCAGTCTCCAGATCTCAACCCCATAGAAAATCTTTGGAGGGAGTTGAAAGTCGGTGTTGCCCAGCGACAGCCCCAAAACATCACTGCTCTAGAGGAGATCTGCATGGAGGAATGGGCCAAAATACCAGCAACAGTGTGTGAAAACCTTGTGAAGACTTACAGAAAACGTTTGACTTGTGTCATTGCTAACGAAGGGTATATAACAAAGTATTGAGACATTTTTGTTATTGACCAAATACTTATTTTCCACCATAATTTGCAAATAAATTCATTAAAAACCCTACAATGTGATTTTCTGGAAAATAAATCTCAGTTTGTCTGTCATAGATGACATGTACCTATGATGAAAATTACAGGCCTCTCTCATCCTTTTAAGTGGGAGAACTTGCACAATTGGTGGCTGACTAAATACTTTTTTTCCCCACTGTACTTGTAGCATACATGTACATTTTTTTGGTGGAAACCACTTTTCTTGTGTGAAACGCTACAAAACAAACTGCAGATACCCACGTTGCCCTTTAATTAAACCCATTAAACCCCATATGAAGGACAATAAAAGCCATACTACTACATACTATATACAACTACTAATACTACAACATACTACTATATTGATACTTAAAGTACTCATACGGTGCATTCGAAAAATATTCAGACCCCTTGACTTTATCCACATTTTGTTACGTTACAGCCATATTCTAAAATGGAATAAATAACAAATTTGCCTCATCAATCTACACACAATACCCCATAATGACAAAGCGAAAATAGGTTTTTAGACATTTTTGCTAATTTATAAAAAATAAATCACAGAAAAACCTTATTTATTTAAGTGTTCATCACCTTTGCTATGAGACTCAAAATTGAGCTCATGTGCATCCTGTTTCCATTGATCATCCTTGAGATGTTTCTACAACTTGATTGGAGTCCCCCTGTGGTAAATTCAATTGATTAGACATGATTTAAAAAGGCACACACCTGTCTATATAAGCTCCCACAGTTGACAGTGCATGTCAGAGCAAAAACCAAGCCATGAGGTCAAAGGAATTGCCGTAGAGCTCCGAGACAGGATTGTGTCGAGGCACAGATCTGGGGATGGGTATCAAAACATTTCTGCAGCATTGAAGGTCCCCAAGAACATAGTGGCCTCCATCATTCTTAAATGGAAGAAGTTTGGAACCACTAAGATTCTTCCGAGAGCAATCGGGGGAGAAGGGCCTTGGTCTGGGAAGTGACCAAGAACCCAATGGTCACCTGGACAGAGCTCCAGAGTTCCTCTGTGGAGATGAGAGAACCTTCCAAAAGGTCAACCATCTCTGCAGCACTCCACCAATCAGGCCTTTATGGTAGAGTGGCCAGACAGAAGCCACTCCTCAGTAAAAGGCACATGACAGCCTTTTGGAGTTTGCCAAAAGGCACCTAAAGGACTCCCAGACCATGAGAAACAAGATTCTCTGGTCTGATGAAACTGAGATTGAACTCTTTGGCCTGAATGCCAAGCGTCACGTCTGGAGGAAATCTGGCACCATCCCTACGGTGAAACATGGTGGTGGCAGCATCATGCTGTGGGGATGTTTTTCAGCGGCTGGGACTGCGAGACTAGTCAGGATCAAGGGAAAGATGAACGGAGCAAAGTTTAGAGAGATCCTTGATGAAAACCTGCTCCAGAGCACTCAGGACTTCAGACTTTGTCGAAGGTTCACCTTCCAACAGGACAACGACCCTAAGCACACAGCCAAGACAACACAGGAGTGGCTTTGGGACAAGTCTCTGAATGTCATTGAGTGGCCCAGCCAGAGCCCAGACTTGAACCTGATCAATCATCTCTGGAGAGACCTGAAAATAGCTGTACAGCGATGCTCCCCATCCAACCTGACAGAGCTTGAGAGGATCTGCAGAGAAGAATGGGAGAAACATCCCAAATACAGGTGTGCCAAGAAGAGTTGAGGCCGTGATCGCTGCCAAAGGTGCTTCAACAAAATACTGAGTAAAGGGTCTGAATACTTATGTGAATGTGATATTTCATATTTATTTATTTTATTTATATTTCTTATTCTAAAACCTGTTTTTGCTTTGTCATTATGGGGTATTGTGTGTAGATTGATGAGGGGAAAAAACTATTTAATACATTTTAGAATAAGGCTGTAATGTAACAAAATGTGGAACAAGTCAAGGGGTCTGAATACTTTCCGAATGCGCTGTATTATACATAGTAAAACACATTTTACTGGTTTTCTTTTTGTGGAAAACTGTGAAACTTTTCTTATGTCAAATCAGCAGATACTTTCCTTATGCTACCAAACAGCAGATACCCAGATATGTTGCCCCTCAATTAAACCCATTAAAGCCCATATGAAGGGCAATCAAAGCCATATGAAGAGTTTGTCACCGCTGTACGTCCCAGATCTGTGGCTTTTTCCCATATCACACCCTATTCACAATATAGTGCACTACTTTTGACGACAACCCTATGGGGCCTGTTCAAAAGTAGTGCACTATATAGGGAATATGGTGCTATTTTGGACGCATTGTGTGTGTTCCTGCTGAATGTTTACGGAGGTAATTCAGGTTAAGGACCTTGGATACACAGCACAGGCCCACCTGGGAACACAACCTTCTGGTCACAAGTCTACTGCTGTGCTCTATTAAGCAGCCCTGTGCTAATTGGGCTGGGGTATAACTCATAGGATTTTATATGTAATTAAATCTACACCACAGGCTTCTGCTAATGACTCCCATGGTTGTATGTAAGGTGGATGGCAAATACATAGTAAAAAGCAGTATATATGCAGTATAAAAACATCGTTACTGCTCATCACTGCTTGTATATTCAAAACAATGCTTATGGAAAAAGACATACCCTGTAATTATTTTGTAAATATGTACAGTGGGGGAAAAAAGTATTTAGTCAGCCACCGATTGTGCAAGTTCTCCCACTTAAAAAGATGAGAGAGGCCTGTAATTTTCATCATAGGTACACGTCAACTATGACAGACAAATTGAGAAAAAAAAATCCAGAACATCACATTGTAGGATTTTTTATGAATTTATTTGCAAATTATGGTGGAAAATAAGTATTTGGTCACCTACAAACAAGCAAGATTTCTGGCTCTCACAGACCTGTAACTTCTTCTTTAAGAGGCTCCTCTGTCCTCCACTCGTTACCTGTATTAATGGCACCTGTTTGAACTTGTTATCAGTATAATAGACACCTGTCCACAACCTCAAACAGTCACACTCCAAACTCCACTATGGCCAAGACCAAAGAGCTGTCAAAGGACACCAGAAACAAAATTGTAGACCTGCACCAGGCTGGGAAGACTGAATCTGCAATAGGTAAGCAGCTTGGTTTGAAGAAATCAACTGTGGGAGCAATTATTAGGAAATGGAAGACATACAAGACCACTGATAATCTCCCTCGATCTGGGGCTCCACGCAAGATCTCACCCCGTGGGGTCAAAATGATCACAAGAACGGTGAGCAAAAATCCCAGAACCACACGGGGGGACCTAGTGAATGACCTGCAGAGAGCTGGGACCAAAGTAACAAAGCCTACCATCAGTAACACACTACGCCGCCAGGGACTCAAATCCTGCAGTGCGAGACGTGTCCCCCTGCTTAAGCCAGTACATGTCCAGGCCCGTCTGAAGTTTGATAGAGTGCATTTGAATGATCCAGAAGAGGATTGGGAGAATGTCATATGGTCAGATGAAACCAAAATAGAACTTTTTGGTAAAAACTCAACTCGTCGTGCTTGGAGGACAAAGAATACTGAGTTGCATCCAAAGAACACCATACCTACTGTGAAGCATGGGGGTGGAAACATCATGCTTTGGGGCTGTTTTTCTGCAAAGGGACCAGGACGACTGATCCGTGTAAAGGAAAGAATGAATGGGGCCATGTATCGTGAGATTTTGAGTGAAAACCTCCTTCCATCAGCAAGGGCATTGAAGATTAAACGTGGCTGGGTCTTTCAGCATGACAATGATCCCAAACACACCGCCCGGGCAACGAAGGAGTGGCTTCGTAAGAAGCATTTCAAGGTCCTGGAGTGGCCTAGCCAGTCTCCAGATCTCAACCCCATAGAAAATCTTTGGAGGGAGTTGAAAGTCTGTGTTGCCCAGCGACAGCCCCAAAACATCACTGCTCTAGAGGAGATCTGCATGGAGGAATGGGCCAAAATACCAGCAACAGTGTGTGAAAACCTTGTGAAGACTTACAGAAAACGTTTGACCTGTGTCATTGCCAACAAAGGGTATATAACAAAGTATTGAGAAACTTTTGTTTTTGACCAAGTACTTATTTTCCACCATAATTTGCAAATAAATTCATAAAAAATCCTACAATGTGATTTTCAGGATTCTTTTCTCATTTTGTCTGTCATAGTTTACGTGTACCTATGATGAAAATTACAGGCCTCTCTCATCTTTTTAAGTGGGAGAACTTGCACAATTGGTGGCTGACTAAATACTTTTTTCCCCCACTGTATTTATTTCATGACACACTAAAATCATAACCAGAGGATTGTTCTGTTTCATACGGATTTAAGATATATTATGCATGAAGATTCAGGAAATGTATGTGTCTTGTTATAATCATGTTATATTATTATATTATTTTATAGCACAGTAAAATAATGTCATCAGGAGGCTACTGCTGGCAGATGAGAAATTTGTTGTGTAACTATGTAGAATTGAATCGCCGATTTATGTTAAATAGTTGTAATACCAGTCTGGAAATGAGCAAGCTATGCATTGTTATGGACTTGTCTGTTTAACATTGATGGTGCCTTTCAATTGTCTCCGACAGGTTATCTAACATTACTCACAAAACAGTACGTGTACAGGAGCTTGAATATCGTCAAAATGCACCCTGTTGATGTGTTCGCTCAACTTATTACATAAGTCTTTGTGATATTTGTGAGTACAGTACCATATGTCTGTACTCACTGTCACTGTATGTGTGACACCCGTGTTACAACTCTCATTTGTATAATGTTTAGATTGTTTCCTATGTGTGTCATGCAGCATCAGGGTCTGCTTTAACCTCTGAATGTTGACTGAACCGTGAGTAATTGGGTGGTCAGTTCCTTGGCTAATTAGTGTAGTGTTAATGTGTGATGCTCCCCTGGGGTCTCTGTGGTTTGTGTGTGTGGTGGGGGCTGGCATGGCTGTGTGGTTAAGCCGCTGCTGACATTAGCCCATGGGCAGCCTGGAAGGAGGTGGTAGCTAGCCTTTATCTACCACTCAGTGAAGCAGACCCATCACCCATCCACTCAGTCCCTACCAGGCTGGTGGGTGTGGTACAGTAGACTGAGGGCTCCCCCCATTCAAGATCCTCAATGTCCTAGTAAAGACGCAATGACGCAGACCACACAGGGAATTCATGAAGCTATAGAGAGAGAGGCTGCATCACAAATGGCACCCTATTCCCTATGGGCTCTGGTCAAAATTAGTGCACTATATGGGGAATAGGGTGCCATTTCAGACCCAACCCTTAGTTTCTCCTCTCCTATCCTCATCCCTAAACCCATCAGCTCTATGATATCCTGACAGGCACATAGGCCACGCTCCGTCCTCCCAGCATGCTCTGCTCTCTGACCGCTGGCAGACCGAGCGAGTAGAGCCCAGAGCTGAGGGCAGGCAGGCTGCAGTGGCGCGCAGACAGCCGGATGTCGGCGTGAGGTGCCTTGCCAAGTGCCCTTGCTTGTACCATCATGGATGTTGATTTCAATTAGCTCAATCACATGTTCCCAGATTGACCTTTCCCGTTAGGACAGCCAGGGCTGCACTCATTTATTCCAGTTCTCTCCACATTCACCACCAACGCCTTGGGGGGCTAGCAGTGTTAAGTTGTGTGGATGGTTGGTATTTGTGTGGCTGCCGGCGATGGTATCTCCTCTTTCCTCCTCCGATCCTCAGTTAGGTTGGCCAAGACATTTCAGCATTTAAGCTGCGGTTTTCCAAGGCTTGTTGGTCAGCTTGACGACCACCAGAGGGGAAGGATGGAGGGTGAGGATAGTAGGCTAATGATGTAAAGGACTAGGCTGGTAATCAGTCTGAGCAGTGGCTGGTCCTCTCCTGGCGGGCTGTGTGGTTAATGACTGGTGCTGGCAGGATGGTGGTGGCGGATTGATTGATGTGGCCTGTTCTCACATGCAGAGCGCTGTCATGTAGACCCCACTGTGTAAACACAGTCACCGTGGCGATTATCTTAGCTCCTTAGACCCTGGATTGGTCAATGGCCAGGATTGGCTAGCTGAAACGTTGCCCAGAAACAGACAGGTAGGTTGGCTAGCTGAAATGCTGCCCAAAAAGCAGACAGGTAGCCTAGCATGTAGCTAGCTCACTGCAGCTAATGAAATGCTGCCCTAAAACAGACAGGTACAGGGTTTCCATTAGCCGGCAATAGCCAGCTTTTGGCTGATATTTTTTTTTTAAAGCCAATAAAATAAACTGTTGCAGCCAAAATGACAGGGAGAAAAAAAATCCCATTGCAAAATAATGTAAATACCAGTCGATGGAAATACATTTGACCATTATGCTTATCGGTCTATAGGTTCATTTGCATAATTTAGTGGAATTAAATTGGCCTGTGTGTATTTTCGTTAGTCATCATGTATCTTATTTATCCAACATAACTATCAGACTCACACAGCATAAATAACCTACTTTGAGGGGGATTTCTACTGCAGCTCCTCAGCTGGTTGCTGCTGGAGCAAAACATCTGCTTTTATAAGCCCAGTCATTGAGCAACAATTCTAAATGCAATCATGTGTTAAAAACTGTTTTGGTGCATGATTAAAGATAGCTACTATTTTTATTTCTCAACTGGTAATTGGAGCACGCTTCCCATTCACAATTCAAGTGCAGGCAACAGGCTATCAGCGAGTCACCCACCACTTTACAGTGTGAACTGGAGGCAGTATTCGTTTTTAAAACATACTTCATTGTTTGAAACCTGAATGTTTTATTTCATATTATGAGGCATGTCTTAACTTGCTTCAAAGTAGCCTTTTGGCAAAATCCGACCAAGGAAATGTGGAGGCAATTATTTTATAAAGACTTCATAGGCGCATGAGTTTCAAGTTTAGGGAAGCTTACATTTTATCCTACAATTTCTACCATTCTGCGTGCCAGTTATGATTTTCATATGTGCATTTCTGTGGAACAGTTTCATTTCAATAATAACATTTTAATTTGTCAAAATCATTGTCACGTGGTTAATCATAAAAATCTGAATTCAAATGATCAAAATTGAAAAGTTAAAAGTAAACTAATGCAAGATCACCAGCCTTGGCCATAATGGACACATTGATACATCGTGATCCATTGGATTGGTGGCTAAAGAAATGAGCGCATGCAACTCAAAGCCTATAGGCAAATGCAGCAGTAGGGTTATAACGTCCATTGCTCTTTCACACTGAGGATGGTGATTATCGAGGGGGAGATTATTGGAAATACTTTTCAAATAGTTTACTGTGAGGAACTATAGTTTTACTGTGAGGAACTATAGTTTTAATATATTATAATTCGCAATGGATGTTTAAAAACACTTTCTTACATTTCCGCGCAGCAGGCCAGGTACTTCTATGCATGCTCCCTCAACATTATCAGGACAGAGAAACCAGCCACATGTGCATTGCTCACATGGAACACTCCAAACAAAAGACAATAAAAAAATTGACAAATCTCGTAAAAGATGGTTATGAAATAAACCAAAACTTGTTTCTTACAAGTGTAGCATGTTGTGGACCCTGCAAACAACGTTTCCACTCTGAGAATGAGAACGGTAAATGACTGTAATTAATACATGCTTTAACAGAAATGAACGTAACCAAATTATGAGGATTAATGGTACATTTACTACTGGTGACATATGTAATTGGGAATTAATCAAAATAAAAAATCTAAGGGCAAACAATTCACACAATGAAATAATGACAGCTGAGCCATTCTGGAGAGAGACTTACCTATATCTTTGCCACACACCAATCCCCTTCTTGTCTCAACTTTTTAAATTATACTCAGGACACATTATCTTCACACATATTTTAGATGCTTTTCACTGATAGCCGCAACTCAATAATCAGCTAGGCCTATTGCTACGCGCACTGCCAAAGTTGAGGGCTTCCCAAGTACGCATAGGCGTCCTAACAAGCCACAGCAAAACTATTTAAGAAGCTAATGATCTTTGATTCCTCTGTGGCTAAGTCAAGCTTCTGGTGAATTATTTTGAACGATTTCATTTATTTCTGTATAGACAGTAATTACATAATTTTGGCATACAGTGAGGGAAAAAAGTATTTGATCCCCTGCTGATTTTGTATGATTGCCCACTGACAGTCTATAATTTTAATGGTAGGTTTATTTGAACAGTGAGAGACAGAATAACAACAAAAAAATCCAGAAAAACGCATGTCAAAAATGTTATAAATTGATTTGCATTTTAATGAGTATAAGTATTTGACCCCTCTGCAAAACATGACTTAGTACTTGGTGGCAAAACGCTTGCTGGCAATCACAGAGGTCAGACGTTTCTTGTAGTTGGCCACCAGGTTTGCACACATCTCAGGAGGGATTTTGTCCCACTCCTCTTTGCAGATCTTCTCCAAGTCTTTAAGGTTTCGAGCCTGACGTTTGGCAACTCGAACCTTCAGCTCCCTCCACATATTTTCTATAGGATTAAGGTCTGGAGACTGGCTAGGCCACTCCAGGACCTTAATGTGCTTCTTCTTGTGCCACTCCATTGTTGCCTTGGCCGTGTGTTTTGGGTCATTGTCATGCTGGAATATCCATCCACGACCCATTTTCAATGCCCTGGCTGAGGGAAGGAGGTTCTCACCCAAGATTTGATGGTACATGGCCCTGTCCATCGTCCCTTTGATGCAGTGAAGTTGTCCTGTCCCCTTAGCAGAAAAACACCCCCAAAGCATAATGTTTCCACCTCCATGTTTGACGGTGAGGATGGTGTTATTGGGGTCATAGGCAGCATTCCTCCTCCTCCAAACACGGCGAGTGGAGTTGATGCTAAAGAGTTCGATTTTGGTCTCATCACCCAGTTCTCCTCTGAATCATTCAGATGTTCATTGGCAAACTTCAGACGGCCCTGTATATGTGCTTCTTGAGCAGGGGGACCTTGCGGGCGCTGCAGGATTTCAGTCCTTCACGGCGTAGTATGTTACCAATTGTTTTCTTGGTGACTATGGTCCCAGCTGCCTTGAGATCATTGACAAGATCCTCCCGTGTAGTTCTGGGCTAATTCCTCACCGTTCTCCTGATCATTGCAACTCCACGAGGTGAGATCTTGCATGGAGCCCCAGGCCGAGGGAGATTTACAGTTCTTTTGTGTTTCTTCCATTTGCGAATAATCGCACCAACTGTTGTCACCTTCTCACCAAGCTGCTTGGCGATGGTCTTGTAGCCCATTCCAGCCTTGTGTAGGTCTACAATCTTGTCCCTGACATCCTTGGTGAGCTCTTTGGTCTTGGCCATGGTGGAGAGTTTGGAATCTGATTGATTGATTGCTTCTGTGGACAGGTGTCTTTTATACAGGTAACAAACTGAGATTAGGAGCACTCCCTTTAAGAGTGTGCTCCTAATCTCAGCTCGTTACCTGTATAAAAGACACCTGGGAGCCAGAAATCTTTCTGATTGAGAGGGGGTCAAATACTTATTTCCCTCATTAAAATGCCAATCAATTCATAAAAATGTTGACATGCGTTTTTCTGGATTTCTTTGTAGTTATTCTGTCTCTCACTGTTCAAATAAACCTACCATTAAAATTATAGACTGATCATTTCTTTGTCAGTGGGCAAACGTACAAAATCAGCAGGGGATCAACTACTTTTTTCCCTCACTGTATATATTTCCATTTACTTCCCTTTTGGATCCACCACTATGCCATTTCTCTCCTGTTCAATTGTATTTCATATCAACTTTCTTTTGTTGTCCAGAAGCCAAAGGCACAATCCATTAGCAAACCATTCTAATTGTTGCATCTTTAGATTCCCCCTCTTTCTAAGTTTCTTACAGACATTTTCATCTCTGTCACATATGGAACCTCTATTAGGTGCACTGTTTAGAATGGTGTTTTCCAGGTGCACTGTTTAGAATGGTGCTTTCCCGCAAATTGCATTTTGGCAAATATTCGAAAAAGATGTTTTATTGGCTGCTTCATTACATGAGTTGCATGTTCTGTTAAGACTCATTACCATAATTTAAATGTGATTTCTGTCATTCTGAGCACCCTGGGTGGACACCCTAATGGATTATGCACCCAATGCAAATGGGTCCGGTAAATTTCTCAAATGGCCGGTAAATTAAAATGTTCCTGGTCACGTTGTCCGGCGCCACATTTTCCTAATGGAAACCCTGACAGGTAGCTAGCATAGCTCAAAGGAGGGTTGTTAGTTAGCTACCTGTAACACTGCCAAACACAGATGGGTAGCTAACTAGTTGATTGAATCAGCGGCTGTGGTTGGCTACCTGAAACGCTACTCAGAAACAGACAGGCAAGTAGCTAGCTCACAGGACTGTTCTTATAGGGATGGCTACTTAAAAATAGATAGTTAGCTAGCTGTATCAGTCACTAGGGTTGACTAGCTGAAACACTACCTAAAAACAGACGGGATAGCCTAGCCAGGTAGCTACAGTATAGCTCACAGGAGCTGCTGAAACACTACCCAAATACAGGAAGCTAGCTAGCTCACTAACACATGCATTAAATACTAACCAGTGGCGGTCGATGCCGTTTAAGATGAGGGAAGACGCTAAAGTTTTTGGTGAGCATGACTTTATTTCTATTACAGCATATTGGATGACTGTCATTCATATTCCTAGGTTTTGTATTGAAGTCAATGTACACAGAGGAGGACGTAAACTAGCTGTCCTCCGGCTACACCATGGTGCTACCCCACAGAGTGCTGTTGAGGCTAATGTAGACCTTAATTGGAAAACAGTTAGTTTTAATCAATTATTTGGTGACATGTGAATATCTGTTTTATAGTTTTATCTAAAAAGGATAACTTTTTTTATGTTTCACTATTTTTATTTTTATGAAATTCACTGAGGAGGATGTACATGTTTTAACATGGTCACCATTAATCTCAAGGAGTCAATTAAGACATCAGGAGCCCAACCAATGGCCACGGGGGCCACAGGAGCCCCCAACCCAAATGAAAATGTGTCCTGGGTCGTGTTCAGTAGGTACAAAATAGAAGGAAACACTCCGAATCTGAAACATTATTGGGTAGAAAAAAACATTGACAGCACCCCGTTTTATGTGAACAAATCATCCCATACATATTTGCCCATTGTAGATGTGCTCAGAACGTTACTTTTTGTACCTGAATGCCAACATATTGCTGAGATAAAGGTACTCAAAGTTGACCTATTTTGCATACTCCAAAATACTATGAGACATCCATGTCTTCATCACTGGAAAAGATAAACGGTTGATCATTTAAAAGCTTACAAACAGGGTTGTCAAACTATTTTTCAAATTTGTTTCATATTCTCATTTGTTGTAGTTTACCCTATTTTACATCATCTGAGGTTTTTGTATTGTGCCCGCCATCGGTTGAGACAACATGCTCTTGAATACTGGTTGGGTGTCATGTTTTGGCTGGTAAATGTGCTAAAATGGGAATAAAATTGACATTCCTACTTTCAAATGGTACCACAAAGATGGTTGGAGGCCCACACATCATAGAATGTTGACTTGAATGGGAATATCTGTTGTTTAAAATTATACTGTCAATCCTCCATAGGAAACCTATTGACATCATAGAAATATAGATAATGGAATAGACATGACCATTTAAGTTGACATTTAACTGTGGGTGGACCGACGGCCATCTTTGTGGTAGTTATTAGAAGTAAACATTTCTATTCAATTAAAAAGCTAAATTGCAGTGGTCTGAAGAGATAGGTCCATTCTATGAATTATATTTATATGATTGAAATGACACCCACCCTGTATTCAAGGGCATGTTGTGTCTCAACCAATGGCAGGCACAACACAAAAACCTAAAGTAGGGTCTACTCAAAGCTACAACATATGTGAATATGAAACAAATCTAAGTTTACACGCTTTTAAATAATTGACATTAAAAGTTAAAACATTTCAGAATTTGCATAGAAAACAACATTTTCTTCCAAGATATCAGGACATATTTTGACAACACTGTTGGTAAGCTTTTAAATTATATCAAACTCAACCGTTTATCTTTTCCAGTGATGAAGACATGGATGTCTCATGGTATGGTGGAGTATGCAAAATGGGTAAACTTTGAGCACCTTTATCTTCTGAATGTTTTGACATTCAGGTCCACTTCTTCCATGGGCAAACATATATGGAAAGTTTTGTTTAAATCAAAAGGGATGCTGTCAAAAAGTGATTGAATTCAAATGGATTCACCCTATTGTTAAAGAAAATGTTTCTCAATGACTTACCTGGTTAAAGGCAATAAATGAAACCGGGATGAAACTGTTTTGTCCAATAAGAAACTGGTGAAATAGAACATGAAGAAAGATTGAGGCGCCATTAGAGGAGATCTCATATTAGCATTATCACAGTTATTCAGCAGCACTTCAAGGTACACATAGCATGGCGAAGATCTTACTGTAGCCAATAGGGCATTAATGGACGGATAGCATATCTGTTGTTAGAGATGCAGAGGTTATTGCAGTGTTTTTTACAGAAATATATTAATGAACCCAGGTGGTTATTCAAAACACATACAGCAATTTGGCTTGATGATGAAGATGTTACCACTCCATAATCCCCTAGCAGATATCCGTTTACTTGGGTGAAATAGTATCCTTCTCTTTCTTTCCTTTTCTTTCTGTCACTAGTGCCTTTGTCATGGGCACAGCAGGCTGTAGATAGAGATGTGAAATTGGACCTCTGAGGTCGTAGGGTCAGAGAACCTCTTCACTACTGTTGACCTAAATCCAGACAGATTTAGCCACTGTCAATGGCACACACACACACACACACACACACACACACACACACACACACACACACACACACACACACACACATGCACACACACACACACACACACACACACACACACACACACACACACACACACACACACACACACACACACACACAGACTGTCAGCTTCTCTCTGACTTGCCCCCACTACTCCCCTTTTGTGATTGCAGACAGACATAATGAAGATATCACTTTCAGATTTTTGACCCCTGTCATCTTTTTATTGGTTAATATTCAATAATTATAATTATTTGGACAATGAGTAAGGTCAGGATATTGAGGGCTCAGCCCCACCAACCTCTTTTGTGATCATCACAGACAACCATAATGAAGAGATCCATTTTTGATTGTTGACCCACGTCTTTTTTTATCTAATAGCCAAGTAATACTCAATATTCAGATTCAGGAATAATCCTTAGGACAAAGGAGTGAGATGAGGACATTGAGGGATAATTATTTTTTTCTTCACATTGTCAAAGACGGGCTGTTTAAAAAAAACAAGTCTATCCATTTGCCTGTGTAATCACATTAAATTGCTTGTAGCTCATTTGCAGATTGTTTGTTGGACGAGACAGAGCTGAGACAGTTTACCAATTTGACAGCTTAGTTAGTGTTCCGGGGAGCTGTGAAATATCACACTTCATGTTTTTCAATTTGAAAGCCACACATAGAGATGTGAAAAGGAGAATCATCAAATAAGAAACAGGCTTATTTTGTTCTTCGGTGTACACCTCCTTACATTATCTCTTAAATCTAGTAAAACAAAATGCACTAAATCACCACATCAACACTATGTACGAGGTAAGGATACATTCTTTGTATTTTACCTTTATTTTACCAGGTTGTCCTATTGAGGTCAGAAGGCCTTTTTTTCAACAAAGACATGCTACACTATCAGATTCACAAAAATGCAAGAAGTGTGTGACAAATCGCACACTGTCACGTCGCAAAAAACAACCTCTTGCTTCCTCACCACCAGGTTTTTCCTCCTCCATCCCCGCCTATGTCTGACTGTGTTCCCCAGACGGTGTGGGTGGAGGTCAGAGGTCATTGTCACTGTGTACCCAGGTCTGCAAACAGCTCATTAGCCAGGCTGTAGTCTCACTGGGGACAGGGACAGAGCTCCTGGGAGGGACTCTCTACCACACACAAACTTGCTACCCCGCCGCTGCGCTGATACCTGGTTTGTTTAAAGCCCTCACAGGGGACTCCTTCACTGTGTTATTTCTATTGTTTGTCTGTCTCATGTTTAATTAATAACTAACTCCTGTCAACCAGGTGTTTACACACATGCTGTAACATCATGAAAAAGACAGAGGAAGAAAAGGCAATGTCATGATGATGAGCTTTGTTTGTTTAAATGGTGCGATCTGATTATTCTGTATTATTCTAGCCGATTAACGGATGTCCATATAAAGCAAATAATGCATATGACTGCAAATATCTATTATTTTTTTCCTCCATTAAATGTGCATACAAATTGTGGCCAATACACAATGATTTAAGAACAACTATTGAATCTAGTTGAATGTACACTACCAGTCAAAAGTTTGGACACACCTACCCATTCAAGGTTTTTTCTTAAATGTTTACTATTTTTGACATAGTAAAATAATAGTGAAGACATCAAAAATATGAAATAACACATATAGGGGTGGGGTGGGGGTGAGGGTGTATACAAAAGATAGCCCTATTTGGTAAAAGACCAAGTCCATATTATGGCAAGAACAGCTCAAATAAGCAAAGAGAAACGACAGTCCATCATTACTTTAAGACATGAAGGTCAGTCAATACGGAACATTTCAAGAACTTTAAACATTTCTTCAAGTGCAGTCGCAAAAACCATCAGGCGCTATGATGAAACTGGCTCTCACGAGGACCGCCACAGGAATGGAAGACCCAGAGTTACTTCTGCTGCAGAGGATAAGTTCATTAGAGTTACCAGCCTCAGAAATTGCATCCCAAATAAATGCTTCACAGAGTTCAAGTAACAGACACATCTCAACATCAACTGTTCAGAGGGGACTGTGTGAATCAGGCCTTCATGGTCGAATTCCTGCAAAAAGAAACCACTACTAAAGGACACCAATAATAAGAAGAGATTTTTGGTTCCAACCGCCGTGTCTTTGTGAGACACGGTGTGGGTAAACGGATGATCTCCGCATGTGTATTTCCCACCGTAAAGCATGGAGGAGGAAGTGTTATGGTGTGGGGGTGCGTTGCTAGTGACACTGTCTGTGATGTGTTTAGAATTCAAAGCACACTTAACCAGCATGCTACCACAGCATTCTGCAGCGATACGCCATCACATCTGGTTTGGGCTTAGTGGGACTATCATTTGTTTTTCAACAGGACAATGAACCAACACACCTCCAGGCTGTGTAAGGGCTATTTAACCAAGAAGGAGAGTGATGGAGTGCTGCATCAGATGACCTGGCCTCCAGAATCCCCCGACCTCAACCCAGTTGAGATGGTTTGTGATGAGTCGGACCGCAGAGTGAATGAAAAGCAGCCAACTAGTGCTCAGCATATGTGGGAACTCCTTCAAGACTGTTGGAAAAGCATTCCAGGTGAAGCTGGTTGAGAGAATGTCAAGAGTGTGCAAAGCTGTCATCAAGGCAAAGGGTGGCTATTTGAAGAATCTCAAATATTAAATATATGTTGATTTGTTTAACACGTTTTTGGTTACTACATGACTCCATATGTGTTATTTCATAGTTTTGATGTTTTCACTATTATTCTACAATGTAGAAAATAGTAAAAATAAAGAAAACCCTGGAATGAGTAGGTGTGTCCAAACTTTTGACTGGTACTGTATATAAAAGCTATTTAGGAAGTAATAATACATCATTCTTGACTTAATTCAGGCCATAAAGAGAGGAAATGCAGAATGACCACAGAATGAATGTAATACCGGGATTTCCTCCCATGCTCCCCATCTCTTGCAAATTACCACAATTAGAAGCAATGTTTCTCACTATTAGGGATGGGCGGTACACCGTATTTTACTATACCGTATTGATGCATGGACCGGTTTGAGTTTCTACTTTATCTTGTACAATGGTATTTCAAACCTATCGACTGTGTGATCACGCTCTCCGTAGCCGATGTGAGTAAGACCTTTAAACAGGTCAACATTCACAAGGCCGCAGGGCCAGACGGATTACCAGGACGTGTACCCTGAGCATGCGCTGACCAACTGACAAGTGTCTTCACTGACATTTTCAACCTCTCCCTGTCTGAGTCTGTAATACCAACATGTTTCAAGCAGACCACCATAGTCCCTGTGCCCAAGAACACTAAGGTAACCTGCCTACATGACTACCGACCCATAGCACTCACATCTGTAGCCATGAAGTGCTTTGAAAGGCTGGTCATGGCTCACATCAACACCATTATCCCAGAAACCCTAGACCCACTCCAATTTGCATACCGCCCCAACAGATCCACTGATGATGCAATCTCTATTGCGCTCCACACTGCCATTTCACACCTGGACAAAAAGAACACCTATGTGAGAATGCTATTCATTGACTACATCTCAGCGTTCGACACCATAGTGCCCTCAAAGCTCATCACTAAGCTAAGGACCCTGGGACTAAAAACCTCCCTCTGCAACTGGATCCTGGACTTCCTGACGGGCTGCCCCCAGGTGGTAAGGGTAGGTAACAACACATCCACCACGCTGATCCTCAACACGGGGGCCCCTCAGGGGTGCGTGCTCAGTCCCCTCCTGTACTCCCTGTTCACTCATGACTGCATGGCCAGGCACGACTCCAACACCATCATTAAGTTTGCCGATGACACAACAGTGGTAGGCCTGATCACCGACAAACACTAGACAGCCTATAGGGAGGAGGTCAGAGACCTGGCCGTGTGGTGCCAGGACAACAACCTCTCCCTCAATGTGATCAAGACAAAGGAGATGATTGTGGACTACAGGAAAAAGAAGAGGACCGAGCACGCCCCCATTCTCATTGACGGGGCTGTGGTGGAGCAGGTTGAGAGCTTCAAGTTCCTTGGTGTCCACATCACCAACAAACTAACATGGTCCAAACACACCAAGAAAGTCGTGAAGAGGGCACGACAAAACCTATTTCCCCTAAGGAGACTGAAAAGATTTGGCATGGGTCCTCAGATCCTCAAAAGGTTCTACAGCTGCACCATCGAGAGCATCCTGACTGGTTGCATCACTGCCTGGTATGGCAACTGCTCTGCCTCCGACCGCAAGGCACTACAGAGGGTAGTGCGTATGGCCCAGTACATCACTAGGGCCAAGCTTCCTGCCATCCAGGACCTCTATACCAGGCGGTGTCAGAGGAAGGCCCTAAAAATTGTCAAAGACTCCAGCCACCCTAGTCATAGACTGTTCTCTTTGCTACCACACGGCAAGCGGTACCGGAGCGCCACGTCTAGGTCCAAGAGGCTTCTAAACAGCTTCTACCCCCAAGCCATAAGACTCCTGAACATCTAATCAAATGGCTACCCATACTATTTGCATTGCCCCCCTTCCCCACCCTCTTTTACACTGCTGCTATGCTCTGTTTATTATCTATGCATAGTCACTTTAATAACTCTACCTACATGTACAGTTGAAGTCGGAAGTTTGCATACACCTTAGCCAAATACATTTAAACTTAGTTTTTCACAATTCCTGACATTTAATCCTAGTAAACATTCCCAGTCTTAGGTCAGTTAGGATCACCACTTTATTTCAAGAATGTGAAATGTCAGAATAATAGTAGAGAGAATTATTTATTTCAGCTTTTATTTCTTTCATCACATTCCCAGTGGGTCATAAGATTACATACAATCAATTAGTATTTGGTAGCATTGCTTTTAAATTGTTTAACTTGGGTCAAACGTTTCTGGTAGCCTTCCACAAGCTTCCCACAAAAAGTTGGGTGAATCTTGGCCCATTCGTCCTGACAGAGCTGGTGTAACTGAGTCAGGTTTGTAGGCCTCCTTGCCTACACACGCTTTTTGAGGTCAGGGCTTTGTGATGACCACTCCAATACCTTGACTTTGTTGTCCTTAAGCTATTTTGCCACAACTTTGGAAGTATACTTGTGGTCATTGTCCATTTGGAAGACCCATTTGCGACCAAGCTTTAACTTCCTGACCGATGTCTTGAGATGTTGCTTCAATATATCCACATCATTTTCCTTCCTCATGATGCCATCTATTTTGTGAAATGCACCAGTCCCTCCTGCAGCAAAGCACCCCCACAAGATGATGCTGCTTCATGGTTGGGATGGTGTTCTTCGGCTTGCAAACAACCCCCTTTTTCCTCCAAACATAACAATGGTCATTATGGCCAAACAGTTTTATTTTTGTTTCATCAGACCAGAAGACATTTCTCCAAAATGTATGATCTTTGTCCCTATGTGCGGTTGCAAACCGTAGTCTGTCTTTTTTATGGCGGTTTTGGAGCAGTGGCTTCTTCCTTGCTGAGCGGCCTTTCAGGTTATGTAGATATAGGACTCTTTTTACTGTGGATATAGATACTTTGTACCTGTTTCCTCCAGCATCATCACAAGGTCCTTTGCTGTTGTTCTGGGATTGATTTGCACTTTTCGCACCAAAGTACGTTCATCTCTAGGAGACAGAACGTGTCTCCTTCCTGAGCGGTATGCAGGCTGCGAGGTCCCATGGTGTTTATACTTGCATACTATTGTTTGTACAGATGAACGTGGTACCTTCAGGCGTTTGGAAATTGCTCCCAAAGATGAACCAGACTTGTGGAGTCTACAATTTATTTCCTGAGGTCTTGGCTGATTTCTTTTGATTTTCCCATGATGTCAATTAAAGAGGCACTGAGTTTGAAGGTAGGCCTTGAAATACATCCACAGGTACACCTCCAATTGACTTAAATTATGTCAATAAGCCTATCATAAGCTTCTAAAGCCATGACATCATTTTCTGGACTTTTCAACGCTGTAAACAATTGTTCGAAAAATTACTTGTGTCATGCACAAAGTAGATTTCCTAACCAACTTGACAAAACTATAGTTTGTTAACAATACATTTTTGGAGTGGTTGAAAAACGAGTTTTAATGACTCCAACCTAAGTGTATGTAAACTTCTGACTTCAACTGTGCAAATTAACTCAATTACCTCGACTAACCGGTGCCCCCACACATTCACTCGGTAATGGTACCCCCTGTATCTAGCCTCGCTATTGTAATGTCTACTTCTGCTCTTTCATTATTTGTTACTTTTATTTCGTATGATGTAATATTGTATTTTTTGTGATTTTTTTGTTGGTATTCTTTCTGAAAACTGCATTGCTGGGTAAGGGCTTGTATGTAAGCATTTCACTGTAAGGTCTACACCTGTTGTATTCGGCGCATATGACAAATAACATTTGATTTGATTTGATACATCTACACTGATTGTAGTGGATTAAACAGGTGACATCAATAAGGGATCATAGCTTTTACCTGAATTCACCTGGTCAGTCTATGTCATGTTAATGTTTTGTATACTCAGTGTATATAGACAGTGCATTCGGAAAGTGTTCAGACCCATTGACCTTTTCCACATTTTGTTTCGTTACAGCCTATTCTAAAATTGATTGGATTGTTTTTTCGCCTCATCAGTCTACACAAAATACCCCATAATGACAAAGCAAAACATTTATTTTTATTTTTATCTTTGCTAATTTATTAAAAACAAAAAACTTAAATATCACATTTACAGAAGTATTCAGACCCTTTACTCAGTACTTTGTTGAAGCACATCTGGCAGCGATTACAGCCTTGAGTATTCTTGGGTATGACGCTACAAGCTTGGCACACCTGTATTTGGGGAGTTTCTCCCATTCTTCTCTGCAAATCCTCTCAAGCTCTGTCAGGTTGGATGGGGAGTGTTGCTGCTCATCTATTTTCAGGTCTCTCCAGAGATGTTCTTTCGTGTTCAAGTCCGAGCTCTGGCTGGGCCACTCAAGGACATTCAGAGACTTGTCCTGAAGCCACTCCTGCATTGTCTTGGCTGTGTGCTTAGGGTCATTGTACTGTTGGAAGGTGAAACCTCATCCCAGTCTGAGGTATTGAGTGCTCTGGAACAGGTTTTCATCAAGGATCTCTCTCTGTACTTTGCTCCGTTCATATTTGCCTCGATCCTGACTAGTCTCCCAGTCCCTGCCGCTGAAAAACATCCCCACAGCATGATGCTGCCACCACCATGCTTCACCGTAGGGATGGTGCCAGGTTTCCTCCAGAGGTAAAGCTTGGCATTCAGGCCAAAGAGTTTAATTTTGGTTTCATCAGACCAGAGAATCTTGTTTCTCATGGTCTGAGAGTCTTTAGGTGCCTTTGGGCAAACTCCAAGCGGGCTGTCATGTGCCTTTTACTGAGGAGTGGCATCCATCTGGCCACTCTACTATAAAGGCCTGATTGGTGGAGTGCTGCAGAGATGGTTGTCCTTCTGGAAGGTTCTCCCATCTCCACAGATGAACTCTAGAGCTCTGTTAGCTCTATCAGGTTCTTGGTCACCTCCCTGACCAAGGCCCTTCTCCCCCGATTGCTCAGACTTGCCCGGCGGCGAGCTCTAGGAAGAGTATTGGTGGTTCCAAACTTCTTCCAATTAAGAATGATGGAGGCCATTGTGTTCTTGGGGACCTTCAATGCTGCAGAAATGTTTTGGTACCCTTCCGCAGATCGGTGCCTCGAAACAATCTTGTCTCGGAGCGCTACGGACAATTCCTTCAACCTCATGGCTTGGTTTTTGCTCTGACATGCACTGCCAACTGTGGGACCTTACATAGACAAGTGTGTGCCTTTCCAAATCATGTCCAATCAATTGAATTTTCCACAGGTGGACTCCAATCAAGTTGTAGAAACATCTCAAGGATGATCAATGGAAACAGGATGCACCTGAGCTCAATTTTGAGTCTCACATTTAAAGGGTCTGAATACTTATGTAAATAAGGTATTTCTTATTTCTATTTTTAATAAATTTGCATATGTTTCTCTAAACTTATTTACGCTTGGTCATTATGGGGTATTGTGTGTAGATTGCTGAGGATAATTTTTTTAAAATCCATTTTATAATAATAATAATAAAAATAATATGCCATTTAGCAGACGCTTTTATCCAAAGCGACTTACAGTCATGCGTGCATACATTTTTGTGTATGGGTGGTCCCGGGGATCGAACCCACTACCTTGGCGTTACAAGCGCCGTGCTCTACCAGCTGAGCTACAGAGGACCATTTTAGAATAAGGCTGTAACGTAACAAAATGTGGAAAAAGTAAAGGGTTCTGAATACTTTCTGAAGGCACTGTATATATATATATATATATATATATATATATATATATATATATATATATATATATATATATATATATATATATATATATATATATATATATATATATATATATATAATGGTGTGTATAGACAGTATGGACAGTATATGAACAGAAAAGGTGTCAACAGCAGTAGTTTACAGGATTAGCCATGACTAGAATACAGTATATACTGTACATATAAAGTGGGTAAAACAGTTATGTAAACATTATTAACGTGACCAGTGTTCAATGACTCCATGTACATTGGGCAGCAGTCTCTAAGGTGCAGGGTAGACTACTGGGTGGTAGCCGGATAGTAACAGTGACGCAAGGTTCAGGGCAGGGTACTGGGCAGAGACCGGCTAGTGGTGACTGTTTAACAGTCTCATGGCCTGGAGATACAGTTACATGCGAAAGTATTCACCCCCATTGGCATTTTTCCTATTTTGTTGCCTTACAACCTGGAATTAATATAGATTTTTTGGGGGTTTTTATCATTTGATTTACACAACATGCCTACCACTTTGAAGATGCAAAATATTTTGTATAACTTGCATAACTATTCACCCCCCCACAAAGTAAATACTTCGTAGAGCCACCTTTTGCAGCAATTACAGCTGCAAGTCTCTTGGGGTATGTCTCTATAAGCTTGGCACATCTAGCCACTGGGATTATTGCCCATTCTTCAAGGCAAAACTGCTCCAGCTCCTTCAAGTTCGATGGGTTCCGCTACTGTACAGCCATCTTTAAGTCATACCACAGATTCTCAATTGGATTGACTAGGCCATTCCAAGACATTTAAATGTTTCACACGAGTCTTGCTTTAGCAGTATGCTTAGGGTCACTGTCCTGCTGGAAGGTGAACCTCCGTCCCAGTCTCAAATCTCTGGAAGACTGAAACAGGTTTCCCTCAAGAATTTCCCTGTATTTAGCGCCATCGATCATTCCTTCAATTCTGACCAGTTTCCCAGTCCCTGCCGATGAAAAACATCCCCACATCATGATGCTGCCACCACCATGCTTCACTGTGGGGATGGTGTTCTCAGGGTGATGAGAGGTGTTGGGTTTGCGCCAGACATAGCGTTTTCCTTGATGGACAAAAAGCTAAATTTTAGTCTCATTTGACCAAACGTGTTTGCTTATTTTTTTTGTTAAGCAATGGCTTTTTTCTGGCCACTCTTCCGTAAAGCCCAACTCTGTGGAGTGTACGGCTTAAACTGGTTCTATGGACAGATACTCCAATCTCCGCTGTGGAGCTCTGCAGCTCCTTCAGGGTTGTCTTTGGTCTCTTTGTTGCCTCTTTGATTAATGCCCTCCTTGCCTGGTCCGAGAGTTTTGGTGGGCGGCCCTCTCTTGGCAGTTTTGTTGTGGTGCCATATTCTTTCAATTTTTAAAATAATGGATTTAATGGTGCTCCGTGGGATGTTCGAAGTTTCGGATATGTTTTTATAACCCAACCCTGATCTGTACTTCTCTACAACTTTGTCCCTGACCTGTTTGGAGAGCTCCTTGGTCTTCATGGTGCAGCTTGCTTGGTTGTGCACCTTGCTTAGTAGTGTTGCAGACTCTGGGGCCTTTCAGAACTGGTGTACAGACTGGTATTACAACTATGTAACATAAATCGGGGATTCAATTCTACATAGTTACACAACAAATTTCTCATCTGCCAGCAGTAGCCTCCTGATGAGATTATTTTACTGTGCTATAAAATAATATAATAATATAACATGATTATAACAAGACACATACATTTCCTGAATCTTCATGCATAATATATC
Source organism: Coregonus lavaretus (assembly GCF_964263955.1). NCBI lineage: Eukaryota > Metazoa > Chordata > Actinopteri > Salmoniformes > Salmonidae > Coregonus > Coregonus lavaretus. Next base: position 32,459,090 of record NC_140008.1, on the reverse strand, counting down.
TTAAATCCATATGAAACAGAACAATCCTCTGGTTATGATTTTAGTGTGTCATGAAATAAATACAGTGGGGGAAAAAAGTATTTAGTCAGCCACCAATTGTGCAAGTTCTCCCACTTAAAAAGATGAGAGAGGCCTGTAATTTTCATCATAGGTACATGTCATCTATAACAGACAAACTGAGAATTTATTTCCAGAAAATCACATTGTAGGGTTTTTAATGAATTTATTTGCAAATTATGGTGGAAAATAAGTATTTGGTCAATAACAAAAGTTTCTCAATACTTTGTTATATACCCTTTGTTGGCAATGACACAGGTCAAACGTTTTCTGTAAGTCTTCACAAGGTTTTCACACACTGTTGCTGGTATTTTGGCCCATTCCTCCATGCAGATCTCCTCTAGAGCAGTGATGTTTTGGGGCTGTCGCTGGGCAACACCGACTTTCAACTCCCTCCAAAGATTTTCTATGGGGTTGAGATCTGGAGACTGGCTAGGCCACTCCAGGACCTTGAAATGCTTGAAATGGTGTTCTTTGGATGCAACTCAGCATTCTTTGTCCTCCAAACACGACGAGTTGAGTTTTTACCAAAAAGTTATATTTTGGTTTCATCTGACCATATGACATTCTCCCAATCCTCTTCTGGATCATCCAAATGCACTCTAGCAAACTTCAGACGGGCCTGGACATGTACTGGCTTAAGCAGGGGGACACGTCTGGCACTTCAGAATTTGAGTCCCTGGCGGCGTAGTGTGTTACTGATGGTAGGCTTTGTTACTTTGGTCCCAGCTCTCTGCAGGTCATTCACTTGGTCCCCCCGTGTGGTTCTGGGATTTTTGCTCACCGTTCTTGTGATCATTTTGACCCCACGGGGTGAGATCTTGCGTGGAGCCCCAGATCGAGGGAGATTATCAGTGGTCTTGTATGTCTTCCATTTCCTAATAATTGCTCCCACAGTTGATTTCTTCAAACCAAGCTGCTTACCTATTGCAGATTCAGTCTTCCCAGCCTGGTGCAGGTCTACAATTTTGTTTCTGGTATCCTTTGACAGCTCTTTGGTCTTGGCCATAGTGGAGTTTGGAGTGTGACTGTTTGAGGTTGTGGACAGGTGTCTTTTATACTGATAACAAGTTCAAACAGGTGCCAATAATACAGGTAACGAGTGGAGGACAGAGGAGCCTCTCAAAGAAGAAGCTACAGGTCTGTGAGAGCCAGAAATATTGGTTGTTTGTAGGTGACCAAATACTAATTTTCCACCATAATTTGCAAAGAAATTCATTAAAAATCCTACAATGTGATTTTCTGGAGATTTTTTTTTCTCATTTTGTCTGTCATAGTTGACGTGTACCTATGATGAAAATTACAGGCATCTCTCTTCTTTTTAAGTGGGAGAACTTGCACAATTGGTGGCTGACTAAATACTTTTTCCCCCACTGTGTGTGTGTATATATATATATATATATATATATATATATATATATATATATACTGAGATCATGTGACACTTAAATAAAGTCCACCTGTGTGCAATCTAACTAATTTTGTGACTTCTGAAGGTAATTTGTTGCACCAGATCTTATTTAGGGGCTTCATAGCAAAGAGGGTGAATACATATGCACCCACCACTTTTCCATTATTTATTTTTTAGAATTTTTTGAAACAAGTTATGTTTTTCATTTCACTTCACCAATTTGGACTATTTTGTGTATGTCCATTACATGAAATCCAAATAAAAATCAATTTAAATTACAGGTTTTAATGCAACAAAATAGGAAAACATCAAGGGGGATGAATACTTTTGCAAGGCACTGTATTTGGGAGACATCCCATAATAATAATCATGTTTCAGCATTACTATTTCAACCTGTTTCAGATTTTCTGATTCAGCCTGATAACATTTTACATTTACATTTTAGTCATTTAGCAGACGCTCTTATCCAGAGCGACTTACAGTTAGTGAATACATTTTTATTTATTTTTATACTGGCCCCCCGTGGGAATCGAACCCACAACCCTGGCGTTGCAAACGCCATGCTCTATCAACTGAGCTACATCCCTGCCGGCCATTCCCTCCCCTACCCTGGACGACGCTGGGCCAATTGTGCGCCACCCATGAGTCTCCCGGTCGCGGCCGGCTGCGACAGAGCCTGGATTCGAACCAGGATCTCTAGTGGCACAGTTAGCACTGCGATGCAGTGCCTTAGACCACTGCGCCACTCAGGAGACTTACCTAGCAGCTTCATCTGTGGTCTGGTGTATTCAGCTCCATTCTCCATCCATCGATAACAATAGTTCACTACATAGGGAATAGAGTGCCATTTGGGATGCAGACACTGTCACTGCCTTGGCACCGTTGTGGTGACCGTACAGTACCACTGCCCAGCACCCGCCATCCTCTAACGGAAATAATGTTTGTTTCACAATTAAAAATATTTTGCATCTTTAAAGTGGTAGGCATGTGTAAATCAAATGATACAAACCCCCAGAAAATCAATTTTAATTCCAGGATGTAAGGCAACAAAATAGGAAAAATGCCAAGGGGGGTGAATACTTTCGCAAGCCACTGTAACACCCTATTCCCTATGTAGTGCAGTACTTCTGACCAAGACCCATGGGGCTCTGGTCAAAGTAGTGCACTGTATGGGGAATAGGGTTCCATTAATTTGGATACAGTCACAGTACAAACCCTGTTAATTAACCCTCCTGGTATGACATCAGGTGATTAAATTATTCTGATCTGTCCCCCTCTGGGTCTGCTGGCCCTGCTAAAAACAGACCATAAGTATGTTCCAAATGGCACCCTATTGCCTATATAGTGCACTACTTTATGGGCCCTGGTCAAAAGTAGTGCACTACATGGGGAATATGCTGCTATTTTGGACATAGGCCATAATAATAATAATATTTTTCAGCTTTACTACTTCAACTTGTTTCAGGGTCCCTGATTCAGCCTGATAATTACCTACTAGCTTCATCTGTGGTCTGGTGTGTTTAGCTCCAACCTCATCCTATCTTCATTAATAACAATACGGGTTAAAAACTAATTTAATTGCCTTTATGTTAATGATTATGAATAGCTGGAGCGGCTGGGGCGGACTGCAGAGGAGAGAGCTAGAGAGGCTGTATCCCAAATGGCACCTTATTCCCTACATACTGTAGTGCACTACTTTTGACCAGAGCCCTCAGAAGTAGTGGACTGTGTAGGGAACAGGTGCCATTTGGGACATAGCAAGAGAGCAATTCTGTCCAGCAGCTACTTTCAACATTGCATTGCCTCCCTGGAGGCCTGTTAATTTTGCCAGCATTACAGATGCACAGCTCTGCTCTACTTAACTCTCCCCTTGCAGGTGGGTTTGTCTGCTCTGCAAAACTAGCATTAATGTGCAGCACACTGTACCAGCAATGACAAACATGCTCTCCATTGAGGAATAATCTTGAAGGATTGGTTGAGCACACTCACACACATGTGTTTCGTACACACATACATGCACATACACACACACACTCCACCTCCTCCCCCCCTCCACACACACACACTACCCTTGCTCCCCTCAATCTAACTCGTATAGATTCAGTCTTCTCCCCCTACTGTCTCCCTCCCAGGCCCCACATGTGATTAAAGTCTCTACATCATTACGTCCTGTTGAGGAACATTCCTTTCCACCTCCTGAAGTGTGTAACCCAGTTGGGCTCTGATGACAAAATTAGCCAGCGTATGTCTACTAAGTTTAGGAATAATGAATATGGAAATGACTCTCAGGGAAGACGCTTTTTTTTACCCATGTACGTTGCAGAGAGATGATTTCAGAAGAGCTTTGGCATTTTAACTAATTCAAATTCCCATTAGCTGAGCAGCCGCTGAGAAAACCTGTTTAGGATTTGTGGGGCTGGTTTTTATTAGCTTAAAGGAATATAGGTTTTTGTGTTTATTGTTACTTACAGTGCCTTCAAAAAGTATTCATACCCCTTGACTTATTTCACATTTGTTGTGTTACAGCCTGAGTTCAAAATGGATTAAATAGATTGATTTCTCACCCATCTACACACAATAACCCATAATGCCAATGTCACGCCCTGACATAGAGATCTCTAGTTGGTTTGGTCAGGGTGTGAATATCTATGTGTAGATCTCTGTTATCTATTTCTATGTTGGCCGGGTGTGGTTCCCAATCAGAGGCAGCTGTCGATCGTTGTCTCTGATTGGGGATCATACTTTGATTGGGGATCAGGCCATTTTGCCTACCTATGTTGTGGGATCTTGTTCCAGTTTGGCTTGTTGGATGTTTAGCCTTTTGAACTTCATGTTCTGTTGGATGTTGTTATTTTGTCTGTGTTTAATATAATAAACGACTATGTACGCATACCACGCTGCACCTTGGTCCAATCCTTTATACAACGAATGTGACAGAAGATCCCACCACCAATGGACCAAGCAGTGTGAACAGGAAGAGCAGACAACATGGACATGGGAGGATATTTTGGACGGTAAGGGATCCTGGACTTGGGAAGAGATCCAGGCAGGTATGGATCGCCTTCCTTGGGAGCAGACGGAGACAGCGAGGGAGGAAAAACGGCGACTCAAAAGGTCCCGATCACTAAGGAAGCCAGAGAGGCAGCCCCCCAAAAAAATGGGGGGCACACGGGGTGGTGGGCGAAGCAGCAAGAGGCCCTGAAAGACCTGCAGCTGAGCACTCTGAGAGAGGAGACCACCACCTTACGGGGGCTGATAGAGAAGAGGGAGTAGGAGCTCTCCATTCAGAGGGAGGCGCTGCAGGAGGCCCACAGGAAGAAGGAGTCAGTGGATGCACGGAGAGAGGAGCTGGCTAGGCAACTGGAGGAGCTGAGAGAGGAATTAACCCTAGAGAAAAGGAGAATGCAGTCCGTAGAGCAGAGGCTGGCGGAGCAAGGTTTCAGAGTAGAGCCAACTCCCCGCACTCGTGTTAAGGAGCGTGGGACCATACAGGCATCCTGTTATGCTGTGATACACACTGTATCTCCTGTGCGCATTCACAGCCCGGTGCGCTTGGTGCCCACGCTCCAGCCTGGTACGCCCCATACCTGCTCCCCGCACCAAACCAGTGGTGCGTGTCGCCAGCCCGGTACGCCCTGTACCTGCTCCTCGCACCAAACCAGTGGTGCGTGTCGCCTGCCCGTTGCTCCCCGTACCTGCTCCTCGCACCAAACCAGTGGTGCGTGTCCCCAGCCCGGTACGGCCCGTGCCTGCTCCTCGCACCAGACTAGTGGTGTGTGTCCTCAGCCCGGTACGGTCCACTCCAGTGCCAGAGCAGTCCGCTCCACCGGTGCCTAGTCCAGCCCCGGTCAGCTGCTCTAGTCCAGAGCCAGAGCAGTCCGCTCCACCGGGATCCAGTTCAGCTCTGGTCAGCGGCTCCACTCCAGTGCCAGACAGTCCGCTCCACCAGTGCCTAGTCTGGGTCTGGTCGTCTACTCTCCCACACCAGGGTCCAGACAGGACTTGGTGCATCGCGGGAGGACTGCAGAGCCAGAACCAGACATCAACCCCTCTCCAGGGTCGGGGCCTCCCACACCAGGGTCCAGACAGGGCTTGGTGCATCACGGGAGGATTGCCGGTCCAGGCCCAGACATCAGCCCCTCTCCAGGGTCGGTGCCTCCCACACCAGGGTCCAGACAGGGCTTGGTGCATCGTGGGAGGACTGAGAAGGGAAGCATCGCGCCGGGGTCCAGACCGGACCAGGTGTGCAACGGGGAGCCAGAAAAGGAGAGGACAGTAAGGTTGACGTTGCGCCCGGAGCCAGAGCCGCCACCGAGGCTAAATGCCCACCCGGACCCTCCCCTAATGAGTCAGTTTTGCGGCCGGAGTCTGCACCTTTGGGGAGGGTACTGTCACGCCCTGACATAGAGATCTCTAGTTGGTTTGGTCAGGGTGTGAATATCTATGTGTAGATCTATGTTATCTATTTCTATGTTGGCCGGGTGTGATTCCCAATCAGAGGCAGCTGTCGATCGTTGTCTCTGATTGGGGATCATACTTAGGTAGCCATTTTGCCTACCTATGTTGTGGGATCTTGTTTCAGTTTGGCTTGTTGGATGTTTAGCCTTTTGAACTTCACATTCTGTTGGATGTTGTTATTTTGTCGGTGTTTAATATAATAAACGACTATGTACGCATACCACGCTGCACCTTGGTCCAATCCTTTATACCACGAACGTGACAGCCAAAGTGAAAACATGTTTGTAGACATTTTTGCAACTTTATTGAAGATGTAATACAGAAATATCTCATTTACATAAGTATGCACACCCCTGAGTCAATACTTTCTAGAAGCACCTTTGGCAGCGATTACAGCTGTCAGTCTTTCTGGGTAAGTCTCTAACAGCTTTCCACACCTGGATTGTGCAACATTTGCCCATTTATTATTTTCAAAATTCTTCAAGCTCTGTCAAATTGGTTGTTGATCATTGCTCGATAGCCATTTTTAGGTCTTACCATAGATTTTCAAGCAAATTTAAGTCAAAACTGTAACTCGGCCACTCAGGAACGTTTACTGTCTTCTTGGTAAGCAACTCCAGCGTAGATTTTACCTTGTGTTTTAGGTTATTGTCCTGCTGAAACGTGAATTCATCTCCCAGTGTCTGGTGGAAAGCAGACTGAACCTAGGTTTTCCTGTTGGATTTTGCCTGTGCTTAGCTCTATTCCATTTATTTTCTATCCTGAAAAACTCCCCAGTCCTTAACGATTAGATGCATACCCATAAAATGATGCTGCCACCACTATGCTTGAAAATATGGAGAGTGGTACTCAATAATGTGTTGTGTTGGCTATGACATTCAGGTACTGAATGTCATAGCCCGTTTGGGACATTATAGGCACATTCATAACGTTTCTAATAAGTATTATAGAGGTTATAAATATCAGGTCGCTATACAGACATCATGGGAACATTAAAAACGTTCCTTGGTAGTCGATGAAAGGTTCTGAATATCATGTTATTTTGGAGATATCCTAGGAACATTTCATAATGTTACATTTAGAGCTGTGGTTTGTCTTCATATAACGTTACAATCGGAATGATAGAAATAAATGTTGGAACATCGTCTGTAAGTTTCACAATAACGTTATCATGACTTACAGTGAGGGAAAAAAGTATTTGATCCCCTGCTGATTTTGTACGTTTGCCTACTGACAAAGACATGATCAGTCTATAATTTTAATGGTAGGTTTATTTGAACACCGAGAGACAGAATTACAACAAAAAAATCCAGAAAGATGCATGTCAAAAATGTTATTAATTTATTTGCATTTTAATGAGGGAAATAAGTATTTGACCCCCCTCTCAATCAGAAAGATTTCTGGCTCCCAGGTGTCTTTTATACAGGTAACGAGCTGAGATTAGGAGCACACTCTTAAAAGGAGTGCTCCTAATCTCAGTTTATTACCTGTATAAAAGACACCTGTCCACAGAAGCAATCAATCAATCAGATTCCAAACTCTCCACCATGGCTGAGACCAAAGAACTATCCAAGGATGTCAGGGACAAGATTGTAGACCTACACAAGGCTGCAATGGGCAACAAGACCATCACCAAGCAGCTTGGTGAGAAGGTGACAACAGTTGGTGCGATTATTCGCAAATGGAAGAAACACAAAAGAACTGTCAATCTCCCTTGGCCTTGGGCTCCATGCAGGATCTCACCTTGTGGAGTTGCAATGATCATGAGAATGGTGAGGAATCAGCCCAGAACTACACGGGAGGATCTTGTCAATGATCTCAAGGCAGCTGGGACCATAGTCACCAAGAAAACAATTGGTAACACACTACGCCGTGAAGGACTGAAATCCTGCAGCGCCCGCAAGGTCCCCCTGCTCAAGAAAGCACATATACAGGCCCGTCTGAAGTTTGCCAATGAACATCTGAATGATTCAGAGGAGAACTGGGTGAAAGTGTTGTGGTCAGATGAGACCAAAATCAAGCTTTTTGGCATCAACTCAACTCGCTGTGTTTGGAGGAGGAGGAATGCTGCCTATGACCCCAAGAACACCATCCCCACGTCAAACATGGAGGTGGAAACATTATGCTTTGGGGGTGTTTTTCTGCTAAGGGGACAGGACAACATCAAAGGGACGATGGACGGGGCAATGTACCGTCAAATCTTGGGTGAGATCCTCCTTCCCTCAGCCAGGGCATTGAAAATGGGTGGTGGATGGGTATTCCAGCATGACAATGACCCAAAACACACGGCCAAGGCAACAAAGGAGTGGCTCAAGAAGAAGCACATTAAGAACCTGGAGTGGCCTAGCCATTCTCCAGACCTTAATCCCATAGAAAATCTGTAGAGGGAGCTGAAGTTTCGAGTTGCCAAATGTCAGCCTAGAAACCTTAATGACTTGGAGAAGATCTGCAAAGAGGAGTGGAACAAAATCCCTCCTGAGATGTGTGCAAACCTGGTGGCCAACTACGAGAAATGTCTGACCTATGTGATTGCCAACAAGGGTTTTGCCACCAAGAACTAAGTCATGTTTTGCAGAGGGGTCAAATACTTATTTCCCTCATTAAAATGCAAATCAATTTATAACATTTTTGACATGCGTTTTTCTCGTTTTTTGTTGTTGTTATTCTGTCTCTCACTGTTCAAATACAGCTACCATTAAAATTATAGACTGATCATGTCTTTGTCAATGGGCAAATGTACAAAATCAGCAGGGGATGAAATACTTTTTCCCCCTCACTGTATAGGGAATAGGTTGCCATTTGAGAGACAGCCTTAGTTTACAACAACGATGGCCAGACGGAAATGAGGCCAAGGGGGGGGGGGGGGGGGGGGGTGTGGATGGATCTCCTCAAGCTAAAAGATGACCTGGATACAGCTTTCTCCCTCGCTCTCTCGCTGTCCTAGTATCTCTCTCTCTCTCTCTCTATCTGTCTCTATCTCTCTCTCTGTCTCTCTCTCTCTGTCTCTCTCTCTCTCTCCCTCTCTTTATCACATTTAGCCATGGACAGGCTTCCGGCTTGGGCCCCTCCTCTCCTCCTTACGGTAGTCCTGACCCGCAGTTTGCATACATACGCCTCCTCCATCCTTCCACCTCCCTCCTTCCTCCCTTGTTCTTCTCCTCCTTCCTCCTCCAAAAAACAGTAATCCTTTCTCCTAGCTGGGCTCTGTAATTTGATCAAATAGCATGCGCCTTTCCCTACCACTTATTGGCCAATTAAGTCAAGTTCTCACGCAGGGGGTCCAGCTGTCTGGGTGTTATCTGGGGATGAATTGATTGAAGCCATTCCATGTCTATGAAGGCCTGCTTTAATGATCTAGGTGATAACACTTGTAATTCTTCTCAGTCAGGGGACTCACAGGCCCCAGCTGTTGCCACAGTAATCCTTGAGTGCATCCCAAATGGCACCCTATTCCCTATATAGTGCACTACTTTTGACCAGAGCCCTATGGGCCTGATTAAAATGAGTATACTATATAAGGAATAGAGTGCCATTTGGGATGTAGCCCTTGTCCTGATACACTGAAGTACCGGCAGAGCATTAATCTGTTCCTCAGATACGAGAAAATCTTGCTTGTAGCTGTTTCTTTTTTGTAGTCTTTCCCCACTCCTTTCTCACTTTCCCCCTTTCTCTTTTTTGTTTTACTTCACCCCAAACCTCATCACTAAGACTAGCTTCATCTGTGAAATGTGACATTAAATGATTAATAATATAATTAAATATTTTATCATATAATTAAAAAAAATGACAAAAAGAGGACACCATTGTGAGGGATTCGTAGAGGCTGAATTTAAAGTATGAACATGTCAACAGTAGACTTCCAGATTAACCAAGCCATACCTACAGTCCATTTCATACTAAAAAATACCTTGAACCATGACAGCCCAGTTAATTTAAGGAGGTAAAAGATTTAAGCCTAAAAAATCAATACATACATGCATCATTTTCAAAGGCAGAGCATTAACATTGTAAAACAGGCTTTGGCTTTAATCCTGCCTCCAGCCATCCAGCCAAAATATCTCATCACCATAATAAGCTCTAAATGCATATAAATGTTAAAGGGATAGTTCACTCAAATTACAAAATTACACATTGGTTTCCTTATCTTGTAAGTAGTCTATGGACAAGGTATGACTGCAATCCATGCTTTGGTTTAGTTTCCATGGCAATTTTTCCACATGCTAACGTTTTAGCATTTGTGGCACAAGTCCCATTCAAGTCATGGGACAGATATGATCATTTTTCATGCATCATGTCCAAATCATCCAAAAGTATCTACAATTTATTGTGAAGCTCAACAGTCACTTATAGATGATTTGAACATGATGCGTGAAAAATGCTAATATTGGTCCCATGACTTGAATGGGATTCATGCCACAAATGCTAAAACGTTAGCATGTGGAAACAGTGCCAGGGAAACTAAACCAAAGCATGGATTGCAGTCACACCTTGTCCATAGACTGCTTACAAGGTAAGGAAACCAATATGTCATATTTTTATTCGGGTGAACTATCCCTTTAAGCATTAAAACGTTTTTCTGATATAGTTTCCTTCCTTTTCCTAATACATGCAGGTATTCTACAGAACATCACATCTTCCATTTTGCAGTAAGTCAATTCTATTTAATCATATTTTAAATATAACTTTAATAACGATGAGAATGAATAATAATGGCTTCGTAATATAATCTCTTTATTTCTTTAACACATTTCTTCAGAATGGTGAAAACTTTAATTTCTAGTGCCCAAATTAAAGATACAACAGTCTAGGGGAATTTCAAACATATAATGCACAAAAAAGGCAGATTTCTTTAAAGGGATGCCAGAATCAGAGAGAGGCCACATGGAAGTAGCAGTAAGGCTCTGATCAGCCACTGGGATCTTCAACAGGGTCATTTTATCCAGTTAAACCACTAGTCTATGGAGTGAGATTTGTTTATTTATTCTGTAAATGTGTCTACCACGATCTGTGCGTGTATTCAACATAACTCACAAATAAAACTGTGATCTGTGAATATATACAAATATTTTGTAACTAAAACCATAATCCGTAAAAATGTATAAATATTTTACAAATTAAACCATAATCCGTGAATATGTAAACATATTTCACAAATATTCACCATAAGTCACAAATAAATTGATCTGTAAATATATTTAAGATAGCTCACAAATAAAACTACAATTTTAACAATTTTTTTGCAAATGTTAAAAAATCCCTAACATTTGGAATGTGCATTTGCGCATTCAAAAAGTGCTTGTGGATCTGTATTCTGTACTTACAGAATTTTTAGACATTATTTCCGCCTGTTGATGTATTACAATCCACAAATGTGGCTTCAGATGAGTCGGCTATCTCCATTCATTGGGTTAATCTCTGTGTCACGTGACACGAAGGGTGAAGCAAAGTGCCTAATTCTTGGGAGAATGCTTTCTAGCTAGAAATATAAAGAACAACTTCATGAAATATGAGTATAATGTTTATTTATGCAAAAAATTATGTTAACATTTTCAATAAATGACTTTCATATGAATGTTAAATTCGACCATTGGGGCATGCAACGGCGAGTGTGTGCTTTCGACATCAGCCCACTACCGATAGCTAGCAGGTGATCTTGTCAGCTTTGTTAATTCAGGAATGTGTCAATTATGAAGAACCACTCAGTTTTAAAATCCTGAATTGGTGATCTGGCTAGCCAGCAAATGACAAATGTTGCAAATCAATTAATGCTTTGGCAGGAGAAAGCACTCTTTCCCGACTGGTGTGGAGGTAAGAAATTGTACATTATCTGATTAAAAACGTTAGAAATTCAGCTAGCTGTTTTCTGTTACATGCAGGCTTGCTAGCTAGCTAGCCAACTAGCCATCCAAGTCATTTGTTGTGCATTCTTAGCTACATTTATTAATATGTTGTTTCCTAGTCAATACATGCATTCCGTGTCTGAATACTGTCAGTACCCTCCCTCTAGTCTCTGTATTGTGTTGCACCATTGGGTTGAGGGGCTGGGCAATGTTACCAGTTAAATAAAATGCAAAGTTAGTCTACTCATACTGTAAAGATTTGATCAGTAAAAAGTATTAACCTGACAATAATAACGTGGGTTTAATTACCACTGACCAGCTGCTTTTGGACCCTACTGCAACTCCCCACTAGTCAAGCTCTCATTTCTTTCAGGCCTTTCCTGAGTATTTTGACTGCTGACTCGGCCAAGGACCTATAACAGCGTTTCCCAAACTCTGTCCTGGGGACCCAAAGGGGTGGACATTTGGGGGTTTTGCACTAAATTAAATTAAATCAAAGTTTATTGGTCGCTGATGTCGAAAGACACTCTGGCGTTGCATGCCCCAATAGTTGAATGTAACATATGAAAGCCATTTGTTGAACATTTGAACATAATTTGTTGAATAAATAAACGTTATACTCACATTTCATGAAGTTGTTCTTTTTTCTTCTAGCTAGAAAGCGTTCTCCCAAGAATTAGACACTTTGCTTCACTCTTCGTGTCACGTGAGACAAAGATTATCCCAATGAATGGAGATAGCCGACTCTCATCTGAAGCCACATTTGTGGATTTCAATACATCAAAAGCACAGAATACAGATCCACATGCACTTTTTGAATGTGCAAATGCACATTCCACAGTTGTAAATGTTAGGGATTTCTGAACATTTGCTCACAAATCATTCTACATTTATTCAAATTTTAGTTTTATTTGTGAGCTATGTTGAATATATTTACAGATCATCCATTTATTTTTGACATGGTGAATATTTGTGAAATATGTTTACATATTCACGGATTATGGTTTAATTTTGAAATATTGGTACAAATTCAGTGATTATGGTTTAATTAGTGAAATCTTTGTTACATATTTATGGATTATGGTTTTATTTACGAAATATTTTAATATATTCACAGATCATAGTTTTATTTGGGAGTTATGTTGAATATACGCACAGATTGTGGTAGACACATTTACAGAATAAATAGACAAATCTCACTCCATTCAGATCTTCTCCCATGGAGCAGAGCAGAGCCTGGGCCTGTGTGCCCAGTGTTTCTTACCCAGATACTCCACTGGAACACACACACATGCAGAAAAGCATGCATGCAGGCAGACAAACCAAATACACACATGCACACACACACACACACACACACACACACACACACACACACACACACACACACACACACACACACACACACACACACACACACACACACACACACACACACCCTCTAGACCGTTGTGGGTTCAGTGTGAGGATCCTCAGGGGTGCTTTGTTTTACAGGGGTCATCAATAGTCGCCAAATCCAGGTGGAGTCTGGGAGAAATGTATCAAGGGAATGAGAACATGTAGACTTTTAAGTGTCGTCAACAAGGGCAAACCCAGGCAAGCCAGCTGGTGCTTTGTAGCAGAGACAACACTCACCTGCCAATAAATAATAAAGATGCTCTCCTCTCACTACGTACTAGGGCAGGGATGGGCAACTTTGATGGGGGTAGGGGCCACAAAAAATATGAACTCATTATGAGGTGCCACAGTGGCTTGCAGGTCTGCACATTGGGGGAAAAAAGTATTTAGTTAGCCACGAATTGTGCAAGTTCTCCCACTTAAAAAGATGAGAGAGGCCTGTAATTTTCATCATAGGTACATGTCATCTATGACAGACAAAATGAGATTTTTTTTCTCCAGAAAATCACATTGTATGATTTGTAATGAATTTATTTGCAAATTATGGTGGTATTTGGTCAATAAGAAAAGTTTCTCAATACTTTGTTATATGCCCTTTGTTAGCAATGACACAGGTCAAACGTTTTCTGTAAGTCTTCACAAGGTTTTCACACACTGTTGCTGGTATTTTGGCCCATTCCTCCATGCAGATCTCCTCTAGAGCAGTGATGTTTCGGGGCTGTCGCTGGGCAACACGGACTTTCAACTCCCTCCAAAGATTTTCTATGGGGTTGAGATCTGGAGACTGGCTAGGCCACTCCAGGACCTTGAAATGCTTCTTACGAAGCCACTCCTTCGTTGTGTTTGGGATCATTGTCATGCTGAAAGACCCAGCCACATTTCATCTTCAATGGCCTTGCTGATAGAAGGAGGTTTTCACTCAAAATCTCACGATACATGGCCCCATTCATTCTTTCCTTTACACGGATCAGTCGTCCTGGTCCCTTTGCAGAAAAACAGCCCCAAAGCATGATGTTTCCACCCCCATGCTTCACAATAGGTATGGTGTTCTTTGGATGCAACTCAGCATTCTTTGTCCTCCAAACATGACGAGTTGAGTTTTTACCAAAAAGTTTCATCTGACCATATGACATTCTCCCAATCCTCTTCTGGATCATCCAAATGCACTCTAGCAAACATCAGACGGGCCTTGACATGTACTGGCTTAAGCAGGGGGACACGTCTGGCACTGCAGGATTTGAGTCCCTGGCGGTGTAGTGTGTTACTGATGGTAGGCTTTGTTACTTTGGTCCCAGCTCTCTGCAGGTCATTCACTAGGTCCCCCCGTGTGGTTCTGGGATTTTTGCTCACCGTTCTTGTGATCATTTTGACCCCACGGGGTGAGATCTTGCGTGGAGCCCCAGATCGAGGGAGATTATCAGTGGTCTTGTATGTCTTCCATTTCCTAATAATTGCTCCCACAGTTGATTTCTTCAAACCAAGCTGCTTACCTATTGCAGATTCAGTCTTCCCAGCCTGGTGCAGGTCTACAATTTTGTTTCTGGTGTCCTTTGACAGCTCTTTGGTCTTGGCCATAGTGGAGTTTGGAGTGTGACTGTTTGAGGTTGTGGACAGGTGTCTTTTATACTGATAACAAGTTCAAACAGGTGCCATTAATAGAGGTAACGAGTGGAGGACAGAGGAGCCTCTTAAAGAAGAAGTTACAGGTCTGTGAGAGCCTGAAATCTTGCTTGTTTGTAGGTGACCAAATACTTATTTTCCACCATAATTTGCAAATAAATTCATAAAAAATCCTACAATATGATTTTCTGGATTTTTTTTTCTCAATTTGTCTGTCATAGTTGACATGTACCTATGATGAAAATTACAGGCCTCTCTCATCTTTTTAAGTGGGAGAACATGCACAATTGGTGGCTGACTAAATACTTTTTTCCCCCACTGTATATAGCAGAGTATCCATTTATAATTGTCATTACATTTACATTGCCCGACTTTTGTAATATTAATTTCCCTTAAAGCCATTGCTGTGTCTTGTAGGGAAAACATCTAAAAATCGTACATTTTGCATTATGTGTTGTGATGTCACGAGAGGCTGTGTCCTGGAGGGACGTTACATCCCCCTGAGATGGCTGCAAACCCAGACAGCTATGGCTCCATCTGCTGGTATGGTCGGGAACTCCACCCCTCTATGGCCAATCTTCCCACGCAGCTGAAACAGATCAGGAGCTGATGAGCTGGAGGTTTTGAAGGGAAGAGACACACTGAGAGTGAGTGTGTGGGTTGTGAAGTAACACAGTCTCCAACCTGGGCTCTCTGGAGGACAAGAGTGCTGCACGTCCACTTCCATGAGGAATATAAGGATTTGGAGATACTTACCTTTTGGAAATACTCACCTTTGGATATATTCGCCTGTGGAACTACGGGAGAGACATTGGGAAGGACTTTTTGCTGGGTTGGCCACTAGCTGCAACGTGGACTACAGTAAGGCTGGGGAAAAGTTATCTGAGCGAGTGAGAACTATGATTTTGGATGTGGAAGAGACATCCCTGAACTGTTAACCCTTAAAGAGCCACAAGAGAACAGAATTTGGTTATATTTTCGTTAATTTCCCAAGACCTTTAATAAAATCCTTGTTTTGTTTTAACCTTGTCTCCTTGCACTACTTGAGCAATCCCGCTGAAAGCTGTGTAGCCTCTCGTGACGTCACAGATGGTGGAGAATACGGGCACCTCAAGCGTTAATAGTGCATGTCAGAGGAGGATACCGAAGGTTTGATCACCCAGTTTTCCAAGTTGGCCGTAGGCTCCCCGCCGACTGAAATGGAGGACATATTGAAAGCCCTGGTTGCTGGCCAGCAAGCCCAGATGCAAGCAACCGTGGCTCTCTTGGAGGAGCAAAAGAAAGCCAACCTTCTGAAGGCAGAGGAATTGCAGTTGCAGAGACAGAGGGTTGTCCAAAATACCCGCCCAATAAAGGCAAGTGACTTTATATCTAAGATGGGAGCTACCGATGACATTGAGGCATACCTGCATGCATTTGAGGCCACGGCCACTAGGGAAGCCTGGCCCAAGCAACAGTGGGTTGGTCTGTTAGCCCCCTTCCTAACCGGGGAATCGCTGAATGCTGTCCGGGACCTGGGCCCTGACCAGGTTACTGACTATGATGCCCTGAAGTCTGAGATCCTCAGCAGATATGGACTCACAAAGTTTGGTATGGCCCAGCGCTTTCACAGCTGGACCTTCCAACCAGACCAACCTCCTCGGGCGCAGATGCATGAACTTGTCCGAATCGCAAGGAAATGGCTGGATCCGCAGAGGAATACAGCAGCAGCGGTGGTGGAGGCCGTTGTGGTGGATCGTTACCTACGCGCCCTGCCTTATGAGGCAAAACGGTTCATCAGTCAACAGGCCTTGACCACGGCTGATCTGACCGTGGAAGCTGTGGAAAAGTACCAGGCCACAGCGGAGATGCTGAATGCTTCCCGAAAAGACCCCAGGAGTGCGGCCCCACCACAAATGGGAAGAACCCGTCCAAAGGACCCCAAGGTCTCGAACCCAGCCACGTCAGGACTTATCCCGGCTCCAGGGGGAGCCAGAAACCAGGCGGGTCCAAGAAGAGTACACCAGGAGGGGGAAACTCGACAGTGTTACCGGTGTGGGGAGATGGGACATATCTCCTGGCAGTGTGGGAAACCAGCCGATGAACCTATGCCCACTGCGGAGTCCTCCAGCTCAGCACCCACACACCGTTTTGCCTCGCTCTTGGGAGTCGTAGATGGCGGCCCAGATCGACCCCCCACCTGCCCGGTAACTGTGAATCACCATGATGTGGAGGCCTTACTGGATTCTGGTAGCCGGGTCACCCTGGTGCGTAAGGATTTGGTGGGCCCAACGTGTCTGACCCCGGGGAAAGTCCTCCCAGTTTCCTGTGTCCATGGAGACACCAGAGAATACCCCATTACTGAACTTACAATGACCAGCACACGGGGAACCATACACACGACGGCGGGGGTGGTTGATTCCCTCCCCGTCCCTGTCCTAATTGGACGAGACTGCCCAGCCTTTTACCCACTCTGGAGAGAGTCTCAGGAGAGGATAACCCGAGTACCTCGGAAACGGAGAGGCAAGACTCATCCTGGGAAGGCTCCGGTGCAATCCTCCGAATTACTCACTCCCGCCCGGGCTCTGATAGGGATGGCAGGTGCCCAGACCGACACAGAGACTGGTCCGGATACGGGAGAAGAGAACGCAGCCCAGGAAAGTGCTCCGTTCTCCAGTGAAGAAGACGTCCCAGGCACCCAAGAGCTTCCCCCTCTCACAGGCCAGTATGGTACGGCTCAATTACAAGATCCTACTCTTGCAAATGCCTTAAGAAATGTGCAGGTATTAGAAGGTGTAGTGTTAGGTGATAAGACAAACCCTACTTACCCCCATTTCGCAGTAAACCGGGGGTTAGTATATCAGATAGTCAAGAAAAATGATGAAGTGCATGAACAGCTCCTCGTGCCACAGCCCTATCGGGCCACAGTACTCAACCTAGCACACACACACCCGCTAGGGGCCCACTTGGGGGTAGAGAAGACTAAGGAAAGAATCATGCAACGTTTCTTTTGGCCAGGAGTACACAAAGAGATAGAGAACTACTGCCGTAGTTGCCCTGAGTGTCAGCAGGTTGCGCCAAAGCCCACATATAGAAACCCGCTCATTCCCTTGCCCATTATCGAAACTCCTTTTGAGAGGATTGGATTAGACATAGTCGGGCCCTTACCGAAAAGTTCCAGGGGACATCAATACATTCTGGTCATTCTGGACTATGCATCCCGGTACCCGGAGGCCATTCCGCTGAGGAAGGCTACATCCAGACAAATCGCCAAGGAGCTGTTCCGTCTCTCAACTAGTCTGGGAATCCCAAAAGAGATATTGACGGACCAAGGGACTCCATTCATGTCCAGGGTGATGAAAGAACTCTGTGCTTTACTGAAAATCAAACAGCTGAGAACCTCGGTCTACCACCCCCAGACAGATGGTCTAGTCGAACGTTTTAACAAAACACTAAAATCCATGCTGCGGAAAGCGGTAGGGGAAGATGGGCGCAACTGGGATCAGCTGTTACCATACATATTATTTGCGGTGAGAGAGGTACCTCAGTCTTCTACTGGTTTTTCACCCTTTGAGCTCTTGCTTTCCTACAGACCCAGAGGACTGCTCGACATCGCCAAGGAGGCCTGGGAGGAGCAGCCATGCCAACAGCGGACACTGATCGACCATGTCGGGGCTATGAGGGAGAGAATGAAGGCCATCTATCCCATGATGCGGGAACACCTGGAGGCCAGTCAGCGGCAACAGCAAGCTGCCTACAACAGATCTGCTCAACCCAGGGAGTTTAAGCCGGGGGACAGAGTGCTGGTCCTGGTGCCAACCGTTGAGTGTAAATTCCTGGCAACCTGGCAAGGACCATATGAGGTCATTGAACGCGTGGGAGAAGTAAACTACAAGGTGAGGCAACCAGATAAAAGAAAAACTGAGCAGATTTATCATGTTAACCTTTTAAAGAAGTGGCACGCCAGAGAGGCGATGTTCAGCTGTCTACCCCCCACAGAGACCAAGGAACCGGCGCGAGAAGAGGTTCAGCTGGGTCCAAATCTGTCCCCACATCAACGACAGATAGCCCTGGAACTCGTGGAGCAGAACCAGGATGTCTTCTCCTCCCTTCCCGGTCACACAGAGGTGGTCCAACATGAGATCCGCACCATGCCTGGACGAACGGTAAACCAGCGCCCGTACCGCGTGCCAGAGGCTCGTAAAGTGGTTATACAGAAGGAGGTAAGGAAGATGCTGGAGTTGGGAGTAATCGAAGAGTCCCACAGTGCCTGGGCAAGTCCCATCGTACTAGTTCCCAAGCCAGACGGTTCAGTACGATTTTGTAATGACTATCGAAAGTTGAATGAAGTGTCTGAATTTGATGCATACCCAATGCCTCGTGTCGATGATTTAATAGACTCCTTGGGGCATGCTCGTTTCCTAACCACTCTTGATCTCACAAAAGGCTACTGGCAGGTACCCCTGACCCCGGCGTCCAAGGAGAAGACAGCCTTTGCCACCCCGGAGGGGCTCTACCAGTATACCCGACTTCCGTTTGGTCTCCACGGGGCACCTGCCACGTTCCAACGCCTGATGGATCGAGTCCTTGCGCCCCACAAGAGGTACGCAGCGGCTTACTTGGATGATGTTGTTATACAAAGTCCGGATTGGGCCAGCCACATACCCCGGGTACAAGCGGTGCTGGATTCGCTCAGGGAAGCAGGGCTCACGGCAAACCCGAAGAAGTGCAAGCTGGCCTTCAGTGAGACAAACTACCTGGGGTACACCATTGGGCGGGGGTTGGTCAAACCACAGGAAGCCAAACTGCGGGCCATACAGGACTGGCCGCAGCCCATCACCAAGAAGCAAGTAAGGTCATTTTTGGGCCTCGCTGGCTACTATAGACGCTTTATTGCAGATTTTGCTACCATAGCTGCACCGTTGACGGAGCTGACGACCAAACGCCACTCACGAATGGTGAAGTGGAACCCTGCGGCGGAGGCGGCTTTCCTCAACCTGAAGCGAGCACTCTGCTCCAGTCCGATCCTGGTGGCACCAGACTTCAAGAAGGAATTCATTGTCCAAGCGGATGCTTCGGAGGTGGGTCTGGGTGCTGTCCTCACCCAGGCACATGAAGGTGAAGAACATCCCATTCTCTACCTAAGCAGAAAGTTACTTCCCAGAGAGAAGAACTATTCAACGGTGGAGAAAGAATGTCTGGCTGTAGTCTGGGCCCTGGAGTCCCTTCGGTTCTATCTCCTGGGCCGACGTTTCATGGTGGTATCTGATCACGCCCCTCTGCAGTGGATGGCCAAGAACAAGGAATCAAACAGTAGAGTAACCAGATGGTTTTTGAGCTTGCAACCGTTTAACTTTTCTGTTGTCCACAGGGCTGGCAAGCACCACGGCAATGCGGACGCCCTCTCCCGGCGTGATGCCTTCTTCGCTGCCTTTACCCCGACGAGGACGTCGGTCCCGAGGAGGGGGATGTGTGATGTCACGAGAGGCTGTGTCCTGGAGGGACGTTACATCCCCCTGAGATGGCTGCAAACCCAGACAGCTATGGCTCCATCTGCTGGTATGGTCGGGAACTCCACCCCTCTATGGCCAATCTTCCCACGCAGCTGAAACAGATCAGGAGCTGATGAGCTGGAGGTTTTGAAGGGAAGAGACACACTGAGAGTGAGTGTGTGGGTTGTGAAGTAACACAGTCTCCAACCTGGGCTCTCTGGAGGACAAGAGTGCTGCACGTCCACTTCCATGAGGAATATAAGGATTTGGAGATACTTACCTTTTGGAAATACTCACCTTTGGATATATTCGCCTGTGGAACTACGGGAGAGACATTGGGAAGGACTTTTTGCTGGGTTGGCCACTAGCTGCAACGTGGACTACAGTAAGGCTGGGGAAAAGTTATCTGAGCGAGTGAGAACTATGATTTTGGATGTGGAAGAGACATCCCTGAACTGTTAACCCTTAAAGAGCCACAAGAGAACAGAATTTGGTTATATTTTCGTTAATTTCCCAAGACCTTTAATAAAATCCTTGTTTTGTTTTAACCTTGTCTCCTTGCACTACTTGAGCAATCCCGCTGAAAGCTGTGTAGCCTCTCGTGACGTCACAGTGTGTAAACATAAGTATACTGATATGATTTGCAAAGCATTCTAAGATACAATGCATTGAAGAGGAATTCATTACAAATGAAGACCTGAACAAATTATGATGGTTTCAGATCCAACCTCACCCCTCCTTAATTGTTACACAGAGTATATATCCCAAATGGAAGCCTATTCCTTATATAGAGCCCATAGGGCCCTGATCAAAAATACTGCACTATAAATGGGGACAGGGTAACATTTGGGACACAGACATGCAATGCCACAAAAAATCGTGTTATTAAGGATGAAAAATTGGGCTAGTAAGCAGTCCTGGCAGAGCGGATCAGTCTCATGGTAAACAATTTAGCTAGTGAGGGGGCGTAATTACTATCTACTGTCTCATTTAGAATGCCTGTTGGCGTCTCGCAAAGATGTCACTGGTGCCTGGTGGTCTCCCCATTGATGATGTATGTGATTTGAGGCGTGATTGCAGTGACAGGACATTTTAGCTGCCACCCTGCCACAGCGCGATGCCTCTTTCTCTCTGAAAGCCTTCCTTCGTTTCTGCTCCCTCGGGGGGGGGGGGGGGGGGGGGGCTTGTTATGTGTGCTGAACTGATGCAGGGGGTCACTGGGCAATCAAATGTAGAAATACATTATGAACATAAATAGGGTTAGTTGTTTTTCTTCTTCCTGCATGTGTGTGTGTCTCATGCATGCATGTGTGTGTCCCTCGTGCATGTGTGTTCATGCTGTGTGTGTGTGTGTGTGTGTGTGTGTGTGTGTGTGTGTGTGATGCTGGTGGGTTAAAATAACGCATCAAGCAAATCATGTGGCCTGTAAAAACAACATGCACACAGGCTTATTATTTTGGCATGGTTGCATATGTTCCCTGTGCTGGGTAGTAGTGTGATTACCATCCCAATCAGCAGAGAGAGGCGGAGAGAGTCACATTAATCTGTAGTAATTAATAGCAGCGATGCATCTGACAGCATACACTAACGAGGATCAGCCTTTGATTGTTTGGATCTCTAAGTACGCCTCTCCTTGTTTGCATCACCTCAGAGGAATTCATTATATCAAAGCTTAGCAGCTATCTGATACTTGTCAAAATGCAATTTATAAAAGTGTAATTCTTTTATTGATTTAGTTTGGGTTTGATGCCTGCAGTGTAAGCTCCCCTGGTAGGACTTAGTGGATTCAAATGCTTGTCAGCAGCACGGCCTCCTTTTTACTCAGAACAATCGCCATAGGCCAGCCCAACAGGCATGCTTTAATTGCCTTTAATTAAAAGCATAAATCTTTTTTTCTTCACTTGCTCTGCTCTTAATAAATAGGGGCTTTACGTATCTGCTTTTTTCCTGCTCTTGTCAGAATCCCTCCTGGCTAGTGAGGGTTCACCCGCTCCCCCTTCTCTTCCCATCCTCCCTCTCTCTCTTCCTCTCTCTCCTGCTCACTCTCTCTCCCTCTTTTTCTCTCTTCACCAGACGTTTCTGGAATCATCTTTTTAGCACACTCCTCTGAATGATCTGAAATGGCGTGCGGCTGTGCGGGCGGCGTGGTGATATTTAGTCAACCGGGTTCCTTCTTTATTGCAGTATAATGAGGTCAAATGAATCGCCTCATACGCATGCTTAGATGGCTCCTTGCTTCAAATCCGTGCTGACACCCAGTAAAACAGCCGGCAAACACAGTGCAGGCTCCCACAGACATGGTCATAAAAAATCATGCAGCTAGTGCAGAAGAAAAAGAAAGCTTTTATACCCTGACAACTTCCCTCCTCTCTCTTTCTTTAATTAGGCATTTTATTAGCCTCTGTTTTCCTCTCTCCTCCTCTGAGACTCTGATACTGGTGATAGCTAAATACCCTCTGTAT
The DNA here is from genome assembly GCF_964263955.1 of Coregonus lavaretus. Taxonomy (NCBI): domain Eukaryota; kingdom Metazoa; phylum Chordata; class Actinopteri; order Salmoniformes; family Salmonidae; genus Coregonus; species Coregonus lavaretus. The sequence continues at coordinate 32,436,373 of NC_140008.1, read as the reverse complement.
AATGAAATACTGCTACATACTGGCTGTAGAGCTGGGTTGGACATCAGAGTAGCTAGGCAGTTGAGTCCACATCATCAGACAACTCTATAATTTTAAATAAAATGATCCTCGGCTTGGCCATATTGATTTGTAATAGGCTCTTGTTGTTGTTCAGTGTTTTGTGTGTAATAAATAATAACGCCTTTTGATTTTGTAGCAAGCTGTTCACAATCACAAATCCATCTCTATGGGGCAGACGAGTGATGGTGGGACAGATGGATTGGGTGACGCTCATATCCGTGTAAAGCGAGGGAGGGTTCCACGGTTCCAAAAAAAGGGATCAGTGAGTGGTGACTTGGGTTCATCAGTCGCTGCCAAGCCTCGCCCCCTAGGCCCTCAGCCCCAGTCATTCCCAGGGCTCTGGGTGGCCATTTCACTGTCAGCGGCTCATCCGAGCTGCACGGCCGTTTACGCATATTAGCTATTGCCGCATCTGCCAGCATTCGCAGCCATTCCCCCCGTGCAGACGTACAACAGGCCATGTTGAGGGCTGAGGCCGCCAACCAAACACACACACACACACATCCTCCCACCCAGGCCTTACTGCCTTATTAAAAGCAGTTAGTGATTTGAGTTCAGGGTCGCCGAGAGAGTACAGAGCATAATAAATACGTGATGGCAGCAGCACTATGAGCCGGTCAGTTTACGGAGTGTGATCGATGATAGCCCCAGCCGGCACACTCCCTACAAACATCTTAAGCGGATGTGCTTTTGCCTAATTGGGTGCTTTGCAGCACAGATCAAATTCAGCCTTATTTGATGCTGATCATGAAGTCCCAGGAAACAGCCTGGTAGATTTCTGTAAACTAAATGTGTTTTGATGCTCGCTGTCTTCATTTGTAGGCTGGTCACAGCTCTAACCTGCCAATTTGACCTACATATTATTATACAGTACCTGAAAGATAATTTTCTCCATCCAGGGGTTATGAACACAAACACGCACGCACGCACACTCACACATACACACTCACACACACTCTCTCTCTCTCTCACCGAGGGGCTGAGCTCCTATTTTCATCCTGGCGGCTCACTGTGAAGGGAGGAGGACGTTCCAATTAAAATTAAAATAAGCTCTTTTAACGGTCTCTTAAATTGACAACTGAACAATGATTTTCGTATTGGTATCTGTCAAAGGTCTTGGAAAATCCTCGGTTGATAAGGCCCAACGCATCCAATTAGGAGCAGAGCAGGGCCTCAGCCAGTAATGATTTCCTCCAGGTCCCTGAAGATGTGACGCGGACACTTATTGCAAATTACTGACAAAGAGTCCTGCTGTATTGATGAGGAGGAGAACAGACCGCTCGCCATGTTCCCATCAGGTAGAGGAGGTCCTAGTCTAGAGAAGTCTCTCGCCTGTCTCACTTTCTAACTATTTCTCTCTCTCTCCCTTTTGCTCTCTCTCTCTCTCTCTCTCTCTCTCTCTCTCTCTCTCTCTCTCTCTCTCTCTCTATCTCTCGCTTTCTCTCTCTCTCTCCCCCTCTCATTGGTCTCTCTCTATAACTATAACATAACCATGGCCTTGCTATTCTCCCTCTCTCTCTCGTTCCCTGGTTCTTTCTTGCTCTCTCTCTATCTCAACCCATCTATCTCCAACCATAATACTGTAACTGTGGCATTGCTATGCAGCTCATATATGAGCCCCCCGCTGGCTCTGACACTGCCAGACTAGACTCTGTTGACGTGTGGGAAATGCAACCCTGGGAAATGCACATGCTAATAGGAGGGAGATGTCCTGAGTGGCTCATCAATAACGTACGTTAGCTGGGCTGCTCCCTGAGTCTTAAAAGGCCATGGAAGGCAGTAGTGAAGCTACATTATTAGGGTTTGAGACCTTTATGATATGTGAAATCCCATTGTTTACTGTCCTTGAAAATAAATGAACATGAACATATTGATGCTAATGCAAATCCAACTGAATGAGGAATCAACCAAAGGGCTGATTGGAGTTGGTCAAATCAAGGCCAGTGTGCTCTAGCTAGCTAGGGGTCATATAATGTATTCCTGGAAACCAATACTGTTGTGTTGTGTTGTACTATGCTTTGCATAACAAAAAAAAACAATCTATACTGTAGTCTTCCAGCAGGGTGTTTGCATGCTTATGTTTAGCTACAAATGCTTTCGGAAACTCACCTCAGTTCACTAAACCACCAACCACCTGCCAACAACCTTTCTCTCACTTATAGTACTTGATGGTGAGATATAAAAGCACACTATATACAAGATCTATAGAAGTAACATTGGTGACATTGTGCATTTCCTCCATACTGATCCAGCGTCTGTAGGGAGTGCAGCTGCAGGGCCGGTACAACAGAGCTCTCTGGCCATTTCAAGTCCCTGGGTGGCTGGAGAAAGGCTCTGAGTCCCAAATGGCACCCTATTCCCTATATAGTGCACTACCTTTGACCAGGGCCCATAGGGCTCTGGTCAAAAGTAGTGCACAATGCAGGAAACAGGGTGTCATTTTGGATGGAGCCTAGAGCTCCCTCCCTCCCATCGCACTGTAGCCTCTAGCACGCTGTAGGCTGGGTAAGGAAGGTGTTGACCACTGGTGACCTGTAGCTTGGCTTCCGTTGGTGGAGAGAACACTGCTCCATCCTCGCTGCTTCAGGGTCAAATGATTGGTAGTATGTAGTTTCCTTCAGCTTCGGTCAGATGGGACTAGAATGGGGAGAGTTCAGGTGTTTTCATATATTTTGTTATGGATGTGTTTTTTGACGGTTAGCAAAATGAGATGATTATGTTTTTGTTTTCCTAATGGTTATAATGTTGTTTTGTTACAAGAAATCATTTCAGTTGTATGTTGCATATAATGATATGATATACCTAGGTTATTTTGTCTGTTTTGTTGTTGTTGGATATTACAATAAACGTCCAATTGATTTAGTAAATATATGACAAATATCAGTGAAGAATCTGTTACCACAATATGCTTTACTCCTTTCCACATTTGTCATGCCTCAGTCTTCCTCTGTCTTCTGTAAGAAGAGAAATCATCCTGTGTCCTCCATCCTTTGATTCCTACCATCTTTGTGTCACTCTGACTGACACGCTCTCTGACAGGTGGGTTTAAATTGTGAAAATTGTGGATGAGAATCCAGTCAATCTCAATCTCTAGCCCAGGGCAGTAGAACGCCAGAGACAGAAACACAGCGCTTTGTGTCAAATGTTTATCAAAGGGCCTGATTAAATGCTGCTTTCAAAGTGTGTCTGAGTCCCAAATGGCAGCCATAGGGCTCTGGTCAAAAGTAGGGCACTAAATGGGGAATAGGGTGTCATTTTGGATGCAGATAATATCAGCTCCAGTTGAAGAAGAAAAACATAAAACCCTGATAAAGTAAAATGGTCGCTGATGGCGAAGACTGCGAGAGAACAAATACAACATACAAAAACCTCTACCCTTTCAATACAGTGCCTTCAAAAAGTATTCACACTTCTTGACTTTTTCCACATTTTGTTGTGTTACAAAGTGGGATTAAAATTGATTTAATTGTGTTTTTTTCCATCAATCTACACAAAATACAATTTCATTAAAATAAAAAACGAATATATCTTGATTAGATAAGTATTCAACACCCTGAGTCAATACATGTTAGAATCACCTTTGGCAGCAATTACATCTGTGAGTCTTTCTGGGTAACTCTAAGAGCTTTGTACAAAATATTTGCCCATTATTAATGTTTTAACTCTTCAAGCTCTGTCAAGTTGGTTATTGATCATTGCTAGACAGCCATTTTCAAGTATTGCAATAGATTTTCAAGTAGATTTAAGTCAAAACTGTAACTAGGCCACTCAGGAAGATTCAATGTCATCTTGGTAAGCAACTACAGTGTATATTTGGCCTTGAGTTTTATGTTATTGTCCTGCTGAAAGGTGAATTTGTCTCCCAGTGATTGTTGGAAAACAGAATGAACCAGGTTTTCCTCTAGGATTTTGCCTGTGCTTAGCTCTATTCAATAAAACATTTTCCTAACAATGACAATTGCAGATGACGCATATCCATAACATGATGCATCCACCACCATGCTTGAAAATATGAAGAGTGGTACTCAGTAATGTGTTGTTTTGGATTTGACCCAAAAGTTAATGCTTTGTATTCAGGACAAAAAGGTTATTTCTTTGCCACATTTTTTGCAGTATTACCTTCGTGCCTTATTGCAAACAGGATGCATGATTTGTAATATTTTTATTTAATTTTTTATTCTGTACTGATTTCCTTCATTTTACTCTGTCATTTCGGTTAGTATTGTGGAGTAACTACAATGTTGTTGATCCATCCTCAGTTTTCTCATATCTCAACCATTAAACTATGTAACTGTTTTAAAATCACAATTGGCCTCATGGTGAAATCCCTGAGCGGTTTCCTTCCTCTCCGGCAACTGAGCTAATAAGGATGCCTTTGTAGAGACTGGGTGTATTGATACACAATCCAAAGTGTAATTAATAACATCACCATGCTCAAAGGAATATTCAATGTCTGCTTTTTTTTATTGTTACCCATCTACCAATAGGCACCCTTCTTTGCAAGGCATTGGAAAACCTCCCTGGTCTTTGTGGTTGAAATTCACTACTCGACTGAGGGACCTTACAGATAATTGAATGTGGGGTACAGAGATTGGGTTATCATTCAAAAATCATGTTAAACACTATTACTGCACACAGAGTGAGTCCATGCAACTTATTATGAATGTATTTAGGCTTGCCATAACAAAGGGGTTGACTACATATTGACTCAAGACATTATAGCTTTAGATTTGTTATTAATTTGAAAGAAATTCTAAAAACAAAATTCCACTTTGACATTGTGGGGTATTGTGTTTAGATCAGTGGCACAAAATCTCAATTTCATCTATTTTAAATTCAGGCTGTATTAACAAAATGTGGAAAAAGTAAAAGGGTGTGAATACTTTCTGAACGCACTGTATACTAAAATAAGGTAAAAAATGAAAAAATAAGGTAAAGGCCTCTGTGTAAAAGGGGCTATAGGCTACTGCCCTAATGTGTCAGGCAGACAGCAGCAAGAAACCTCTGACCAACCAACAAACCAGTATTTTGAGAGCGCATAGAGAGGGGGAATATCATGTGCCCTTTGTTGTCGCACTAAAGAGACACAGACAGGGTTTGAGATCTGTTGTTGTTCTCACTTTCCTCTATCAACCATTCACGCTTTCTTTTTCTTTCTCCCTCTTTTAGCCAGAGGTGATAAACATGGCCTCCTTTACAGAGCTAAAGCTGACCGGCTAGCTCATTCCCATCTTCCTTTGGCCGTTCTTGCCTCTCCTCTACTGTGTGCCTCCCAAATGGTACCCTATTCCCTATATAGTGCACTACTACAGGGTGCCGTACTGGTCAAAAGTAGTTCACTATAAAGGGAATAGGGTGCCATTTGGAACGTACACTCCCCTCTGTTGTGTTTCAAAAGGGCAAAGCGGCTGAGCAGTCTCCGAGTTGGCTGAACAGTTTGCCCTGCAGTGCCACGCCGTGCCAGGGGCCATGACTGCTTCAGCTGCTCCATCACCAGGGGAGTGGGCTAACGCCGTCTGACTTCACTTAGCTGTGTTTCTCTGAAACAGTCATATCACATCAACCTGGACACTGGGACATCACAGATCACAGATCACATCCCCCTCACTACTTTAAGCAGTTTTGTATGCATCCCAAATGGCACCCTATTCCTTACACCCTATTCCTTATTCCCCTATGGGCCCTGGTCAAAATCACTTCACTACATAGAGAGTAGGGTGCCATATGGGACGTAGCCTTTGTTGCCATCTTGCAATGGTTTTTTTCTTTTATCTTCTCTGTCTTTGAGTGATCTTATGATTTGCTGCAATATTTTCCGCCATCGCTGCTGCCACACGTTTGTGTCAGGTAACAGGGTCCTATTACAACTTCTATTCTACCTTGATCTGGCCAGTTTTGTTTTCTTTCCTATCCTACAGGAAAGAAGAACTAGACCTGTCTCCTACTCCCTACTCTCCTAGGTTCTTCCCCTCCTCTTCTTCATCCTTATCCCTGCATTTGAATCATTCAGATAATAAGCTTTGACTTCTGGCTGCACGTTTATGGGTCTTTTCATGTTATCAGCTTAGCTCATAGCGTGGAGCGGCTGAACACAGAGTCCTAGTGACAGGCCAGCCAGTCAGCAAGGCCGGCCTGTCAGGCAGGAGCTCTCATACACTAATGATTTCCCTTTAGTCTATTTTCTGTCTCATTGGCCGTTTCCTTCAAAAACAAAATTGCTCATTTAAATTCTCATGCCTGGGGCATTTTGGTCTTCAAATATTGTTGGAAAGTGAAAGGATTAGGCAAAATATGCTTTTTTTAAATGTTAATATATTTTCTGGTTCACTTTCTCCTCTGAGGCCAATTAGGACGTTTCTGCTGGCTGTATTAATGTCAAATTGACATCCCCCTGCTGTAATTACACAGTGCTTGAAACCTAACTTTTACTGGCGGGGAGATGAGGAGCGCACCTCACAGTGACACACACATTCTCTCTGCCAGCTTTTGATCATTTAATCATTGCTTGCTTTCTTTCCCTCTTTTCTCATTTCTTCCCCCTCTTCCTTTTGCTCATTGTATGATTTCACCTTTATTCTCTCTCTCTCTGTTGCAAAATGCAGTGTTGTTTCATTATTCACAGTTGTGTTTTGCCCAGGTTCATTAGTAACATCGTCTCTCCACTTTGCTTCTGCCTGCTAAGTAAGATCCGATGGTCCCTTCAGGTGCAGATACCATATGTACATTGTTTACTCACAATTTACATTGTGTTGTTTGTGTTTTCCCCTTGTTTTCACCACGGCAGCCAGTACGGAGTGAGCATGCTGTCAGTGAGTTGAGGGATGGGTAACGTGTCGCGCCATGCCGATCCTCCCTCCTTGTGCCGGCGTTGTGTGTCAGGAGAAGGGAGACAGGTAATGATGGTTAACGCTTCTTCACCATGAATATGAATGCTCCCACAATGCACCCCTGTACAGCTACAGGATGGCAGCCTCATTAGTGATGTGATGGCGCTCTATCCTCTCCTCTCCATCCCTGCCAGTTGCCATGGAATCACAGACAACCAAAGATGCATTGAATCAAATGTAGACATATCCAGATTGAGTTAATTAATTAAGGTGTTAGGGCCGTTTTAGTCAAACATGGTGTAAATGCTAACTACCACTGAGAATGATGGGAATCTGCTATTAGACACTAATTGGACAACTGGACCCAGTTAATAAAAAAATAATAAGTTATGTTTAGTGATATTACCTATATTTCTATTGTGGATACATTTTGACAGTTTTTGAGCGGACATGTCAGATTGTAAAGTATTTTTCTTTATTTTCTGACTTATATCGCATATATAAATACATAAAGACTATGGCTGCAATTCACTCAAACTCACCATAGCAATGTTTATGCAGTGTCTTTAATTTCCGCATCCAATATTCATATGAACAGCTTAAACAGAATTTAAAAATATATAGTTCTACAGTAATTAGTTCATTTATAAGTAAATATAAATTACTGTTATTTATAAGTAAATATAAATGAATGATGTAGAGAATAATTCTAAGCCTGCATTTTTTCCCTCATGGATAATAGCAACTTCTCCATTATTTTTTTTGTTTCCAGAGAGCAGTGCAGGATGTGGCTTTAGGTGATAGAGATGGTGATCTGAAACACAACACTGAGAGCAGCTTGAAACATTGAACATCCCATCAGCAAGTCTTGGTGTGGTATTACGATTAGCACACATTTTACTGTATGGAGCCTAATGGTTAGAGCGTTGGGCCAGTAACCGAATGGTCGCTGGTTCGAATACCCGAGCTGACAAGGTGAAAAATCTGTCCATGTACCAAGGCACTTAACCCTAATTCGTACTACTATGTCTTACCCTGTAAAACAACACATTTCACTGCACCTATCCGGTATATGTGACAATAAAAAATTAAAATATACAAAATACAAAACCAACAGCTTCGCTTTCTATTAGAGTCAAGTATGGTCAGAATATAATTTGTTTTAGTAACATGTAGCCTATCCTGTGTTGTCGTTATAGGACATTTATACAGTACGATTGCCTATAGGCCTACCTGGTAAAAAGTACATCCATGTCTAAGCATCTAAGCACTAGCAACCAGGTTGAATGTCTCAACTGGTTTTGAGGAAGCAGATCTTTGCTATTGGTGTCTGTCTATATTTAGTCTAGATGACAGCAGTAGAGACATATCTCTGGTAAACAAGACATATCCCCCATTTAGCCTCCAACGGCCTGTCTATCAAGCTATGATGCCAATCTAGAAAATAACCCATAGGGATTTGACTAAACCTGTGTTGGACAAAATCAAGCTGCCATTTGTTGACTCGGGTGAAAAAAATCACTTGCACAGTTTTGACGAAGTGTGCGTGTGCCCCTCCAGCAATTCGTAATGTCCACTGCCAACACCTCCCCCTCCTCCTCCTCCTCTTCATCCATAGCTCCTCCTCCTCCATCTTTCCTACCTCGCCTCTCTCCTCTCATTTAGCATTGTTTTACCCTTTTGCTTGAACTTCAAGCAATAGGAAATGGCACTGACTTCTTCTGAGCCCCCGATTACCTTTGTGAAATGTCAACATGCTATGGAATCACACATCAGGAGGCGTGCTGTAATTATTTTGCAATGCCATCAGCATGGATCAATCACGCGAGGAGGTTGGTAGTGGGATGGCGCAGCCATTCCCTCTCTGAATGACAGATTAGATTATGAAGTGATTAAGTGCTGTGGCTGTGGACATGATGCAGGACAGAATGGAGAGACGTAAGCTCACTCAAATCAATGTGCACTCCACTGCTTAAGCATCTCTGACCATTAAGCATCTTGTACCTAAAGACTGGATGAATGTGGAAAACTAACAAAGAGGAAAAGGGAGAGAACAGGGCCCACATGTCTTTTGATGACAGTGACGTTGTCCGAACAAAAAGTGTCAAGGCAAAACTGTATGGGGAGCCCGCGCACACACACACACGCACACACACACAATAAATCCACAAACACACACTCAGGAGGCACACACATTTTATTTACAAATCAGATTTCAAATGTGCATGATGTCTGTCTCATTCATGACCCTAGGCGTCAGTACAGTATCTCTTCTCTTCTCTCTCTTATTATCTTTGTTCCATGTATACCTTAGATTAATACTTGGCCGCTCTTCAAATTAAACTTGAATGTCACATGTTTTTTACAGAGTAAATTCAGGCACAGAAAATACTGGTACAGAATGAAGAAACATATAATACTGGGATCTGGAAAGAACGCATTGTAAATGCCACATTGCACTGAAAGCTCAATACCTTTAATACCACAGCTCCTAAGAGATGATTTCAAGTTGAATTTTGATGCACATAACAATTTCATGTTAGCCTTGTCCAGCCTGCTCACATGGAGGATGTTGTACATATTTTATAAAAAGACAGATAATTTTTCTATTGACGGGTTGGCTGACAACGTCACAAAAATGGAGCATCAAAAGGTCCGGAAGCCGTGCATTGTTATGATTCTGAATGGTCATATAGCTAGCAACAATGACAAGAAGCTGCCATGTGGGTAATCATAGGTTGCTAGTTTCAGCTAGTTTTATCTTGTTCTTGATATCAAGTCTTGTTTTGAAGTGTTTTGACTGATTTCATGCCAATGCTAATATGGCTAAAATTAGCTAGCTAGCTAAATAACAACTCTAACGATATATTTCAGAGACAACAAGTGCTCATTGTGCAAATTTATGTATGTTTTCAATAGACATTTGGTTATGAAATATAGTTAACATGTTGTCAACAATCTAAGCCAATTTTGTTGCTAAACAACCAACCCGTCTATAGTGTGGTTACTGTAATAATCTCACTGATAATACTTGTATAAATTAGTTATTGGTGTGTGGATGTCTGCCAAGCAACCGCTAGCTCACTGTCACACAATATCCACAGATCCACATTAAACATGGTTCCTTCCTTCAGACATTAAAGCGGCAAAACAAGTTCATGTTTTATTGAGCATCAGGGGTCAACAACATATTAGTGAGGAAATATAAAGGTCGTAAAAGTATTCAGAGATTTATTGACCGACCCTTGACCTTTCCCCTCTGGTTGGTAATTGGCCCATCTGAAAGGAACGTCTCTGACATCTTGTCAATGTCACAACAAGCCTAACCACACAACTGTCATGTCATCCCCTGCTTCATGTCAACATGCTGTCATTGAGACAGCACTGAGAGCTTGTTTTAAAAAGTAAACACTCATTAAATAATCACATTGTTGCTGGAAATGTAATCTATTTGAACTGTCGTGAAGTATTAGAGTGGAGTGCCACTTAATTTATGCCACTTAACTATTACAAGCATTATTAGTCATTTGTAACACTAATTAAGCATCCACTACTTCTAACTACTTCTAATTACTCTAAGAATAAAGTAGCACTCACTGGTGGTAGAATTCAAGGTGTTATTTTCCATAATACTATCACACCCACAACCAAACATGTATCTACTACAGTAGCTATCAGGTCTCCTGTAAATCTAATCTACAGACTACTCTTTGAGGTCTGAATCTGTCCACTGTCAGTTGCTTTATGATTATATCAGTATTTTGTCCAAGGGAGAAGGGACACACCTGTGTTATATATTATCCTGTTAAACAAGTGTGTTGTGGCTACTCCAGTATACTATTGGCTACTTCTTCAAGTTTGTAGAGCTATTAGAAGATCGTGATAGTAGCCTATTTCTGTATTTATTTGTCTGTATCTTTTAAAATATTTGTATATATATATATACAGTACCAGTCAAAAGTTTGGACATATCCACTCATTCCAGGGTTTTTCTTTATTTTTACTATTTTCTACATTGTAGAATAATAGTGAAGACATCAAAACTATGAAATAACACATATGGAATCATGTAGTAACCAAAAAAGTGTTAAACAAATCAAAATATATTTTAGATTTTAGATTCTTCAAATAGCCATCCTTTGCCTTGATGACAGCTTTGCACACTCTTGGCATTCTCTCAAACAGCTTCACCTGGAATGCTTTTCCAACTGTCTTGAAGGAGTTCCCACATATGCTTAGCACTTGTTGGCAGCTTTTCCTTCACTCTGCGGTCCGACTCATCCCAAACCATCTCAATTGGGTTGATGTCGGGGGACTGCGGGGGTCAGGTCATGTGATGCAGCACTCCATCACTCTCCTTCTTGGTAAAATAGCCCTTACACAGCCTGGAGGTGTGTTGGGTCATTGTCCTTTTGAAAAACAAATGATAGTCCCACTCAGCCCAAAGCAGATGTGATGGCGTGTCACTGCAGAATGCTGTGGTAGCCATGCTGGTTAAGTGTGTCTTGAATTCTAAATAAATCACAGACAGTGTCACCAGAAAAGCACCCCCAGACCAGAACACCTCCTCCTCCATGCTTTACGGTCAGAAATACACATGCGGAGATCATCCGTTCACCCACACCGCGTCTCACAAAGCCAAGGCGGTTGGAACCAAAAATCTCCAATTTGGACTCCAGACCAAAGGACAAATTTCCACCGGTATAATGTCCATTGCTCGTGTTTCTTGGCCCAAGCAAGTCTCTTCTTATTATTGGTATCCTTTAGTAGTGGTTTCTTTGCAGCAATTTGACCAAGAAGGCCTGATGTGTCTGTTACTTGAACTCTGTGAAGCATTTATTTGGGCTGCAATTTCTGAGGCTGGTGACTCTAATGAACTTATCCTCTGCAGCAGAGGTGACTCTGGGTCTTCCATTCCTGTGGCGGTCCTCATGAGAGCCAGTTTCATTATACCGCTTGATGGTTTTTGTGACTGCACTTGAATAAACTTTCAAAGTTCTTGAAATTTCCGTATTGACTGACCTTCATGTGTTAAAGTAATGATGGACTGTTGTTTCTCTTTGCTTATTTGAGCTGTTCTTGTCATAATATGGACTTGGTCTTTTACCAAATAGGGCTATCTTCTGTATACCCCCCTACCTTGTCACAACACAACTGATTGGCTCAAACGCATTAAGAAGGAAAGAAATTCCACAAATTAACTTTTAAGAAGGCACAACTGTTAATTGAAATGCATTCAAGGTGACTACCTCATGAAGCTGGTTGAGAGAATGCCAAGAGTGTGCAAAGCTGTCATCAAGGCAAAGGGTGGCAATTTGAAGAGTCTCAAATATAAATTATATTTTGATTTGTTTAACACTTCTTTGGTTACTACATAATTCCATATGTGTTATTTCATAGTTTTGATGTCTTCACTATTATTTTAAAATGTAACGAATAGTAAAAATAAAGAAAAACCCTTGAACGAGTAGGTGTGTTCAAACGTTTGAATGGTAGTGTATATACAGTGAGGGATCCCCTATTGCTTTTGTACGTTTGCCCACTGACAAAGAAATGATCAGTCTATAATTTTAATGGTAGGTTTATTTGAACAGTGAGAGACAGAATAACAAAAAAAAAAAAGAACCTTCAGCTCCCTCCACAGATTTTCTATGGGATTAAGGTCTGGAGACTGGCTAGGCCACTCCAGGACCTTAATGTGCTTCTTCTTGAGCCACTCCTTTGTTGCCTTGGCCGTGTGTTTTGGGTCATTGTCATGCTGGAATACCCATCCACGACCCATTTTCAATGCCCTGGCTGAGGGAAGGAGGTTCTCACCCAAGATTTGACGGTACATGGCCCCGTCCATCGTCCCTTTGATGTGGTGAAGTTGTCCTGTCCCCTTAGCAGAAAAACACCCCCAAAGTATAATGTTTCCACCTCCATGTTTGACGGTGGGGATGGTGTTCTTGTGGTCATAGGCAGCATTCCTCCTCCTCCAAACAAGGCGAGTTGAGCTGATGCCAAAGAGCTCGATTTTGGTCTCATCTGACCACAACACTTTCACCCAGTTCATCTGTGAATCATTCAGCTGTTCATTGGCAAACTTCAGACGGCCCTGTAAATGTACTTTCTTTAGCAGGGGGACCTTGCGGGCGCTGCAGGATTTCAGTCCTTCACGGCGTAGTGTGTTACCAATTGTTTTCTTGGTGACTATGGTCACAGCTGCCTTGAGATCATTGACAAGATCCTCCCGTGTAGTTCTGGGCTGATTCCTCACCGTTCTCATGATCATTGCAACTCCACAAGGTGAGATCTTGCATGGAGCCCCAGGCCGAGGGAGATTGACAGCTATTTTGTGTTTCTTCCATTTGTGAATAATCGCACCAACTGTTGTCACCTTCTCACCAAGCTGCTTGGCGATGGTCTTGTAGCCCATTCCAGCCTTGTGTAGGTCTACAATCTTGTCCCTGACATCCTTGGAGAGCTCTTTGGTCTTGGCCATGGTGGACAGTTTGGAATCTGATTGATTGATTGCTTCTGTGGACAGGTGTCTTTTATACAGGTAACAAACTGAGATTAGGAGCACTCTCGTTAAGAGTGTGCTCCTAATCTCAGCTCGTTACCTGTATAAAAGACACCTGGGAGCCAGAAATCTTTCTGATTGAGAGGGGGTCAAATACTTATTTCCCTAATTAAAATGCAAATCAATTTATAACATTTTTGACATTAGTTTTTCTGGATTTTTTTGTTTTTATTCTGTCTCTCACTGTTCAAATAAACCTACCATTAAAATTATAGACAGCTCATTTCTTCGTCAGTGGCAAACGTAAAAAATTAGCAGGGGATCAAATAATTTTTTCCCTCACTGTATATACAGTTGAAGTCGGAAGTTTACATACACTTAGGTTGGAGTCATTAAAACTCGTTTTTCAACCACTCCACAAATATCTTGTTAACAAACTATAGTTTTGGCAAGTCAGTTAGGACATCTACTTTGTGCATGACACAAGTCATTTTTCCAACAATTGTTTACAGACAGAAGATTTAAATTATAATTCACTGTATCACAATTCCAGTGGGTCAGAAGTTTACATACACTAAGTTGACTGTGCCTTTGAACAGCTTGGAAAATTCCAGAAAATGATGTCATGGCTTTAGAAGCTTCTGATAGGCTAATTGACATCATTTGAGTCAATTGGAGGTGTACCTGTTGATGTATTTCAAGGCTTACCTTCAAACTCAGTGCCTCTTTGCTTGACATCATGGGAAAATCAAAAGAAATCAGCCAAGACCTCAGAAAAAAATGGTAGACCTCCACACGTCTGGTTCATCCTTGGGAGCAATTTCCAAAAGCCTGAAGGTACCACGTTCATCTGTACAAACAATAGTACGCAAGTATAAACACCATGGGACCACGCAGCCGTCATACCGCTCAGGAAGGATACGCGTTCTGTCTCCTAGAGATGAACGTACTTTGGTGCAAAAGTGCAAATCAATCCCAGAACAACAGCAAAGGACCTTGTGAAGATGCTGGAGGAAACGGGTACAAAAGTATCTATATCCACAGTAAAACTAGTCCTATATCGACATAACCTGAAAGCAAGGAAGAAGCCACTGCTCCAAAACCACCATAAAAAAGCCAGACTACGGTTTGCAACTGCACATGGGGACAAAGATCGTACTCTATGGAGAAATGTCCTCTGGTCTGATGAAACAAAAATATAACTGTTTGGCCATAATGACCATCGTTATGTTTGGAGGAAAAAGGGGATGGCTTGCAAACCAAAGAACACCATCCCAACCGTGAAGCACGGGGGTGGCATCATCATGCTGTGGGGTTGCTTTGCTGCAGGAGGGACTGGTGCACTTCACAAAATAGATGGCATTATGAGGAAGGAAAATTATGTGGATATATTGAAGCAACATCTCAAGACATCAGTCAGGAAGTTAAAGCTTGGTCGCAAATGGGTCTTCCAAATGGACAATGACCCCAAGCATACTTCCAAAGTTGTGGCAAAATGGCTTAAGGACAACAAAGTCAAGGTATTGGAGTGGCCATCACAAAGCCCTGACCTCAATCCTATAGAAAATGTGTGGGCAGAACTGAAAAAGCGTGTGCGAGCAAGGAGGCCTACAAACCTGAATCACTTACACCAGCTCTGTCAGGAGGAATGGGCCAAAATTCACCCAACTTATTGTGGGAAGCTTGTGGAAGGCTACCCGAGACGTTTGACCCAAGTTAAACAACTGAAATGTAATGCTACCAAATACTAAATGAGTGTATGTAAACTTCTGACCCACTGGGAATGTGATGAAAGAAATAAAAGCTTAAATAAATAATGATCTCTACAATTATTCTGACATTTCACATTCTTAAAATAAAGTGGGGATCCTAACTGACCTAAGACAGGGACTTGTTACTAGGATTAAATGTCAGGTTTTGTGAAAAACTGAGTTTAAATGTATTTGGCTAAGGTGTATGTAAACTTCCGACTTCAACTGTATATATATATATATATATATATATATATATATATATATGTTTATTTCAAAACCTTATTTTAACAGTATCTTTACACCCCATATAAAAATGTAAGACGACTTGTAAATTAACGTATTGTATGTGTGTGCTGCTGAGAGAAAAATCAACAAATTATACAGGAAATCATATAACCTGGCAACTTTTTTAAAAAGAATAATAATTTGACAGAAAATTGTGTAAAACTTGAATCAGTATCGGCCTATAAAATGTCACCCTGGTCATGGACTAACTGAAAGATTGTAAGAATTCTGATCCATTTCACTTATTTTGGGAGACTACAATTTCATTTATATTAATTTGTCTAATTAATTGATAATGTCCCATATCTATATATATATATATATATATATATATAATTAGCTGGTGGAGTTCCATTTTTAATAAAATGTGTGGGAAAAAGGTGAAAGAGTCAATTTGATGAGTAGGTCTATTTGGCATCTCAATTTGAGCTAATTTATACTGGAGGGTTGAAGCAGAAATATTGGATGTTTTGAATGGAGCACTGACTGATAAAAAATAATTGTACTTTTCTACCTCAATAGCCTATCCTCTACTGTAATGCAAATGGTTAAATGCATAATTTGTCATTTGTACCTACATGTAAAGTGTGATATTTGTTGACTGGATGTTGATCAACTGGAAGTGAGTCAACAGAATAGATACATAATATCACCTAATGTATACGTCATTTTCTATACTTCAGCGGCCTATACTCTTCTGTCATGTATATGGTTAAAGGCAACAATTGTCATTTCAACTGTCTGACCCTGCCACTTTGTTTGGTATAGACTACTGAGGGGGCTGGGGAAATGTAAACCCTCTCAACAATGATAACGAAACATTGTGGATTATCATATGGTAAAACGGTTATATGAAGGTTGTACTCAAATTATACATTTTAAGGCTAGTGTGCCTATACTTTAAATGACTACTGAACAGGAGGACATTTTAAAGATTGTGCAGTCAAAACGTCAACCAACATTTTTGGAGATTGTTTGAGTTTTAAGCAATATTCACAACATACTGTTATAAAAAAAATACCTATATTCGGCACTATGAAAGTCTGAAGGTTCAGATAATGCAATTAAAATGTTTGTTTTAGTTAGTTGGCCCGGCTTTGGTTGGCCTTGCTTGCCTGGAGTGATTGACACCCTAATGTGGCTTGTCTCCAAATGAATGCTGCAACTGGCCAAAGCAAAAGACGTCAGATCGGCAGTGGACTGGAGTGACAGCTTCGACGCAGAGCAGCGAAATAATCAATATGGTGCAAACTACTATTTCACTGTCCCATCATCGACCATCAGCCGAGGCTAATAAGATGATACCCTAACTGGTAGCATTCAATTTATTTGTTCCTGCAGCGCCCTTAAACCTAATAAAGCGATTGATTGTTGCCATTTCAATTAGTTGGCTGTTAATGAACATGCAATGTTCCCTTCAACAGATTGACTGACATGTTTTACCATCGCTTTCATCGTCTGTAGTGATTTGTACTAGAGAAGGAAAGCTAAATAGAACAATAAATTGCTTATGGATTGTTCTTCTCCCACACCGTTGTTGACTTAAATAGGCTACATGAAAACCCATGAACTAGGCCTATGTGTTCTAGATCATTCGTATTCTAAAACTGTTGCCTAAATCAATACACACCACAACAAAACCTTGTGTTTGACATAATGTTATCCATTTTGGACTTACTTATATACTCAAATCAAGTTAAACTTGAACAAGTTACAATTTATTTAGGCTAATAATAATGTTCTTGTTTGTTTTTTCACTTTTATCCTATACATTGAGTATACAAAACATTAAGAACACCTGCTTTTTCCATAACATAGTTTGACCAGGTGAATCCAGGTGAAAGCTATGATCCCTTATTGATGTCACTTGTTAAATCCACTTCAATCAGTGTAGATGAAGGTGGGGAGACATGTTCAAGAGGATTTTTAAGCCTTGAGACAATTGAGTCATGGATTGTGAATGTATGCCATTCAGAGGATGAATGGGCAAGACACAACATTTAAGTGCCTTTGAATGGGATATGGTAGTAGGTGCCAGGCACACTGGTTTGTGTCAAGAGCTGCAACGCTGCTGGGTTTTTCAGGCTCAACAGTTTCCCGTGTGTATCAAGAATGGTCCACCACCCAAAGGACATCCAGCCAACTTGACACACAACACGGGCCAGCATTTCTGTGGACATCGACAAATCCTAACATAAAAGTTTCGTTAATGATCATATTTTATTCATTATTTTATAAATTAGAAATCCACCTGACATATAGCCAACCTTTATTGGGCTACAAAACGAGGCATTATTAGCCTATTGTGCATAATAATCTGGTATCTTTGTCGCCGCCTTGTGACGAGAATTCGTTTTATCAAGCCTGTACTGTCTTTGGCGCTTGAGAGGAGCGCATTCCAAAAGAGCCCCCCCTTCTCAAGGAATCACTATCGATATTGTATTTCATCAAAATCGTTGTAAATATTACATTTTACTTTCTACATATTTCCATTTTATTTGATAAATCTCGTAACCCTGTCATGGTAAATCATTGTTAATTCCACCTATGCAACATTATCTTATTGTTGTTAAATGTAAATCATTTCAAAATATATGCTATAGCCAGCAACAAAATAGCATATAGGCCTACCGAGAAACTGAATACAGCAATACAGAATACGTAGCCTGTATGGCACTTGGATTGGATAGAAATGGCTACAAATATTGAAAATGTTAACGAGAGCTTATTTTCCAACGATATCCATTTTGTCGATATCCTGTTTGTGTCAGTGAACAACATTAGCTGAGTTCCATCGAGCAGCTTCGTTGCAGTTGTCGATAATATTCATAAACCGAGCAATTCATCAACTCCCCCAAAGTTTAAGCCGTTTCATGGATGAAATGAATAAATGTATGATATTAATAATTCATTAAGAAATACATTAATATATATATTTTTTGTAATTATTAATATTTGTAACAGTGTAATTTATACGTGTTAGATAGTTTTTAAATTAGGCCCATGAACTCTCCCTATCGTTGTTAACCCAAACACACAACAAATCACATTTTAGGTTCGAATGTAGGCCTACTAACAAAGTTATAATAATATTATGGTTTAAAATGTCTATATCCAAATAAACATAATAAAATAAAATGAATGTTCTCGTTATCAATGCATGTAATTTGAAGTCAGAGAACAAATATCAAAGCACTACCAACCTAATGATGAATCCCACGCCGGTCTGTTAGTGGAACCCTACCCGAGCACCAAATCTCAGCGTGGTCAGTTGCAGAATAGTGTTTAACCGGTCTGGTACCACCGCAGCCAGCTCGGGAAAACACCACCACCATCACCACACTACAAACCTGCTACAGAGAGAGAGCGAGAGATAGAGAGAGAGAGAGAGAGAGAGAGAGAGAGAGAGAGAGAGAGAGAGAGAGAGAGAGAGAGAGAGAGAGAGAGAATCTGCAGGCGAAAAAATGCCAATATTGACATCTCGTCGTCAGACCCAGGTGTAACGTGTTGCTCTAGCAGGAAAAATACCAGAATAAGAATTTCAGGAATATTTTAGAGCACAAATGGAACACAATAGAACCGACTAGAAAATATATAGAGCATGTACGCACAGCATGCCATTCTGTCGAGGCAACTAATTTCAGAAAGGAATATATAACGTTCTCGCTCTGTCCTTCAATTCCACATCAGAAAGTAGTGAAATTCTAATACCTTTGATCGTTCATTAGCGCCTCATAATTACTGTACTAATTAGAGTGGATAACTGTGTGCTGTCATGACAGTTACCACTCCTCCCATTTACCAACATATGTACCGCGCTAGGTCTTATCACTATCTCTCGGTCTCCATTCACATCCCTGCAATGTGTTACCACTGGTATAATACATATAATAGGTTAGGTGTATGGTTTGTGATTATAGAAAACTTAGCAATACAATTCACAATTGATTAAATAAGATTACATTTTATCTGGAAAATAGTCTACACCAATATGTGGCTAGGCAAATGCACAATATTCACTCCACAATTTCCCTCAAGTTATAAGCTATACTGTTAGAAAGGCCTGACACAAAAAATACAACCATGCATTCTACACTCTTAGAAAATAGTTAGAGTTATATGAGCTATATTAAAATAGTTAAATGCTTGCTTCATATATGGCACCCCTTAAGGTTCAATATAGAACCGAAATTGGTTCCATATAGAACCCTATATTGAACCCAAGGGTTCTATATGGATCCAATTTTGGTTCAGTGAAGAAGAACCCCTGGGGTTCTTATCAAAGAACCCTACAAAAGGGTTCTACAGCATATAGAGCCTTTAGGGGTGTCATATATGAAGCAAGAAATATAACGCTTTTTGGTTCTATCTATAACCTTTTTGTCTAAGAGTGTGAGATTCTATGAGCCTGTCTCATGCATTCCATATCACGGAAATAAACCATTAACATGTTAGACATGTCATGCATGTTATTTAGCAGACACATATTGCATTAGCTATGTTATTTCGATAGGGTTGTAGACATTCTTGTATTTTGCAATTGTGTAGCTGGAAAAAAATATAGTACATTGTTTTAAGTTAGATTTTTTGTTGTTGTTGATAAAAACAAATCAACTCGTGCATAAAACAAATAGTGTATAACAACACATACTAATGCAAGTGAATTTCCAGTGCTGCATTTTATTTCCTTTCTATTCATCACTCCATTTTAAACATAGCAATTTCGGTTTTTATTTTTCTGCTTACATGAAAAAGGATTATGTCAAGGCATAGTCGAATACGCATGGCTCAAAAGATCATCCAGAATTCAATGGCTGGCTCGAGATTGTCAAGATAAAGAAACAACTCCCTGATTGGTGAGGTGCGGGGGGCGTCACCCTGTAACCAATGACAGGAGAGGAAGAGAAAAACGCGGAGAGTGTTATGATAAAGTAGAAAATATTAGTTCCCCTCACCGTGGGCCGTGACGTCAGTATAGGAAGTAATTGTAGAGCAACACTAGAACGATTACAAGCAAAAGGGGAGCGTGATGTCGAGGAGTTAGCCGTACGAATCTCCACACCACAACTTTGAGAGAAAGTTCAATACCCATAACAAAAGGACGTGGACTACACAGACAGACCCACTGGTCTCCAGATTTACTATTGAATGTAACAACATATTATTGGACCATATTTTTTCTTAGCGTTTTAAAGAAATATAAAACGTGGATTTCGGTTTTGTTTATTTTCCTGACAATTTCAACTCTTAAATTCGTTTGACTTTTAGGAGTACATGTGCCTCTGTTCGTGTTGTCTTATAGTTTTCGTTTAGTTTTTAATTGTATGGAGGATAAAACTTAATGTTGTTATGAAGACCTAAATCACCGTATTTATTTCCTTTTCTTACTATGGAATCCTCCAGCGGATCGAACTTTGGAATAGACACTATTTTATCCAACGCTACTAATTCTGTTAACACTGCGCTAATGAACGGAGATTTCCGCCTCGGTGACAGCAGGACAGCGGATTTCAGCCGGAGCCAGGCCACCCCGTCACCTTCATGTTCGGACATAGACACGGTGGGAACGGCCCCCTCTTCCCCCATCTCGGTCACCATGGAGCACGCCGAGCCGCATCTGCTCCAAGACAGCCTACCGCACCACCACCACCACCACCACAACCAACCAGGGCGTTTGCAGCTATCGCCCCAACCGCAGCAGCTAGGGGCCGGGGCCGGGGCCGGCTGTGCCCCCAGGACTGCCACCTCTTCGTTTTTAATCAAAGACATTTTAGGCGACAGCAAACCCCTGGCAGCGTGCGCACCTTACAGCACCAGCGTACCGTCACCCCATCACACCCCCAAACCAGAGAATGCCAGGGACGGTGGGGACGGCTTCAGGCCGAAGTTGGAACAAGATGAAAACAGGAGCAAGTTGGACAAAAGAGACGATATGGAAATGAAATGCAACGGTAAGCGAATATTTAGGTTACACTTAGGCCTATATAGAAATGTTTTGTATGCTTTTTTATGGTTTAGTTATTGGATGACATAAGTGAGGTTTTCAGTGTACCTAAAAACGTGCTTTTTATTGGGTAGGCTGTCATAGTAGGCTAATGTTGTGCAAAATACATACAAACCTCACATACAAAGCCTATTTGTGTTGAATTGTCTTTGCCTAAAAAAGTTGATAGTAGCCTAGCCTACATAAATATTTTATTGGAAGATAACCATTAAATTGAATAGGCCAATTGCGCCAATATGCCTAATAGTTCAACAGTAATAGTAACAAGAAGAAGAATACTTTTATTTGTAATATATATTTTACGCACATGGAAATTCAAAGTCACATTATAATGCTATTTAGTAGGCTTTTTAGGTTGGTATAATTATTTTAAAGCTAAAACACAGTGTACAATATAGGCTAACTGCCTTGAATGTAGACCACGTTGTGTATATCTTTCAAAGGCTGTCTTATTAGACAATGATATTAAAGGGTTGATTTTCAGTTGCCCTTTTTTATTAGCATAACAGAATCGAAAACAGATGTAAGGCTGGCGCGAGATGTTCCCGGTGCGCTAGCCTCCCTTGTGTGTCAATTAGAGAGATTATTGTTCTTCCTAGAGGGCGGATCACGAGCACTGCAGAAACTGCTACAAATAGAGATGGATTGACATATCGATTTCCCAGTTTTACTGCTAAAAACTTAAGTTGACAAATACAGTCCGGATTTCTTATTGTGCCGTAGATTATTTTTTTTTGCTGGCTGTCTGACAAATGAAGTGCTTCAGTTTCAACTCGATTGCTCAGCTTTATAAAATAGTATTGTAAGAGGTTCAAAGTTTTAAACCAACTGTTTATTTCAATTGATTTCAATTTTTCATACATATTTTGACCTTATTTTGGCTCAGAACTAATAGGACATTTATTTGTTGCTAATTTATTTTCATTGACCCATTGAACCATAAAGGCTTAAATTAGGCCTATATAAAAATTGAAATTATTATCCACTTATTCTTTTTCCCATTCAGGAACAAAAGAAGAGCATGAACGGGAAATTTCAAGTAGCAGAGATAGTCCTCAATCACGGTCAAAAAAACCTCGTAAAGCACGGACGGCCTTTTCAGACCATCAACTCAACCAACTCGAGCGAAGCTTCGAGCGCCAAAAATACCTCAGTGTGCAGGATCGCATGGACCTCGCGGCAGCACTCAACCTGACCGACACACAGGTGAAAACCTGGTACCAAAACCGACGGTATGTCACACCTATTATAGAACATCATTATCTTCACAATGTTTTTGTTTTTTAATCATCTCTATTATTATTAGGCTATTATTATTAGTTTATGTTTTTATTATTACACTCGTTTTATTGGTGGTGATGTTATTTACATGAATATAGCCTACTAATATTAATGTTATACCATTTTAATAATTGTAGTAATGTAAGCCTATAATAATACTATATAAGGTGGATGCATGTGCTGTCTTTTACTTAATTTCGTTAGACTGGAATATAATTAATAGGAGTTGGCCTGTGGTTGATGTGCAGTTAAGTGTATTTTTTTGTATTAGGCTTTTGTTGTCTTTAAATGCAGGCCCATAACGTGCATGGATTTCAGACAATTAGGACTACTGAACAGATAGAATCGAATAGAATAGAATACAGTACAATAGAATAACTTTAGAACAGATCAAGAGGAATAGTTAAACAGGTCTAATCAAAATGGTTGCCATGGACCCAGACACATAAGGATATTTATTTACAAGATTAACCCACACAGTTTTATTACATGGTATTGGTTATTGAAATACACATCAATCTTGGGTTATAAAAGTCTGTCTGAACAATCGCTACATGATGTTGACAATGCACAATTTGCCTCTCCGGCATCATTGTTAAGAATCCCCAAATGTCAGCCAAGATTAGTGTTAACAGCGCCGGCGCCGACATAGTAGCCAAAAAAATACAGACACAACCCAATATAATGACAAAATATGGTATGACTGCAATCATTTTAAAATCCTGCAGTTTTCTTTCTCCTTCAATATAGCCAATATTAATACAACGCCTACGTTTTTATAAATTATTGTATAGGCCTAAATAGGCTATAGCCTACCATCTTAAAGTTAGCCTGCCAATGTTTACAGTGCACTTGGTGAGGCCTAGCGAGAAGGATCAAGTGAGGGAGTAATGATCTGAAATTAATCTATAATCTTATCAACTAAATATAGGCACTGCACTGTGCACTTGAAGTAGCCTAACTTTTCTTGGATGTGTCCTTTCCTAGGCTAATTAAAGGCATAACCACCGATTCATGCTGCAAATAATTAGACCTCACCAATTAAGGGTCCGTTTGGGGAATTCTCAGAGTCTGAACCAGTTAAATAATTGATTTGTTGTATTTTGATCTGATTTCAGGACCAAGTGGAAAAGACAGACAGCGGTCGGATTAGAGCTACTGGCTGAAGCCGGAAATTATTCCGCCTTACAAAGAATGTTCCCGTCGCCCTATTTCTACCACCCGAGCTTGTTGGGCACAATGGACAGCACAACAGCAGCCGCCGCGGCCGCAGCAATGTACAGCAGTATGTACCGGACTCCGCAGCAACCACATCCCGGTCTCCAGAGGCCTCTTGTCCCGAGAGTACTCATCCATGGCCTTGGGCCGGGGGGCCAACCGGCATTGAACCCGCTGGGTAACCCCATGCCCGGCACGCAGCATCAGCGGTAGAAACAACAACAAGACGATTCCATAAAAACAGTTTTAACCTGGTCCACATGTGATGTGACTAACTGCGCTGAACGAACGATGAAAAATACATTTGAAAAAGACAATATATAAAAGACAACTTTACAGAAGAAGTAAAAGGAGGTAATATTGAATATGACGGAGAGCCAGTATTGACGTAGGCCTAACCACGAACTGTCTGCAGCATCGAGTCGAGGCCATGACAGAAAAAGGACTGTTCATATGTCTGATTGAATGTTTGTTAGTTTTTTTTGTACAAATACACTTATACTAGCGAATAAACTTATAAAGTTTATTAGATGGAGAGAAAGGGTTGAATAAAGACGGAATGATACTAAAATGATTCTTCTCGGATACTTCTATGGGAAAGATGTCCGGGGCAGCCAGACTAAACTTCGAACTTCATTGTCATCCAAACATTCAAAACGCCATGTGGCATTAATATTTCTGCAGGCTGAAAGCTTAAGGCCTATAAGGTTAATACGACATACCAATAAAAATATTTGTTTACATTCTGATAATGTGCAGTTAATTAGGTTAAAAGAGGCCTAGCATACAAGTCCAAAGCGATTGCTCCTGAAATAACCTCTGTAGCACGAATTATAAAGATAATAGGCCTATTTTAATTTTTAAAAATTTAAGTAGCCTACATAACCAATTATCAGACGTCACATTTTTGGGGGATTTAGCCTTTCATCTGAAATCTTCATCTCGAATCCCCGGATTTAAAGTTTTACAATTGATATATTTCCTAAATAAATGTATTTCCTATAGATTTAAAATCACCTATAGATTCAAAGTTAGGACTAGGCCTACATGTTTATTTAATCGAACATGAGGCTATGTATGTGAATTGGCAATGCATAAGGGACTTTCTTTAGGCTACTTTTCACTTTATCATGTGACCGCATTAATTTGTCGAGAACTGTCGCCTACCCTCCGTCGCCTATATGCATATGCAGCAGGCAGCTCTCTCTATGTGATGGTGAGAATTAATGGTTTGATTAGATGCTGGGTTGGTACCATGGGAATCGGGAAGGTGGTCTTCGCGCAGCAGCTGTTCTATGGGAGCACAACGCTCGAGACAAGCGCACCGGACAGACAGCAAGCGCGAGGCTTCTCAGCGTGAGAGATTAAAAAGTCCACTCACATTAAAACTAAAGAAAAAAATAGTAAACAAACAACATTTCACTGGAAATGTTATATTGTTCGTTGTCCATATTTTGGCATTATCCGTTGA
The DNA here is from genome assembly GCF_964263955.1 of Coregonus lavaretus. Lineage (NCBI taxonomy): Eukaryota > Metazoa > Chordata > Actinopteri > Salmoniformes > Salmonidae > Coregonus > Coregonus lavaretus. The sequence goes on along the minus strand of NC_140008.1, from coordinate 32,410,968 downwards.
TTTAAAAGTGAAAACGGAACATTTATTAAATCGTCTTGAAGAAAAAATGACAATATTTAGGCTAGGCCTACTCAAACCAGACTCAGATAGGCCTTAATGCTAGTGGTAGACTAATAAGCGAAAACGTTTTACTTATTAGGGCCAGAGAGGGCAGTGATTTACAACAAGATATAAACCTGTGCAAAATATCAAAGCCATTTTTCCTCTTAAAAACATTTATCAGCTGGATTGTAGGCCTTTTGCGCCTGTCTCGGGTCTTGCATACTCTTATCATTTTCTATCTGGGACAACGTGTATGTTTGCTATCGGTGACAGAGCTAAAAAAATATATATATAACGTAGGACTATAATTAAATGAACATTAGAATAGTATTTTTTAAAAGTATAATCACGCCCCCTGGAGAATAGTGGCGAGGGGGCGCATTCAAGTGAATTGACTCTCCGATAGAAGCGCCTTGGGGCACGTTTGTTTGGGCTTCCCTAATTGGTGAATCGTTTGCTGATTTCTGTGTTATTAAAATCCTGTTCCAGCCAAGTTGACCTTTGCTGGTCTCAACAGTGACAAGGGAACACTAGGCTGATTTACGTAGGTTTTGCCCAATTGCAGTTCCCTCGCAGTTTAGCAATGAAATAAGAAAATAACCTGGACTATTGTCTTTATTAGGCTATAAGTGATTGTCCCAATGAAATGTAAACTGTAAAACAAAACGTAGCTCTTGAAAAAAGAACGAAAATAAATATAAATTGACGATGCCTCAAATATAGGGATTATGTGTCCCATAAACAAATAATTTGTTCTCATATTTCCTGCAGCGTTATTTGCATATGTATTAATTGGTGTTCACAACAGAGACTGCAGAGCATGTAAACACAAGAAGCGTCAGACGTTCTTCCCATTTGAGGATAGAAAAGCGGGATAGTTCAGTGGTCCACCATTAGATTGCCTAATTAAAAGCTAACAAACAGATAAAACAATGTATGCTCCCCCAGTTGAGGGACCAAGGAGGTATTCACACGAACACTGTATGGCAAATCAGATTTGTATTGATGCACACCATCATTATTGATATTGCAACATTTTGATGAGTTAGGCTAGTATTAGGCTATACATGTTATTTTTCGTATAATTTAGGCTATTGGGGGAAGGGGTGGGGGGGGGGGGGAGGGGGCAGGCTATTAGGAACAATTAGCCTAAATGCCATCGAATTGCACGATGCACAAAATCATTGTTTCTTTTTTTTTACTTTAGGACTGATTGGTAATTTGGTAATCGTTCATGGAAAACAAATGAACTTGACTAAATATGATCTGCTTTTACATGAGCTGTCTGCTCATCAACAGTATTGCACAAATGTCCAATTTAGCACCAGTAAGGAGGCATTTTATCGTATGCATGGATTCTAAACATTATTTATTTATTGCTCTGGGCAAAGGATGGGTGCGCCATTCCAATTCATTAATAATAAGCCATTCAACCGCTATGTGAATTAATAGGCAGTTGCCCCTCATATTCATATGACTATAGCCGTGGCCCCCGTTCTCATGTCGGATCGTTTCAGATTATCCCAACATTGACAAAAATATTCAACATTTACAACAAATAGCAAGAAATCATAAAGTCAACCACTTATGCTGACCTAACTAAAATATAAATCAATGTTGATTAAAAATCATATTTTTGTGCATTTTTAATAAAAAAAAAAAAATAGGCCTCCCAATTTTCACAATAATTTGAGATGAAAATCACTGTCCGTGAGTGTGTCATGCAGACAAAATACTTAAAGCTAGAATCCTTAATTGAAACAATAACACAGTGGATACCCCGCCTGTGTTTTGGTAAAAAGCTGAGGGATGGGCCTAGAGAAATGTAACCACTCTCAAATTCATACAGAAAGCAAAGGATGCAAGGACTGGCCATCCGTTATATCAAAATTATAGTTTTAACCATGTTTTGAGGCTATACAGTGTTTGTATACATTTAATTTGTTTACAAACATTGGAGTAAAACAAACGTGTATTTTGGGTTCTGTTGGGGTACGACAGTTAACCTAAGCTCATGAGGCATTTATAAGTTATATTCTTCAAGAATCAATGGGTTGCCTATGTATCATCCATTTATATGTAGCAACTAGGATTATAGATTTAAAGCTCGCAGAATAAAATTAACCAGCCGAAGTTCCCCATGTGGTAAAAAACAACAACTTCAAAGATCAAACTGTACATTCAACATTTGCATGGCTCAAGTAGTCATGCTTTGTTGATTTAGTGTTATTATTTTGATAAATATATTACACTCTATAGGCAGAACACGCATATGAAATCAGCTGCACACATGGGGCATTGTAGGCCAAACATATTGATACCAATTACAATATCCCCAGAGATATTCTGAGTATTACCTGATTTATAACCTTGGCAATTCCGTCCATGCAGCTTTTGATAAAGGTATGGGAGCCTAGACTATTTTCTTGAGCACTTATTGTTGAGAATACCAAGCGGTTGGTTGGTTGATTGGAGTAGGCGAAGGGAATGGGTGTTAAAAATTAAACGAAGATGTTCAGGCCTTTCATTGCCATGACACACATTACCCAGAACAGAACAGACGGGCTTCAGAGGGCTGGTTTGTTCTCGTTGCCTCGAGGAACCAACCGTGTAGGCCCTCTTTAATCGCTGCTGCATTTTCCAACTGATGTAATGGCTGCGATATCTTAGTCATTATCAAAATGAGGTAACACTTACACTCTCCTCCGCACTCTCATTACTACGCCACTTGCGTCACTCTCTTAACACGAATATCATCAGATCGTTTTTATCCCAAACAATACAAACACTTCTACAGTAATTATGCGCACGAGACCCGCGAGGTGACATGGTTGGCTCTTGGATGGTGGCGTGGTTGGCTTGGGCTATTACGCGCACGCTTTTACCCGCACAGTTGCACAAACAGAGAGGCCGGATGGGTGGTGTATTTTACGCATTTGAGTATCCTCCCTTAATTATCATTGGTTGGATCCTTAATCTTGCCCCGTGGTGATGTCTGGGTGTCAAAGTGATGCTTTGATAGACGGTGGGTTGTCAACATGTGCGTTTTCAAAGCTTATGAATTTGGGAAAATAGTAATAAGGTTAGAATCATGCAAAGTGCAAATTGGGATTTGTGCAGAGGCTGTGATTGTTGGCAGGCGTTGTGGTGTAGGACCTGTCGCATACACTCAAACCATACAATTACTGCTAGAGGCGTGAAATGAACCAATACTGCCCCTATTAATAATTCAAATATGCACTATTGTGTATAGGGTACGTAGCATAGCCTATATAACCACGAGTGCCAATAATCTGCACTTTGTAGGCTATATCCTTTGAAATATAATTTAGGCAGGGAGGGATTTTTTTAACTTGTTCAACAGGTGCAGTTGGACATAGTCCTACACCAGACATACCACAGTTTAGCCTTGTGTTTTCCTTTTACATGGTTAATCTATGATATTAACAATATTGATATTTTCAGAAACTCTGACATTGTCAAATTGTGTCAGACTGATTAGCCTTTTTGTAAAAAGAAATAGTCAAAAACAATTATTTGAACCAATTTACAATTGAACCCTATAGTCAAACAGTAATATAGGCTTGACTACGAACAGCGGTATATCTACTGTATACCTGGGCCTCGTTTCCCATAGCCTTCGTAGTGTTAATATAATTGGGGAGTTATTACTCAAATGCAAACCTTCGCACATCTGCGAGTGATCCAGACCACTCACAAAGCAGCCAAAGTGCATCACTAAATTATTGTTTTTCCGTTCCGCCGCACTTTATTCACAGATCTCCGCTAAACATAGAATCAAGATGTTTAGGCTATCTGTCTGACTGTGACTGCGGATAACTTCAGAACACGTTGACTACAAATGCAAAGTTGCCAAAGTAGGATAATTACAATTGTTACAAACAGGTGAACGATAAAATGATGCTTCAAATGAAAACCGAGATGACTGCGTTGAAAGGTCCCCTACATAGGCTACATGGGCCTACAGTGCCTTCAGAAAGTATTCATACCCCTTGACTTATTCCATATTTGTTGTGTTACATCCTAAATTCAAAATGGATTAAATATATGTTATTTCTCAACCATCTACACACAATACCCCATAATGAGAAGGTGAAAACATGGTTTTAGAAAATTTTGCAAATTTATTGAAAAGTAAATATATAAATATCTCATTTACAGAAGTATTCACACCCCTGAGTCAATACTTTGAAGAAGCACCTTTGGCAGCGACTACAGCTGTGAGCCTTTCTGGGTAAGTCTTTAAGAGCTTTCCACACCTGGATTGTGCAACATTTGCCCATTATTCTTTTCAAAATTCTTCAAGCTCTGTCAAATTTGGTTGTTGATCATTGCTAGACAACCATTTTCAGGTCTTGCCATAGATTTTCAAGTAGAACATTCACTGTCTTCTTGGTTAGCCACTCCAGTGTAGATATGGCCTTGTGTTTTAGGTTATTGTCCTGCTGAAATGTTAATTCATCTCCCAGTGTCTGGTGGAAAGCAGACTGAACAGGTTTTCCTCTAGGATTTTGCCTGTGCTTAGCTCCATTTTGTTTCTTTTTTTATCCTGAAAAACTCCCCAGTTCTTAATGATTACAAGCATACCCATAACATGATGCAGCCACCACTATGCTTGAAAATATGGAGAGTGGTACTCAGTAATGTGTTGTATTGGATTTGCCCCAAACATAACACTTTGTGTGAATACTTTCTAAAGGCTGTTTCAATCATATCAAAATCAATTTCATGTTCAATCAATTGAGTTCTATTGGTGACTATGGCGAATGTCTGTAAATTTTGCCTCAATGTGTTTCATGATGTGTGACAACATGCAATGATGTGCCCAATCTGTGATTTAGTGCATTATTATTGGGTAAGCAAAATAAGCTGCCGTCAGCTTTGTTCAATTAGGCCTATGTGAGATAAACGGCCTGACTTTGATTAAGCTGCGGTTAATTCGAATTGACAAGCAAGTGTGATAAGTGTTTAACATAAGGTGTGTTTCAGTCTATTCATGTGCACTTAGATTTACACCTCCATCAAGCAGTCCTTCCATCAGAAACTGATTGGTTGGAAATATAATAGGCCCAGATGCAGTTGAAGCCCGCTTGTATGACCTTCTGCTGAGAATTTACATTTTGTCACCTTGAGTCAAGTAGACTTCTAAGTAGTCTGTAATATAGGCCCAGGACTCTATTCCATCCATATTGCTGGAAGTCCACCATTACAGCGTGATGAACATTTATAGGCAATGTTCCCGCATTAGAGGAGACTGCATTCACGATAAATGTAGCATATGTCAGCTCAATCGGAAATTACCTTTACATTTCAATCGGCAACCTGTAAAGCTTCAGCGATACAGATTGAATAGAGCCCCTGGATTCAATCAGATCAAGCGTTAACCGGTGATAGCAGACACCTGCATAGCGGATGTCTTGGCTGTGTCAGAGGTGGAACTGCATTGGAGCCATCAAAACGGTGAGCAGCTGCTCTTGCGATCATTGTCACGAAGCCACACCAGCCCCACTTGCATTAGAAGTTCAAAACAAGAAAGTGTAGGCTATACATACATAATTAGGCTCAAATAGAAAAATCATTAAACTAAATAATGAGGATAATAATAATAATAATGAGAATCTAAATGTAGATTACATCTCACATTCCAGTGTTCAAACTTGTAAACAAGGCTGCATGGGATTTCTCTTAATGCGACCAATGACAATGTCCGCTTTAAGTATATAGTTAGAGAGCCACTTGTGGATTTGACAGCTCTCCAGGTCGCAGTTGTAAATGAGAACCTGTTCTCAACTGGCTTACCTGGTTAAATAAAGGTGAAATAAAAAAATAAAATAAATAACACAGTTCCACCTCTGACACCGCCAAAGCAATTTGTATTAAATGGGTCCATACCATGATATGCATGTTTATCTGCAGATGGCATATAACCTACTGAATATGAGTGTGTTTGTGTCTTCATCATGATCACAGACATGTACCACACAGGTTTAAACATATCATCTCATAAGCTATACTGTATGTTACATTTCAATGCGTTCGCGTGTGTTGCATGTGAATGTTTTTTAAAATGTTGTACAACGTCATTTATAGAGCCACTGAAGACACCCATTGGTACGTTTGTTTTTCTGTTGCTCATTAGAAAAACAAGATTTCAGTCTTGGAGGTCTGTTTCCTGACCGATTCCGCGTTTGGTTAATTATGTTTGTCCCCCATGAGACACTGTAGCCTATTTCACTTCCTCAAAATTCTCAGAATGAATCTAAGATAAGTCAAGAAATCAGTAATTAATTTAGTCGTTTTGCAGAAGATGTTTTAGTTACGCAATTTTACATCTAACTTAAGATGTTTGGTGCAGTATTTCTCAAGTAAAAAAATGTGCCACGTGTCGTCTTATTTAAACAAAGTCGGAGCTGCTGGGCAGGTCTGTCTCACTGTCTATGCTATTGATATAGAGCAATCACCACAGCTGTTCACCCCATGTTAGCGGGCAAATGGAGATCGTAAAATCAAAACCCAACCTTCATTTACCCGTTGTGACGCATGGATGTTCTAAACTCAGTTTTAGACGAGACTGACTATATGACCAAAATGATCCTATTTACACTTTGTGGCCAATTTTGACACTAGAATAACAGTTTTTGACTCTATTCGATGCCACATAGGCCGTTTTGAAAGGGATCCGTTGCTTTTTAAAGGCAGTCACGGTCACAAGGGTCACCTGTTCCTGAATTATTTTAATTAAACTGGGCACAATAACATTTCACTGTACATCCCTGTCACTTGGAGGAGGTGTTATGTGTAGGAGGAGATCACCCAATTTTTGGTTATTCATAATAGTTAGGTCTCTGTGTTTTGGTTGATCATGTCACGACCAGGATTTGAACCTTTAATTAATCACACTTTCCCCTTTTCTTTTGATGTCAGATGGTCCAGCACCATCCTCAGACAATTGTTTAAATTTCTGGTGTACTTCAAATTTCTGGAAAAGGCTTTAAATAAAGGTAAAAATCCATGTGACATGATCAACCAAAAAACAGGGCCCTAACAATAGTGAATAACCCTGAAGAGACAACAATCTCGGTCCTGTTCCAAACATAGGCCATACAGTGCATTCGGAAAGTATTCAGACCCCTTGACCTTTTCCACGTTTTGTTACTTTACAGCCTTATTCTAAAAATGTAAAAAAAAAAAAAAATGGAATCCTCATCAATCTACACACAATACCCCATAATGACAAAGCAAAAACAGGTTTCTAGAAATGTTAGCAAATTTATATAAAAAAAAACTTTAATATCATATTAACATAAGTATTCAGACCCTTTACTCAGTACATTGTTGAAGCACCTTTGGCAGTGATTACAGCCTTGATTCTTCTTGGGTATGACGCTACAAGCTTGGCACACTGGTATTTGGGGAGTTTCTACCATTCTTCTCTGCAGATCCTCTCAAGATCTGTCAGGTTGGATGGGGAGTGTCGCTGCACAGCTATTTTCAGGTCTCTCCAGAGATGTTCGATCGGTTTCAAGTCTGGGCTCTGGCTGGGCCACTCAAGGACATTCAGACACTTGTCCCGAAGCCACTCCTGCATTGTCTTGGCTGTGTGCTTAGGGTCATTGTCCTGTTGGAAGGTGAACCTTCGCCCCAGTCTGAGGTTCTGAGCGCTCTGGAGCAGGTTTTCATCAAGGCTCTCGCTGTACTTTGTTCCATTCATCTTTCCCTCGATCCTGACTAGTCTCCCAGTCCCTGCCGCTGAAAAACATCCCCACAGCATGATACTGCCACCACCATGCTTCACCGTAGGGATGGTGCTAGGTTTCCTCCAGACGTGACGTTTGGCATTCATGCCAAAGAGTTCAATCTTGGTTTCATCAGACCTGTCATGTGCTTTTTACTGAGGAGTGGCTTCCGTCGACCACTCTACCATTAAGGCCTGATTGGTGAAGTCCTGCAGAGATGGTTGTCCTTCTGGAAGGTTCTCCCATCTCCACAGAGGAACTCTGGAGCTCTGTCAGAGTGACCATCGGGTTCCTGGTCACCTCCCTGACCAAGGCCCTGCTCCCCCGATTGCTCAGTTTGGCCGGGCGGTCAGCTCTAGGAAGAGTCTTGGAGGTTCCAAACTTATTCAATTTAAGAGTGATGGAGGCCACTGTGTTCTCGGGGACCTTCAATGCTGCAGACATTTTTCGGTACCCTTCCCCAGATCTGTGCCTCGACACAATCCTGTCTTGGAGCTCTACGGACAATTCCTTTGACCTCATGGCTTGTTTTTGCTCTGACATGCACTGTCAACTGTGGGACCTTATATAGACAGGCATGTGCCTTTCCAAATCATGTCCAATCAATTGAATTTACTTCAGGTGGACTCCAATTAAGTTGTAGAAACATCTCAAGGATGATCAATGGAAACAGGATGCACCTGTACTCAATTTCGAGTCTCATAGAAAAGGGTCTGAATACTTATGTAAATATAGTATTTCAGTTTTTTATTATTATTACATTTGCAAAATAACAACAACTGTTTTCGCTTTGTCATTATGGGGTATTGTGTGTAGATTGATGAGAATTTTTATTTATTTAATCAATTTTAGAATAAGGCTGTAACATAACAGAATGTGGAAAAAGTCAAGGGGTCTAAATACTTTCAGAATGCACTGTTTATAGTGTCCTTCCCTGTGCCAGGGACTGAATCCCAAATGGCACCTTATTCCCTATATAGGGCTCTGGTCAAAAGTAGTGCACGATATAGAGAATAGGGTGCCATTTGGGACGCATCCAGCCATTCATCCTCCATCCCAAAACCACAACATAGTCTCCTGATCTATACGCTTTAGCATCCATAGTACTTCCTCAAACCAGGGTGGACGTCTCTGACAGTCCTGTTGAATGACACTGTAGGTAAGTCCCATCATGAGGCTTAAATGGCCTCATCATTTCAGCACATCCAGCCGTCTCTCTCTCTCTCTCTCTCTCTCTCTCTCTCTCTCTCTCTCTCTCTCTCTCTCTCTCTCTCTCTCTCTCTCTCTCTCTTCTCTCTCTCTCTCTCTCTCTCTCTCTCTCTCTCTCTCTCTCTCTCTCCTCTCCCTCCCTCTCCCTCTCTCTCTCTCTCTCTGTCAAGAGACGGGACAGCTGATGGCGGTGAAGCTCCTCTACCTTTCAAGTAAAAAAAAAAAAAAACTTTGTGCTGTCACATGCGACTGCACGAAGGGAGAGATGGGGGGAAGAGACGAAGAGAAAAAAGTCTGTCAGCAGTGATGTCAAAAGCTTCAATTTTCTCCGGAGCAATTAAGGGTTTCATCACAACGGAGTGATGTCAGGATTCATTACAGCTCAACAACAGCTAATTGGTTCAAGGTTAAAGAAACGGATCTGACAGCATTATATTTTAAGTGACAGACTTGGTTTCTGGTGCTGGTGTTTTCACTGAGCAATGCACTGACATTAAGGGTGGGATGGCGGGAGGAGGATGAGAAGGATTTGGGCTGAGAAGCAATTGAAATTACTGCACATTAGGAGTGTGATCAGTCAGAACTAACATCTGCATAGCTCTCAAAAGGAAACTGCATAGGGACTGGCGGCTGGGTCTATGTCAGTGGAGAAATAAGACTGTGGCAATGAAGTATGCACCTTGTCAAGTTCTAGTAGCCTAGTACAACTATAAGGTAGATTTACATTGAATGGGATGCAGGATGACTAAGTACTGTCAATTATATGGGAATTAGAGTTGGGAGCAGTCTGACAGTGCATCCGATGTCTTTCTATCCTATTCCCAAAGAGGATCTTGTCGCGCGACCTGCAATTACTACATTTGTCTGCTAATGACCATTCATCGCACTGGTAAAACATTTTAGTCATTTAGCAGACGCTCTTATCCAGAGCAACTTACAGTTAGTGCATATTATTTTATTTTTTCATACTGGCCCCCTGGGTTTATTAAAATTCAGCTTAACTGTGTTAGTTTCTATGCTGCTGCATAGTCTCAGGGCACCAATGGCATTAAGTCCTACAGTCCCACTGTGATGCCAGACTTCTAACCTGCTGGGTTGTTGCATTGGATTTGTCTATGTCTTATGCGTCCGCTGATGCCAACCATTTCTCTGTGTGATTAACGGGGGCTGAGCTAAAGCTGTGTTTGTGATACAAGGGTGGATCCCAGAGACGGTTCTTCTCACAAAAACGTCTGTAAAGTCTGAACTCTCACGAACATGCACATGTAACCTGTTTTGCTCTATGACGCTCACAAGCCACGCACGAGTCGTTAGAAGGTAAGGGGTTCTTCTACATAGAAGATCATAGGAAATCCCAGGACACAGTGTCTATAACACTGTAATAAGCTCACACAATTGCTGTCACAAACTCCAAACTCCAAACAGTTGTCCCTGACTAGTTGGATATTAATTTCCCACTGAGCAAACTATTTCTGTACTTACAGCATTCTTATAAATGATTTTCTATCAGGTTTCTGCATGGCAGACCTTATTTTTTTATTGACATTTGTCAATAAAACTCATGAATGCAGCTATTTATTTCAAATGTTTTGTATTCTACTTGTAGCCATGGCTGTCCTGAAAATAAAATGGAAAAACACTTAAATGTGAGGTTAAATATGAGGGCAGAGCAAGCAGATGACTGAAAGTAGTGAATTTCAACTTTTTCACTGTGGAATTTACTGGGACTGATGTATTGTGAATTAGTAGACTCAGTATTGTGAATGAATTACTGGGAGCCTTAGCTAATTGTGGAAAAGACTTTGGCCCCAGAGGGCCCGGAAAACAGTTAAGCTGGTCAGCACCTTGGCCTGTTGGCCATATCACTACTGCCAGGCTCTACGCTATAGGAAATACATTGGGATCCTTTTCCCTGTATAATGAGCTACTTTTGACCAAAGCCCTATGGGCTTTTGGGATGCGTACATTGTTACAATGGTCAGTGCCTCTTTCCCTCTTTAATCAGTCTTATTATTATTATTATTATTAGCTCAGAGCTCAGCCAGACTATATCATTTAGACTTTTCTTAAATTACGGGGCCTCAATTTGAGAAGAGAAATTGACCGTTTTTGAGTTAAATTAATTATAGATTGGAGCATCCATGCTGTGAAACTGCAGGAACCGTTTCTTTCAAGTGAACAGTTGTTTACCCTTTGCTTTAATTTTTTTCAATGTTTTTCTCTCACTCCTCTTAAAGTGGAATACCTGATCCTTTGAACTGATCGTTTGTTTAACCGCTATAGGGAGCACAGGATCCCCGAGGTCTGAGCAAGTGTTGATCTAAGATTGGATTTCAAATCGCCTAATGACGAACTCTTTGGATAATTAGTGATAGCTGGAATGCTTGTGGATAATTTGAGTACTAATTTGAGTACGGCGGTATGAAGAGGAGGGAGGGAGAGAGGGGGATGATGAAAGAAGAGAGAGATCAGGGTTAATGAACATTATCACGTTGACTTGGTCTCTACCTTTCTGTTTTTATCCTTTGTTCTTCCCAGGGCTGCGTCATTATTGGTGTAACGGAACAATTCGTTTTGTAGTTTATATCGGGGAGGGAGGGTGCTGTTGGGGAGGAGGAGGGGAGGAGGGGAGGAGGGGGTTAAGGGAGGGCTGCTGTTGGGACTGTGGTAATATGACTGTATGAAAGTGGTCCAGCAGGGATTGAGGAGACAACAGTGGCCTGTGGGGAGATGATGGCTCTCCCTCCTCTCCCCCTCTCTCCCTCTTCCGCCTATCTCCCTTTCTCCTCCATCTCCTCTCTCCCCTGCTCTCCCTCCTCTCTCCCCCTATCTCCCTCTCTCTCCTCCGTCTCCTCTCTCCCCATTCTTCCTCCACTCTCCCCACTGTCTCCCCCCCCTCTTCCCCGTCTCCCCCCTCTGTGCCCACTAAACAGTCAGCAAGAGACCATAAACAAGAGCTGTGCCCGGTTTAGACAATCATACAAGTCCTGACTGGTCCCCTCACTCCCCTGTAAACCGCTGGTAATAAACTGAAAACAGTTGCTATTTTCCTGTTATTTTCCTTCCATGATTGATCCATCAGGACTGTGTGAAGATGGGTGAAGACTACTACCACCGACTAGTGTGGCTAAGTGGGATTTTAAAACAATTGAGTTTATAATACAAGGGATCTGCATTGAGAGTTTTGTTTGTTTCTCCATGGTGTGATACAACATTATTAGCCATCCATTCAGAGGGCAATTGCATCGCTTGACAAGTGATTGCTATCTGTTGTATAAAATGTTTGATTGTAAAATCAACATGTTGCATGAGTTCGTGATGCTACATGATTGTATTGCTGCATTGTTCAATGTGAAAAACGAAAACCCCATGTCGTTTATCTAATTTTCATTCCTCCATTGCTTGTTTTCAGGCTGGAACCAGAGTAGTGAGAAAGGCCCTTTACTGGAACTAGCCTGTGTTGTGTTTGAGTTCATTACATTTAAAAATTACGGTTGACACCAGTCTCCAGTCCAGATCGACTTCTGGCGAGGACAGAGTGACAAATCCAGGCTACTAAATGCAATGAGGGTGTGAAGAGATGGGCAATAAGATGTTAGCAGATACCTGTGAGGTATACAAGCCTGGACCTGCCTCCTGGTGAAATGTTATTAGCAGCTAGCTGGGGCTAAAGCATTATTGCCACGGCCCTCTTCCCACTCCTACCGCTGCTGTGGGCATCAGGCCAGAAAACAAGTTGTTGATTACTGCTGTATCACTAGCTAGCAGCTATTTCATGACATGCAACAATCAAGGCCTGTAAAGACTATCAGGGAGACGTGTTCTTTTAATAAACTCACTCACACAAGTGTTGTACGTCGAAGACAAAGGCACGGGCGGATGTCGCACGTACGCAATGCACGCACACACACACTCACCCACTAAGATATGGACAGAAAGAATGGTACATCCAATGGAGGACCAGGGTTTGCAGACTGCAGAGTTTTGGAGCCACAGCTCTGCCCCTTGAGAGGCTCCTGCCTCCTAACACAAGGCACGGTAGTCAACTTAATCCTCATTATGGTTCAATGTACTAGTAAACACCACAGCATTTGTTCCCATTTCTCCCAGGCAGTGGGAAAGAGGACTTACCTCCAATGGACTAGCCTGGAAACAAAACTGGTCTGTCTCTACGTAAACTATGGGGATGCTCTTTTTATTACGAGGTTTATTATCTTCTGCGTAGCCACACACACAAAGCAACCCCCCTCAGTTGAAGCGATTTGCTGTTCACAATGCGTCAGCTTAACCAGCCAGGTCAGGTCAAGTTGACTCAGACAATAGAGACTTTAGTGTCTCACCAACCCAAGACTGCACAACTAGGTTGCGTCCCAAATGGAACCCTATTCCCTATATAGTGCACCACTTTACTCTGGTCAAAAGTAATGCACTATATAGGGAATAGGGTAACATTTGGGATGCAGTCCTACAGCTCTACAGCTCTCTGTGGTGGCTACCAAGCCAAGGCACAAAGTGGCGCAGAGACAAAGCGCCTCTCATCAAGTGGCTGGTTGCTCATTATGTGCTACAGCTTATGTTCCTCCTCTTTGTGTTGAATGTAAATGTTACTTTTCAATAGTCTAAATCATTTAAAAAATACTTTTCCCTATTATTTGCCATCCTAGTCTTGCTGTCTTTTTGCATTGTCCAAACGGGGCCCCAACTCGGTCACTGGCTAAAGAACATTGGCAAAACACTTACACCTACCAACACAAGGATACTCTGCCATAGGTATTGTAAGTCAGAACACGCATATACCATCATTTGTACACAAACACATACTTTATGGATGTGCACACATGCTCACGCAAACCTACTCACACACACACGGATCCTCGGGGAACCATCCACAATGGTGTCGGTTGAGCGGGATGCAGAGAAGGAAGACGAACATCTGATTTGTCACATTTGAAACTCTAATGTTTTAACCAAAAGGAAGAGCACACAGTAATGTGTTCATTCATCTGCATAAACACCACCTGTCCCGGCGCAGACAGATCCTCAAGCACTAGAAAGTTTACTGGCAGACTGTGCAGAGAGCCAATCAGTGTGGGCCCAGCTGTGGTTTCATGAAACCACATCGTTTTCAAGTGTCTGAAAGCGGTGTGAGTACTTCTGGTGGTGCTGGAGAGAGAATACTTTCATTTCATGTTATCCACCAATGTGCAGCGAGACGAAGAGGCGACACGATTACAAAAGGAAAACAGGATGCACTACATTTGATTGACATCCACCAGGTAATTTATGCTGCCCCTTTATTTTGTATACTCACTCCAGCGGCTTCAGTGTAGACGCTGAGGAGTTATTTTTGAAGGGTAATTTGGAGCGTATTTGGCATATTGCAGGCCCTCTTTGCTTAAGAAATTTCATCATTTGTCTCAGACACAAGCATGCAATGATTTAGTTATCAAAATCCACAACAGCATTGATCAGCGTGCCTTTCTTTTATAATGTTATCATCTCTGGAACAGCTCTTTAATGCCAAAGACCTTGCTTATTTTTTGTCGTTGTTGTTTTCCTTACACTGAGGCTGGAATAACACTTTGTACATTTTCTTTCTTAACTTCATCTCCAGGAGTTAAATATGTAAATATGCTGTGTTTGGACTGAAAAGGAAAGCTTGCCTCGTAGGACAAACACACTCCAAGACAGGATGAGGAGCCGATACATTTGCACAGGGAACTTTCAGGATGGGTGAACTCTCAATTTTTGTAAAACTGATAAATAGCTGGGTTGCCAGCTTGAATGCAAGACCCAAGATGGTTAGTAAATCTCCTTTAGATGAACAAAATAAGAACGCATATGCTGAAATTATATCTCTTAACAATCATCCTCTTTTCTAAGGGAAGTTGTATATTGTCCACAGTTTCCTGTTTTGTTTTCAAGTGATCAAATATTTCAAAAAGAAACATCCAAACATCCTATTGTCGACCCCAAATCAGGCGTTTTGGGGGCACTGTATCCATTACCTTGGGGCTCTGCTTCCCCAGCACACTTCGTTTTTCTGTCCTTCAAAGACATCACATCAATTACCCAGTGCACTTGATAATAATAATCCAACTAGGACAATCATTTTTGTTGTTATACAAGTGTTGTTAAGGTAATAGGGCTCTTCTTTCAAGCTGTCTACTTTCAAGGGTAGTGGCTTTTAAAGGTAGAAATTATGGCGGGCTAAGTAAATCATCCTCCCGTCGCTGGAGAAATCATACTAGTGATCCAACAAGGAAGAAAGAGAACAATTAGAGATAATTTGTCAAAGAAGCTTTCCATTGCTCTCACTCTAGTGCCTTTTTGTCTTTTGTGACCCCTTCTTTAAGAGCAAAGGGAGGGGGGAATCTCTGAGAACCAGGATAGGGGCCTCACTGCCTAGTCTTTCATCTAGCATCACAGTGCAACACAAGTGCCAGTGTCCGCCAGGCCAGGCACTTTAATCAATTTAATGCAACCGATGCTGGTGGTGGTGGAGGCTTGCCAGGCCCCAGGTCAGATTAAAAAAGAACCACAGATGGATGGCAACGATGAACACTGAGTGGATACTTTTACTTATAACTGGATGGGCTCTGTCTGTGGCCAGAAAGGAGTATGAGTTTGGGAATGGAGGGATAGAGGGATGAAGGGATGGAGGGATGGGGGAGACAAGGGTTGGGTCGTTGGACATGCAGTCAGACAACACTCAGACAACCTATCAGCCAGGCCATGCCAGGCAGGTCCCCCATCCCCTCTAACCCTATCCTCATCTGTACAAGGGGCTACACAGTCCTTCTGATATGAAACCTGGGTGATGGACCTTTGTTTAGTTCAAAGGTTTTTACCTCTATTCCACAGTCCCTTTGTGGAGCCTTGGGCCTGAAATATGTATCACTGTCCCTTTCATTCCAGCCTTCTGAGGGAAAAATTTAAGCTTGAGGTTTCTCCCAGAGAGTCGGTTTGAAACGGAGAGTCCATCCACACAGTGTCATCATCCTGCTAACCTGATTCCCAGTGCTAGGAGGTGGGAAGGGAAAGGCCAGTAATGATGTCTGACCTTCGGACATGGAGATAGATCAGACCTTTACACAGCACGTTGATACCAACAGGTTGTGTACCACTATGGCTACTACCCTTATCGGACATATGTATCATGAAATATTTTAGGATATGTTTTTGTTAGCTTTTTTTGATATTTTGATATATTGTTAAATGTTTTGTTTTATGTCAACTTAAAGGTATACTTTGTTTTTTTGGCAATGAAAAAACCCCAAAGTATACCCTTTATCTATTTCCCCAGAGTCAGATGAACTCGTGGATACCATTTTGATGTCTCTGTGTCCAGTATGAAGGAAGTTAGAGGTACAGTAGTTTCGCAAACCAATGCTAACTTGCATTAGCGCAATGACTGGAAGTCTATGGGTATCTGCTAGAGTCACCTGAAGGGCCTCGTAGCCAAAGTTACACATCCACCTTACTTTCTCCAATAACATAGTTTAGTCATCGAGAGAGGGACCAATACCTTGATTTTCTAACACAGGGGGATGATCTTTCAGTTCTCCTTCATTGTATATCAGTACTGTCCTTTAATAATATAAACTAATAAGTAAAGATATGTTTCTTTTCAACACCAATAATTCAGCTTTTGCTTAGTTGGAGAGAGAGAGCGAGAGAGAGAGAGGGAGAGAGAGCTTTTTTTTCTATTCACTTGAACTAGCGTTTTGTTTTGTTGTTCCTGGAACAACACAATTGTTATCATCTTTAGGTAGGTCTTCTTTGGGGAGTTTCTCTCACAGGGGTCAAACCACAGATTAATAGGGCTGGGTAATGAGTTCCCTGGGGTGTCCGTTCTCCACCTCCACCTCAACCCCCCTTTTCCCCATCCTCCTCTACATCATCTCCTCCTATCCTCCTGTGATGGATGGGTGGTGGCAAGTATCATTCACACTCACACATCTCAAAGCAAATTGACTAGGATGCCACTTCTGTGAAGGAGACACATCAGTTATACTACTGCTGTATTTACTCAGATGCTGCGTTTTTCTTCTTTCTATTTGTGTGTTTCTTGTCATCCATGTTGAACTGTCACAGCTGTCCCAAATGGTACCCTATTCCGTATATAGTGCACTACTTTTGATGTCAAAAGTAGCACACTGAATAGGTTGCCATTTGGGATGCAAACTATGAAATAAGGGCAACAGGAAGGAATGTTAAGTTGCTCCTCTGTTTTTTCTGAGGTTCTTAAAACAGCAGCTTAGCGTAGTTCCATATCTGGTGGATTCCTTGCCTTTGATGTAATCAAGCCCTTGATGCTCAGACCAGAACCTTGAGTTGAAGATAAAACAAGTCAAGAGCAATATGAATGAAAAAGTATGACGCTTGCAGATTGATAAGGCCTAATGGAAGTACAGCATTATGCAATGATACAAGTCTGTATTCCTGGAAGAGCAATAGTCTTCCAGGAATATTTTATGTAGGAACACTGACAATTGTCTGTTGAAAAGTATTAGGCCATGCTGAAGACTGTGCTGAGGTTGTACTGTGAAATCTTCAACAGAGTATTGACGAAGATGGAGGTTGGATGATAGAGTATTTGGCCCCATATTCCTTGCACTCAATGACTACATTAAGATTGTGACTCTACCGACGTGTTGGATGCATTTGCAGTTTATTTTGGTTGTGTTTCGGATTATAGGTAGCTCAATAGGAACTGAGTGGTGAATAATGTATTGTGTCATGTTGGAGCATCACTCTTATTGTTAGTAAGGATAGAAGATATTTCTGAACATTTCTACATTAATATGGACGCTACCATGATTATGGATACAAGATACATAAAGTGCTTTTGTTTCTAAATGGTAAAACCAATATGTATGAAAATACCTTCAAATAAAAGATGACGCTGTAGTAACATTTGAAATCCAATATTAAACATTTACGCTTAACTGTCTAAATGCATATGGAGGTGAGTGCTGGGGTGTAGTGGAGGGTTAACGCAAGTAAATGCAGTTTACCCACTTTTTGCAGAAAAAATGCATTGAAAGTATGGGCAGTGTAACGTTTATCACCGCGACCGGCGATCAGAGTTTACCCACCTATTTTTTACTACTACATCACTGGGTGAGTGTAAGTGATGATCAAAATGTAAAAAGCACCCACACAGTAACGGTAACTTAAAATGTAGAAATCTCTCTGATGAGCAGTGCCGACCCCTGAGATATGTCTAAAATCCATAACAGTGTATTGTCTCTGATTAAGAGGTGTGGGGAGCGAGGTTATAATCAGGGTGGTGGAGTAGACTCCCGTGGTCAGACGTCTTTGTCCGGCATCATTAGCTGACCGTCCACGTGTAGGGAATAACCACAGGGAGCAGGACAGCTAGGCCACCCATCACAGGAGACACAGGATACAGATCCTGGTAGGTGATTGGTTTATGCTACACCATGGAGAGATGCTAATGACCTCTGTGCTTTTGCATTAATGGACACTGGGCAGATAGGCTGCAGACTACACCACCTGTCCGTCATAATGTCTGCGTCCCAAATGGCAGCCTATTCCATATGTAGTGCACCACTTTTGACCAGAGCCCTATGGGCCCTTGTAAAAAAAATGGCACTATAAAGTGAATGAGGTGCCATTTGGGACACAGCCATTATCGTGCAGTAGAGCTAGATGTCTAGGGAGAGATTTCTACAGAACATAGGCAGTTTAACCAGGGAATGGGAGGCTATTGGTACTCTGTAGAGGGAGAGTTAGGGTTATGTTAGGGGACAAACCAGTATATTAATGAATATAGCGTTGATCACAAATGTTTAACGTCATTGGTTCATCATCATACTAGAACTGAAACAACTCTTTGTCAAGTCATTGTGGCTGCCCTTTCCTTCTGTCCCTCCCTATAAGAACCATTTATGTGAACCATTTTACTTTTCGTCCTTAGTAACGAGGCCCTTAGTCTTTCTATTTCGATCTCCTGCAATGGCTACTAGAACCTTCAGTAGATAGATCTGAAAGAAAACACCACCGCTCACCCAAAATACTGTTCTTAATTCTGCCAAGTCCACCTCATTTAAAGTCCCAATGTACTGTATCTCCTGCAGAGATGCAAAGCCATCTGTATAATAGCTTATGACCCTTTTTTTCTGTGTGTGAAGTGAGCTTAATGTATTTGGATCGTTGGAGCCCATCACCTTTCTCTCCAGTTGAAACCCTGCTAGAGAGAATGCAAATCATGGTAGATATATTAATGGACATCTCCCTCGCACTATGATTCATCATCCCACTAAATTGTTTGTCTTGTGCTCCGAGCTGATCTCTTTATTATGCGGCTCTTGGAGGATTACAATAGGATTGGTGAAGATAGATCTCTCTCACTCATAATTTGAATGAAGAAGTCCAATCTCGGTGCCATATTTTCAAGTGTCATAAGAGCAAAGGGAGTGGCAGAATGGGAATTAAGGCATTCTGGTTCCAATCACTTCACATATCCAATTTATGGTCCACTTTTTCTCATGGTCATACTGTATACTCCAAATTGTTCTGAGATATTCAGTCTATCTACAAAATCTGCTAAATATTACTTGTAGATTTGTGAAAATATGCATTTTCCATGCATTTAATTCAATTTTAATGATGCTGGTATCAATAACGCTAACTAACAGATATTTGGGTATTAGTAAACTTTTTAAATGAGTTCTGTTTAACTTGTTTTCTTTCTAATCATTTAGAATATGATACTGTTTTATTTAGATGTGTAAACATGAAGGCAGATAAGCAATATTTTCTCTGCAGCATTTCGTTTCACACTTTCCAGTCAAGTGGGGCCACAACTTGTGTATATGGGTTGACCGAGGATCGGCCCTACCAATGTTGATGTCAACAAGGCTCTGTCCCTGTGCTTTGTTTGTTTGTGTGTTCCACAGTGGAACCACCATGCCCTGAGGGCAGCTGTGCCCGATGTGCCCTCACATTCAGGGGGTTCAATGGCTAAGGCTCTCTGGGTTCATGGAACTGATGTACACACAATTCAAAAGAAAGTTGCAGTAGAGAAGGCTTTTTAACCACACTTCTTCAGTTAGGTTTTCCTCAGATGTGTTCAGTGTATACCACTTACATTGCAGTGGTGTGAAGTGTTTCAAACACACTACATGTGTGCTAGTTAATTATTTTCAATAGATTTTTCTTATTGCAAGGATACCCACAGTTTTTTTGGTAATAGATGGACCTCTCTCCATCCTTCCATCTTCCCATCACCTTCCCTTCTCTCCATGTCTCAGTGACAGACAGCAGCAGCAGTTAAATGACCGCTGTGTGATTCCTGCGTCGTTAGCAGACCAGACCAGACCAGACCCCGGCCTGAAGGAAAGTGTCGCCTTTGAATTCCGCTGCCGAGACTCTGAGAGACTCAGGCCCCCTTTTTCCTCCTTCTCAACTCCTCTCAACTTACCCCTTGAAGTTTTTTTTCTCTCCTATGCTGAAAAGAGAGAGCAGGATCATGAAAAAAAAAAAATGAAAAAAAAGGGTGTTTTTTTAATCTGGGGAATGAGTGCTTCACCATGGAGCGGGGCTCAACAGAGTGCCAAGCAGGGCCGCGGAGTGTATTAATATTTAAATTCCCGTCCAGATAATCAATAGAAAAGGGTACTTCTGTGCGCTGTTACCCTCAGACGGAAGGCGGTAATAGGGAGAAAACCTGCTGATTAGCCTCCTTAGAAGCTCTACTCTATGTACTGCTCAATACTTTAGCAGTGATTATAACCTATTGAGGCAGAAAACTTGATCGAATATAACCTCTTTTGAATTCCTTGTTCCCTCAATGGTGTGTCAAAAAGAGCATTCAGTGGTTCATGTAACAAAATCGCCGCCTGTCTAAATTATTCTAATTTCTTCCTTGCATATGGTGCGCAAGCATAAAATGCAGTGCCCTTTATGTAGTAACATAATGCTTTGATATGGGTCCCATTGCCATAACGGGCGCCAATAGGGAACTTATATTTTATTCTTCTTTTCAGTGTACATAAAAAAATCCCAGCTTAGTCCTTTTTGTCTTTTGAATGCTTTGAACTCTTTTCAGCCTTTAGGGGGACTTTTTGTGCTTTGGACTGTGGTGTGCATTCACTGTAAAAGCACTCAATTCCGCAATAAGACCACAAGCAAAACTGTGAGTGTCTTAAGCGAGACCACACATCTAAGGCATTTGCATATTTTAAGGAGAAAAAAACAACCCTCTTCATTTAAGATTTGAAGAATTGAGGCAACGCTGCATACCTCTCTCGACCTATAGGGTTAACCTCTCCTTCGACGGTCAAACTCAGTCAACAAACGATTGGTCCAAAACTGCTGGGAGTTTAAAGATTTTTTTGAACGGCAGTTCCCTTTTCGCTGAGTGAAAGTATTATTAAGAAGCCATCAAATGATATTAATTATCATATATATAAAATATATTAAGATGAATGAACGTCTTAAGAAATCCTAAATGTTTTAGAGAGAAAGGGGTCAGGATTTTCTGCCTTTTTCTTGGCTTAGTTAAGGCATCATAGAGAAAGAAAGAGGGAGGGGCCTGTGCGTGAGCTTGGGGATAATATCTTGTTTGAAGGGCCAGTGGAAAGAAAAGCAGAAGGAGCTGAAGTAGTGGTGGTGAGGATCTTGAAAGAGAAGCAAGGCCAAAGCTGAACTGCTCAGTTCATTTTCCACCTGACTGGCTGGCGTAATCCATCGCAGCCAGCTGCTAACAAGATTGGGTCTGAG
This sequence comes from Coregonus lavaretus, assembly GCF_964263955.1. Lineage (NCBI taxonomy): Eukaryota > Metazoa > Chordata > Actinopteri > Salmoniformes > Salmonidae > Coregonus > Coregonus lavaretus. The sequence goes on along the minus strand of NC_140008.1, from coordinate 32,389,207 downwards.
GTTTACCTCCACAATGACATAATCAGATTAAGAGCCACAAAGATCAAATAATGACCCGGCTTCAGGGCAAGTTCACCAGGCCCATGATTGCAATGTGTGGTCCTTGAGATTTATTAAAGAATTAAGTGTGGGTTCTCGCAGAAATGGTATGATGAAATCACCATAGTGGTGATAAGCTATCTGAATTTGTTAAGGTTGGATCACTATTCTGGACATTTGGATGGGGCATCCAAAATATATAACTATGCTAACTCCCTGTTTCCAAATCTGTAATAGCTCTTGAGCTGGGCTTAGAAACAAGACGTCTTTTGAGAGAAACATTTATTTTTGATGGGAGAGGGGCTGGAAATAAATGCTGCACAACAATTTTGAGAGATCAAGCAGTTCAATTTGGGTAATTTTCCAGGGAGGGAGAAAAAATATATTAGGCGATGTTCCTACAGATTATGGTTTGCTAGCTTTCTCAGAATTGGATATGATGATTTGGACGTCTCTCTTTTTTCCCTGCTGATCTCTCTCTGTGTGTACTGCCAATCTCTCTCTCTCTCTCTCTCTCTCTCTCTCTCTCTCTCTCTCTCTCTCTCTCTCTCTCTCTCTCTCTCTCTCTCTCTCTCTCTCTCTCTCTCTCTCTCTCTCTCTCTCTCTCTCTCTCTCTCTCTCTCTCCACAGCCCTGTGCTTAAATAGAGTAAGGGGATTATAGGGAGAGGCATAGTAATGTGATTGTCTCCCAGCAGATGGTGCGCACTGCTTCACCTTTGAGAGAAGTTAATTAAGCCCACCATATTGTGTCTATCCAGGGGAAAAATGTAGATGAATATTGAGCAATCGAACTCTGTGTCTCCTCTTCAAGCCTCCGTGCAAGGACAGAGAAGGCCATTGAGGCAGAATTATGTACAGAGTTAAATTAATTCACGTCCTGCCTCCCTTCAACTCCCTTCCCACGTTTCCACGGTGCAGCGCAACAGGACTCTGAAAAGTTCAGCCCCCAATAAATGGACCACACCACGGAGTCCGCCAAATTAAACGAATCTAGACACTAAAATATCTTGTGGGATACTAAATGGGTCGGTAGGAGGGGTGTTTGCTTCATTCGAATGGTTACTTCGAATGGAGACTTACTCTCTCGCCACCGTCAACAAAGTACCTTGTAAGTACCCAACATTAAACTGAATTTTCACACTCATAGATATTTTTAGGGGGAATCATAAAAATTGGCAGAAATGGAGGGGGACATAATTGTATGTAAAGAATGAAAATCTAAAATACAAATAAGCCTTTAAGGATAGACTTCTGTCGATTATAACAACCAAAACTACAACAACGAGCAACGAGAAAAGTAGCTATTTCATGTATTCTACAAAATATCAAAGAAGAAATGTGCTGTAGAGTTTTAGAAGGAAACTGGTTCAGGAGAGCTCCGGATGGATTATGAAGTCAGAATAACAAAATAGTGTTCAAAGTGCACAACATGGTGGGAAAGCCTGCTGGGCGCAATATAAAAGTAGCAGTTAAGCTTATTGTAAACTCCCTCTGCTACGTTCCAAAGGTAGATGTTACATATGATTAGAGAGCCCTACTCTGTGGCGGTCTCGGCGAGGTACTTCCGTTCCAGTTGAGCATTGCTAATTTCTTAAACCCCTGACCACAGCTAAGGCTATGTGTGGCTCTACTTTTTCACTCTACCCCTTTTTTCTTATTTTTTAAATCTGTTTTGGGATTGGAGGATGGTGATTTTATGGTAAAACTCCTACCTGAGTTGTTTCCTTTAATCCTGCTTAGCCGCACACAAAATGTGTAATAATATTCAGATTGGTTACGAACTCTCACATTTAAGTGCTACAGCACTTGAAAAGGAGTAAACTTTATTTTTTGCAGAAGTTACTGTTTTTCAAACTTGCAGGTGATTTAATCGATTCTCCACAGCTGAAGTGCCTAAGGAGTTTTGTTTTACACCTTCACTTTGCTGCAAAGTCATAGTTTTGGTGAGTTTAAGAAGATGCCTATCAATTACTCTACATGTTTTTGTGTTTTTTTGTCGATATCCTCAACAAAACAAAGGAGAATGCAAATGTGTTATAGTGTGTGTGTGTATGTGTGTGTGTCTAAGGGCTTGATGTTAACCAAGTCACTTGTTCTCTTCGTTGAATGCTACTCATCCCTTTGAATGTGTTTAGGGAAAGCTGCTTGGCTCTCTGTCCGTCTGTCTGTTTGTGTGCACAGTCAGTACTCCACTCTATAGAAATGGCCTCCTCGCAGAGATCTTGGAGAGTGTACTACTGCTTAATATAACTACGCAGACTTAAACTATCTTTGGAATCATTTTTCCGACGGTATCACTTTATTTGGATAGTCCCAAATAGATCATTTGTAGATGTTCATTAGATGTTCAACTAACTGTCAACAACATTGCAACTAACTATCCACTAATCTCTCGTGGACAGACTACGTAAACATAAATGGTACCATAGATCTGTCATGAAACAACAGGATGCGTGAGATCGAGCAGCATTAGTTCAAGTGCCTTGAGTTTTTCATCACTGGTTATTTGGACAAATCACGATTTCACAGGTGTTAGCATCTTTCGAATTTCGGAAGGGGAGGGGACATTTTTGGCCCATAGACTTGCCCGTAACTTGCAATGAGAGAGGGTGGAGCTCTTCTCTTAACACGCATGGACCCATAACTTAATCGAGCATCTGACCAATTACGCAAGACTTTAGTTCAGGTTTAACTGAGATTGACTATCCACTAACCTAACCCTAGATCTGTTCTGTTTGTTTTCTAACTTATCTGAATCTCTTTTATTTGAATACCTATCTATACATTAAAGCTGCCTGTTTCCAGTGTATTTATAGCTGGCTAGGAGCCTCCAGGAACATATATCACAGGTGAGGTGAACGTGACCTTTCCATGTGTGAAAATTACAACACGCTCTGTCTTAACTAAAACACATAATTCAGTCCAATTAAAACATGATATCACACAAGAAGTGACTATTGTATTTTATTACCAGTACACACATAGTTTATACCTGAACACTTAATTAACATTAGGAAAGACAATAAAGGAGAACAGACAGTAACAATTGACCAGCTGTCTAGACAATTTTATTATACCACATTTTTGTTTAGATATTTGTGTGTAAATGTCTTCACATCTCATCTATGGGCATAAATACACATGAAATGAAGACCAAAGGCTGTGGGAGCAAAGAGGATTAGGCTAGATGACGAGATATCTCCAGAGTGGTGCAGTGGTCTAAGGCACTGCATCGCAGTGCTAGCTGTGCCACTAGAGATCCTGGTTCGAATCCCAGGCTCTGTCGTAGCCGGCCGCAACGGGAGACCAATGGGGCGGCGCACAATTGGCCCAGCGTCGTCTAGGGTAGGGGAGGGAATGGGAGGTAGCTCAGTTGTTAGAGCATGGCTTTGCAACGCCAGGGTTGTGGGTTCGATTCCCACGGGGGGCCAGTATAAAAAAATAAAAAATGTATGCACTAAATGTAAGTCGCTCTGGATAAGAGCGTCTGCTAAATGACGTAAATGTAATGTAAATGAGATAGATAGGCGAGATCTCAGCAATGACCATCCTATTTGAGTCATTGAGCTACGCTCTCCTCAGTCGCAGCCCTCATTAAAACACGAAAGGTGAATAGTTCTACAAGGTAGCCGTCTGAGGTTAGACACTGTGCTGCTCTGTCAGCAGTACATTGACAACATGGAGTTGTCCAAATGTCTAATTGACGTTCTGTTATCTGCAGTTACAGCTGGCTAATGATGGAGGAGAAACTTGAAGGCTTGTCTCTTGGCTATATTGTTTTAATGAGACCCCCTCTTCTTTTAAAGACCACAAAATGCCACCAATTGAAGTTGAGCCAATTTCCTCCATTTCAACTGAGAAGCACCCAGAGAGAGGATGACATCACTGCGGTGGCCGGTAGAATGCAGACTAAGGCGGCTGAAGACTCGGGCAGCTGCAGATACAGAGGACCACAGCATGGGGGACCCTCCTCCCACGGTGAAGGATGATAACGCTAGATTAAAATCATCCAGAAATAATGACTGTCTGTCATGTGCTCATCATGATGTTGCTCAAACTTTTAATTAAAGGCAAAAACAGTAACTCTTTATGTGGCCAGTATAACATTTAGTTTGAGAGGAAAGAGAAAGGAAAGGAAAGGAGATACCTAGTCAGTTGTATAACTGAATGCATTCAATTGAAATGTCTTCCACATTTTACCAGACAGGGTGTGCATCCCAAATGTCACCCTATTGCCTTTATAGTGCACTATTTTGGCCAGGGCTCTGGTCAAAAATAGTGCACTATATAGGGTATAGGGTGCCATTTGGAACACAGTGGATTGTAGAGAAGACAGGAGAAGATAGGAGAAGGCTGCCTTTAAAGATCTTCAACAAATTTGTCACCATTGGCTAACTCTTCCAAACGAAATGTGTTCGCATTTACTAAATATAATATTTGTCACTTAGCAGACGCTTTTATCCTAACTTCACCTGATTTTGAGTGTAAACAGCACTTTGTTAAAATGGCCATATTTTATGTTGCACTACAATTTCATTCTGGATCCTGTGTGTACTGCCAATCTCTCTCTCTCTCTCTCTCTCTCTCTCTCTCTCTCTCTCTCTCTCTCTCTCTCTCTCTCTCTCTCTCTCTCTCTCTCTCTCTCTCTCTCTCTCTCTCTCTCTCTCTCTCTCTCTCTCTCTCTCTCTCTCTCTCTCTCTCTCTCTCTCTCTCTCTCTCTCTCTCTCTCTCTCTCTCTCTCTCTCTCTCTCTCTCTCTCTCCCCAAACCCCTGTCTATCTCCACCATGTTAGAGAAACAGTATTGTAGTCAGTATTGTAGTCGCAAAACTTAAAACCATGTATTTGGAAGCTACATAACAGCATGTGTTATGGGAATAAAAGTTTTCACATATTCTGAAAATGAACATTTTGCAGAAAAAGTAAGCAGCTCTTTAAATAAGAAAAGCATGACATTGGACTGATTTTATTTATGCTAGATTCAAGAGAGCAATTAAAATTAATTTTGCACACATCACCAAGGTGGGGTTCACTTCATTACATATATTTACTATAAATGCAAAATTGAATGAACACATCTTCAACTCCTATTCTCATATTTTGTGCGGTGGCCTAAAAATCTCTCCCGTTCGGGAAATACATGTAAATGAGCGTTGCATTGTGGGAATTATCCTCGCCACATTAGCGTATTAAGCCTGCTTCGGTATTCAGCCATGACACTGAAGACTCTTCTCTATCTCTTCTGCTGAAACAATAGGACCAACAAGATATGTTTAGCTCCCCTGAACACTGACCCATTGGCTAGCCACATCACCATGAGGGAGTGAGGTGAGGTGAGGGATGCATCCCAAATGGTACCCTGTCGCTTATATAGTGCGCTACTTATTATCAAAGCCCTATGGGTCCTGGTCAAGAGTAGTGATCTATAAAGGGGAAAGGGTGCCATTTGGAACACAGCTAAGGACTGAGTGAAAGGGATGGATCCACTTGGGTCGTTCTCCTCACTTGATTCCTCCCAGGCAGAACCACCCATCCAACCCTGATGATTGGGTTGATCCATCCTCAGCCCAATTGGTTCTGTGCGGGGATGATCAGTGTATAAAACACTAGTGAGCAAAGTGTTTGATAGGTGCTTGATATTGTTGTTAACTATTTTATATTTGTATGCAACTTGCAGTTTTCATATTTTTTAATTTATTTTTGGACAACATAGTGTGGGGTTACCCCTAGTGGCCGGAAACCGGAAATCGGCCACATGGTCAACAGTGAGTGCTGTTACCTTCAAGTAGGTTTCGGGCCTCCCGAGTGGCGCAGTGGTCTAAGGCACTGCATCGCATTGCTAGCTGTGCCACTAGAGATCCTGGTTTGAGTCCGGGTTAGGGGAGGGTTTGGCCGCAGGGATGTTCTTGTCCCATCGTGCCCTAGCGACTCCTGTGGTGGGCCAGGCGCAGTGCATGCTGACATGGTCGCCAGGTGTTCAGTGTTTCCTCCAACACGTTGGTGCGGCTGGCTTCTGGGTTAAGCGGGCATTGTGTCAAGAAGCAGTGGGGCTCGGTTAGGTTGTGTTTTGGAGGATGCACAGCTCTCGACCTTCGCCTCTCCCGTGTCCGTACGGGATTTGCAGCGATGAGACAAGACTGTAACTGCCAATTGGATAAAATAATAACAAGTAGGTTTCATAAGCCTCTGATTCGAAAGGTTGCAGTTTTGAATTCCATAATGTAGTAAATTATTATACAAGTGTATTTTTCTAAGTTTGGGAAGTGGTAGATAGATAGACTAAATGCGGAGTTATTTGGCTTTTAGCTCACAACCTCCCTTCCCCCGGTCTCCGCTTTTTCAGAAATGGCAAGAGAAGTGCACATTTGTAGCTTGCAGGTAGTAGTGGACTGGGGCTACAGATTGAAGCTATGATATATGACATGTGTTGCAAGCAGTCTGTGTATGTTTCTCAGGGATCTGTCACAGCTCCAACCCAGGCTTCTAAAGGCTCTGTTATACTTTAATCCTCTAATTAGGACAAGGTGTATGGGCAAACATGCAGTGCCAATATTAAACTTGCAATAATTACAACCTTCAAATTAATGTTGAATCTCGGTACTTTGTAAATGATCAGTTACAAATACTAAAGGAGTTAAATGCCCAATGCAGCCGTTTGTATCTCATCATTTCTGGGTTACAATTAAGTACCTTACTATAATAGTTGTCTATTAAAATGGTCAAAAAGAAACAAAAATACATGTAGCTATTTAAAAAAGCAAGAATTTAGCTGGGAGTGGTCTGAGTGGGGAGGGGAAAGGCACCAAATCGGTGGAGGGGCTAATGAGAGGGATATGTAATTTGAAAACTAGCTGTTATTGGCAGAGAGGTTTGTTATTGGTTTACTAACTTATACCGCCTGGTGATGTCACCAGGCAAGGCAAAACTTCACCCTTGCAAAACCTGCTGATTAGAAGGTCCTGTGTGGATTTTGTTTTCAACCAGCAACTATCAGGAAATAATAACGATCCAACTTTTTCATTAGCTGTTATACAATATGATTTAAAAAAAAACAGGAAAAACTAAATCTTGACTGCACTGGGCCTTTAAGCATTTGTCAGTGTAATGTTAAAATGTGATATATATATATATATTACTTGTTATAGACCTCTATGCTTATGAACATGTACTGCTTATTTGTGTGGACAAAAGGTTATTGTGCTTTTGTAGTTTTTCATGTGTATACATAATTCCGATAATTGCAGGTAAACATAAGGGATATCCCCATATAACATTACTATACACTCCAGTGCATTAGCCATACACAATTAAGTAGCCTAATTGGTCTCTGTTACATGTTAAGCAGGTTCTGGTTGTCCCCCAGGTTGCTAGCCCTTTGGTCCTGTCTGATGGCTGATGATTGGGGTTGTGTTAGTCCTCCAAGGTCGTGTCATTGCTAGGAGCCTCTCTGAGCGCAGACCTTGTCCAATACACTTTTACTCAACAGTTAAATGCACATGCACACACACTAAATAGCACATAGCACATAGAGTACAGACACACACACACACACGCACGCACACACACAATCAAAATCAGATCTACACAACCCTATGCACTCTCAGAGGCTCAGATGTGATTAATCTTAGTACTTCTGGTAGAAACCCAGAAAAAATATTACAGCACACTATCCCTGTCTCTGGTGCTGCCAGCCTAGCTTATATTTCCCAGTGACACCCGGGTTCCAGCTATTTATAAATGATGTGCAAAGCAAGTCTGGGGTCTTTCCCTCTTATGGCATGGCAGGTCGAGAGGAGGGGAGAGGGGGGCACATCCTCTGGAATGCAGTCTGAAGGTGTCTAATGTGACTCTGAGGGCACAACGGTCTGCAACCCAAATAACACCCTATTCCCTTTATAGTGCACACCTTTTGACCAGGGCCATGTGGGGCACTATATAGGGAATATGGTGCTATTTGGGATGCACACAACATGTATACATGACATTCCACCAGGCTATCGCCCTCCGTGTTGGCACGGCAACCTCTGGGCTGGGAGGGCTGGGCATTAGTGGTGGAGCTGGATGAGGGCATAAGGCTCTAGATCTCCTCCACACCACCATAGACTCAAGGCCATCTTGGAGAAGTAGCTACAGTAAACAGAGCTATAGCAGAGCGTCTTCCTCCTTTCTCCTGAGCCCTGGGCCTGCTGACGCTGAGTAAGACCAAGCAGCAGTACGATGCCCTGGCTCTAATACTCTCCGACAGTAAATGTCATCAACATTTAAATTACCCTAGGCCTGCTCTCTCTCATAACCATGAGAGGCTTCTTCCCTTAACCTATATCGGGACGCCAACATGGTCAGAGGAGCCTGTGGGGGGAAATGTTTTTGCACTGCAAGATGTCTCAGCCAGCCAGGGAGGGAAGGCTCTGGAGGCGTCAAAAATGGCACCCTATTCCCTACATAGTGCAGTACTTTTGACAAGAGCCCTATTGGCCCTGGTCAAAAGTAGTGCACTATATATGGAATAGGGTGCCATTTGGAATGCAGCCTCTGAAAGCGACCAGTTCAGTGTTTCTGGTGGCAGATCTGGAACCAGTGGAGGATCCATCAGGCAGATATACATGTTGGCTAATTAGTGGGATTCAATTAGGATGATCGTTAGTGTTGTGGACAGATTTGCTGTGCTCTCAAACAGCTAAAACACACACACACACGCACACACTCACCCTCCCCTCCAATCCCCTCTCCTGGCCAGTGGAGCATATCAGTATTCATTAGAGTAGGGCAGAGATGATAGAACAGACTGGCTGTGCTGTTATGCTTCATACCCACAGCAGCACAGCAGCAGTGTTAACATCACAATTAACTCTAATTTAGAAGAACATCAGTTACACTCATAACTACATGGGCTGGCTTCATGGGAGAAATTATGATTTTGTGTTCACATAGTTGGAGTTATGTAGACAACAAATGAAATAAAAAGGTGTGTTATACATTTAGCTGGATGACAAATAAAAATGTATGTTATACAAATGTAATACATCTCATTAACACATTTCTAAAAGAGCACAGGCCATCGTAAAACAATATATAAGTAAGTCGCTTTGGATAAAAGTGTCTGCTGCGAAATGGCATATATTATTGTTATTATTATTATTATTATTATTATTATTATTATTATTATTATTATTATTATTATTATTATTAATATATGTACAACAATACTGCACTTACATTACAAATGTAATACATCTGATGCAGACATGTTGTAAAAGAGCACAGCCTAAAGTCTAACAGTGTCAATGTGTTGACCTTTATTTCCCATATTCTGAGGTGTTTCTTCTTCTCTGGTGTTTTTACCCTTTCCTCCATTCTCCTCCATTCTCCTCCATTCTCCTCTATTCTCCTCCATTATCCTCCATTCTCCTCCATTCTCCTCCATTCTCCTCCATTCTCCTCCGCTCTTCACCTTGCCATGATTTATCCCTGGTATGTCACACAATGTTGTAGTAACACAAATAACATTGATTCCATGAACACCTAGAAAGCCAACAAGCCAACACTCCACTTCCCATTGTCTGCAAAATATAGGTAACTTTTCAGGCCTTACATCCATTTAAAAATGTCATACAATATGTTATGATTCATTGACAATATCAGGGCTTGTTATAAGGTAAGGCAAGGGTTGGTATGTCTCAGTTTTATAGAGCTGATTGGCTATTGTATGTCGGTATGTTGCATTGATCTTCACATTTGGCATATGCACAAAGAACCAAATCAGCTACTTGATTCTGATGTTAAGGCACGTTTTGGCACAATGTGCAACATGTAAACTTTAAAGATAATGAGAGCAAAGCTTCAATGTGAAAATTGTTCTGGAGCAGTCAAATATGGGAGAGGAAAGAGTATTAGATGTCAGCAGCATGAAATCACCTTTAGCAGAATAAGCAGTAATAAGCTGAATGACCTTTTCTCACTGACTGCTGACTGGTCCAAGGCTTTTACTGAGGCTCAGAAGGAGTCTGGACTCGAGAAGTACAGCAGATGCATTTCTCAATGTCAGCTGTGTTTGTCATAGATAAACAATAGCTGACGTGGAGTGAAGGGCAGATGTTTCGTCAAGTGATTTAGACATGGGTGTTTAAAGATAAATGAGCACTCTTGTCTTATGGTTTAATCAGTTTTGAGGACATTGTTCAAGTCTGGAGTCTTTTATCACAAGCCCTCCATATCAGATGCCATTCTTACACAAATAAATTGTCCTTCCTTCCTCTGTGCTCCTAGGAGAAGGAGGGCAAATGTCTCTTCTCATAATACTTCTGAGTAATAACATTTTAGAGTGGGAGAGAGTGGGATATTTATTAAGCTATTTATAAATGGAGCTGGAATGTAGACGCGTCAGATGGGATTCCATTCCAATTCCGATTCCATGTGTTCCAGCAGTGTTTCACAGCGTTCTACAAGAAGGCTGCATTATAGCCTATAAACAACAGAAAACATTTAAAGAAGGCTTCCCGCAACGGCGGTGTTCAGGAAAATGCATACGTGACACCCTTTGGTTTGAGTTCCAAAATGTATTTGTTTAATGCTCTTTAAAGCTTGTCTCTAGAGGTATTCACATCTGTCGGAGTTCCCCATCCGACAAAAATTGTGGCGCTAGAAATGTCAAGACGGATCTGAACTCCTCCTCCATCCCAACCCCCTCTAAAACCACATAGCCATGCTGAAGTGCACTATGTCTGTAACTAGATATAAAGGCCCTTGTTTTGCCACTGCTGTTTGGAAGAATAGAAGCCATGATGTCCGAAGCATTGAGTGTAAAGCTCACTTCTCCTTGTATTTGTAATTTTCTGTGCAAATATGTGTTTTGTTTACAGAAGGAGAAAAGGTTAATTAGGAATCCAAGCATGAAGTGGAAAAAATATGATTCTGATGGAGCATGAGTATGTGTGTTTTCCTCTCCCCATTTAGACTACTGTATCCTCAGGTCATTTCTTTTATTCTGTTAATTTCCCTTCCTCCGCCTTCCTTCCTTCCTTCCCCCTCCCCATTATTTCTGATCGTGTTAAGGTCTTCTTTGTGAGCAGACACATAAGGTAGCCTACATGAATGCAGTTTTTGATATCAACACAATAGTTGTCTCACTTCATCTTTGCGTCTTTGACATGGGGTCCTTATACTTCTTTTGGGACTGGAGAGCATAGGACAGATCCATACTTTACGAAGTATTTGCAAATTGACTGCCCAGGGGGGAAAGGATGATGCCAGTCATTAATGGAGGCCTATAGTGTTGTCATCATACAGATGTAAGTAGCATATGATCGGATGACTCCAATGGCACTGAATATGTTCCTATGTGTATGGTATATTCAGTATGTAGAGACTACTGCCAGGGTGGATGCAATGCAAACTCCCCCTTCCCATCCCTGAGGCGTTTAGGCCCCAAGCTTTCTCCAAAAGGAAAAGGAGCCAACACTCGTAATCTAGCGCATGTATCCAAGTTGTTTATTAGCAGTAGTAGTAGCATAACATCATTACAGCAGAACCACATTAGGGTAATCAAATATGTGTGGCATGTAAACAGTGGTGTAAAGTACTTAAGTAAAAATACTTAAAAGTACTACTTAAGTAGTTTTTTGTGGTATCTGTACTTTACTATTTATATTTTTGACAACTTTTAATTTTACTTCACTACATTCCTAAAGAAAATAATGTACTTTTTACTCCATACATTTATCCTAACACCCAAAAGTACTCGTTACATTTTGAATGCTTAGCAGGACCGGAAAATTGTTAAATTCATGCACTTATCAAGAGAACATCCCTGGTCATCCCTACTGCCTCTGATCTGGCGGACTCACTAAACACAAATGCTTCATTTGTAAAATGTGCAATGATATCTGAATGTTGAATTGTGCTCCTGGCTATCCGTAAATAAAAAACAAACAAGAAAATTGTGCCGTTTGGTTTGCTTAATATAAGCAATTTGAAATGATTTATACTTTTACTTTTGATACTTAAGTATATTTTTGCAATTACATTTACTTTTGATACTTAAGTATATTTAAAACCAAATACTTTAAAACTTTTACTCAAGTAGTATTTTAGCGGGTGACTTTCACTTTTACTTGAGTCATTTTCTATTAAGGTGTCTTTATGAAAATTGGGTATATTTTCCACCACTGCATGTAAGAAGAGTATCCAAACTCCTAATGCAGATATTCACGTAATGTTGAGTTTTCAACAGTGTAAATGTCAGGGTATTACAGCAGTAAACTATGTATCAGAGAGAGTAAAGTCAGAAAAGTAGGGTAACACTAGCTTTTATCCTCTGTCCTCCTGATGCCACAGCCGGCCTACGTCCCAAATGGCACCCTATTCCCTATATAGTGCACTACTTTTGACCAAAGTCCATAGGGCTCTGGTCAAAAGTAGTACACTATAAAGGGAATAGGGTGCCATTTAGAATGCATTCCTGGTGTTGTCTCGAGGTCATCTCTGATTACCTGAGAGCCTGGTGGTAGGTGAATGGTACCCGGACTAAATAGCTCCTTTCCGGCAGGCCCCAGCTGCTGAGACAGAAGAGGAAGTGAGAACAAACAAACATCCTATATTTTTCCCCCTTCTGGAGCTTCCAGAGTTGGCGTAGCATTGGTTCAGCAGGTTAATGCCCTCGTACAGCATTACACACATACAAACACGTACGCACGCACACACACACACACACACACACACACACACACACACACACACAGGTTAATGCCTCTGTACAGCATGTCAGCAGCAGCTTCTCTTGTTGACGGGCGCTCTGCTGTGACTGGCTGCAATGCGACGCCTGGCCTGTTTAGGCGGGAAAACGTTCTACTGGATCTGTGCCAGAGGAAGAGAATATGCCCTCCTTTCTAATTGTGTCACCATGCTCACAGAGATATGCTATATTGCTCAAAGGCGCAAAATGTCACATTAAGGTTTTTTGTGTCCATGGAAAAGATGTAGGCCTGTATTACACTGTAACAGTTAGCAGCCATTTCCTTTCTCATTCGCTTGTCTTTCCCCTGAATGAGCTGATGGCAAACAAGGCCATTGACACAGTGTAAGAGCATGATAACCACACACTATCAGCATCACATGGTTGAGGAACTTCGCTCCTTTCACAGGTACTTAGTTTAATTCAGAGCAAACAGTGGAACTTTTAGAGAAATCAAGGAGGGAGAAGGGAGTTGTTTATCTATTTGAACTGTATTTTCAGTTTGTTGAAGAGTATCACCCCATTCTGTCCATTCTCCAGAGTCCTATCCCTCCCTGTCTCTGTACTGTGTGGCAGAATATCAGACCCAAGTCTGCTTATTGGGAGTAATGACTGGTTTTTAGACTCAACACATTTAGGCCATTTTGGACGAATGGCTTTGTGAAGGTCAGTCATTCTCAGGGTTTGCCGCACAAATGCACCCCTTTATGGATTCGTTCATTCGGCAGACTGTACGCTCTGCTCTTTTGAGGGGAAGCAAGCACTCATTTTGTCCTAAGTAGATTTGGTATGGTTGTGTGGCAAGGAGGCATAGGCCATTTTGCCTCGACTACTCAACGCCTTCGTCTGACTATGCGTCTGCCGTGAATGGACACTTAGTCTACATATGGAACTGAATTGTTGCAGAAAGAATCGTTGTGTATGTGCTTTGCTGAATGTGAAATTGCATGCAATTTGTTCACTGTTGCTCTGTTGTTATGGCGAGAGTAGGAAACAGTGTAAAATGGAGATTAAATGAAGCCTGTCGTTGCGTGCTATCGTTTATCCAGGGACAATATCTCAGCAGTGTTATAATAGTGTTCTTGTGTTAATTTAATTGAATAAATGGAGCTTGGGTGGGTTTCTGATATCTGTCTGTTTGTCTTTGGCCAGTGAAGTGCCTGCCTGTGTCGGACTCCCCCCAGTCCTTGGGCCTGAGCATATACGTACAGTATGGTAAACCACGCACGCACGCACACACACCATAGGAGGTGGTTTGAGGTTATGATGGCTAAAGCATCCAACGAGCAAAAAACATGGCCCGACTGGCCGCTGCACACATTACCTCACACTTTCTGGACATTTATGCCACACTCCGTTAAAACCCATCGGCTTATTACTGAAATTGTTTAAAAGACACAAGCTGCCATGTCCTTATTCTTTATAAATATATAAATATATTATCTTCATTGTTTGGGTTGAAATTGACTAAAGCTCCCAGTCATTCAGTAAGAGACCTGGGTTCAAATACATGTGTATTTGAGTATCTGGTATTTAAAATACTTTTTCTATGTATGTGAGTATGTTGAAATACACAGCCCAAAACAACTACTTTTATTTGAGTTAGTATTTGACCTCAACCACAGTGTTCATTGGGGTTGAGGTCAGGGCTCTGTGCAGGCCAGTCAAGTTCTTTCACACCGATCTCGACAAACCATTTCTGTATGGACCTCGCTTTGTGCATGGGGGCATTGTCATGCTGAAACAGGAAAGGGCCTACCCCAAACTGTTGCCACAAAGCTGGAAGCACGGAATCATCTAGAATGTAATTGTATGCTGTAGTGTTAAGATTTCCCTTCACTGGAACTAAGTGGCATAGCCCAAACCATGAAAAACAGCCCCAGACCATTATTCCTCCTCCACCAAACTTTACAGTAGGCACTATGCATTGGGGCAGGTTGTGTTCTCCTGGCATCCGCCAAACCCAGATTAATCTGTCGGACTGCCAGATGGTGAAGCTTGATTCATCACTCCAGAGAACGCTTTTCCACTGCTCCAGAGTCTAATGGCGACGAGCTTTACACCACTCCAGCCGACGCTTGGCACTGCGCATGGTGATCTTAGGCTTGTGTGCGGCTGTTTGTCCATGGAAACCCATTTCATGATGCTCCCGATGAACAGTTCTCGTGCTGACGTTGCTTCCAGAGGCAGTTTGGAACTCGGTAGTGAGTATTGCAACCGAGGACGATTTTTATGCACTACGCGCTTCAACACTCGGTGGTCCCGTTCTGTGAGCTTGTGTGGCCTATCACTTCGCAGCTGAGCAGTTGTTGCTCCTAGATGCTTCCACTTCACAATAACAGCACTTACAGTTGACTGGGGCAGGTCAAGCAGGGCAGAAATGTAATGAACTGACTTGTTGGAAAGGTGGCATCATATGACGGTGCCACGTTGAAAGTCACTGAGCTCTTCAATAAGGCCATTCTACTGCCAATGTTTGTCCATGGAGATTGCATGGCTGTGTAAACGATTTCATACACCTGTCAGCAACGGGTGTGGCTGAAATAGCCGAATCCACAAATTTGAAGGGTTGTCCACAAACTTTTGTATAAACGGCGCATTCTGAAAGTATTCAGACCCCTTCACTTTATCCAAACTTTGTTACGTTACAGCCTTATTCTAAAATGTATTAAATTAATATTTTCCCAATCTACACACAATACCACACAATGACAAAGTGAAAACAGGTTTTTTGACATTTTAGCAAATGTATTAAAATTTAAAAATAGAAATACCTTATTGTGTCGAGGCACAGATCTGGTGAAGGGTACCAAAACATTTCTACAGCATAGAAGGTCCCAAAGAACACAGTTTGGAACCACCCAGACTTATCCTAGATCTGGCCACCCGGCCAAACTGAGCCATCGGGGGAGCAGGGCCTTGGTCAGGGAGGTGACCAAGAACCAGATGGTCACTCTGACAGAGCTCCAGAGTTCCTCTGTTGAGATGGGAGAACCTTCCAGGACAACCATCTCTGCAGCACTCCACCAATCAGTTAATTTTAGCAAATTCATAAAAAAACAACAACTGAAATATCACATTTACATAAGTATTAAGACCCTTTACTCAGTACTTTGTTGAAGCACATTTGGCAGCGATTACAGCCTCGAGTCTTCTTGGGCATGATGCTACAAGCTTGGCACACCTGTATTTGGGGAGTTTCTCCCATTATTGTCTGCCGATCCTCTCAAGCTCTGGCAGGTTGGATGGGGAGTGTCGCTGCACAGCTTTTTTCAGATCTCTCCAGAGATGTTCTATCGGGTTCAAGTCTGGGCTCTCTCTGGGCCACTCAAGGACATTCAGAGACTTGGCCCGAAGCCACTCCTGCGTTGTCTTGGCTGTGTGCTTAGGGTCGTTGTCCTGTTGGAACGTGAACCTTAGCCCCCAGTTTGAGGTCTTGAGCGCACTGGAGCAGGTTTTCATCAAGGCTCTCTCTGTACTTTGCTCCGTTCATCTTTCACTCGACTAGTCTCCCAGTCCCTGCCGCTGTAAAACATCCCCACAGGATGATGCTGCCACCAAGAGTGTGCAAAGCTGTCATCAAGGCAAAGGGTGGCTACTTTGAAGAATCTCAAATATAAAACATATTTTGATTTGTTTAACACTTTTTTGGTTACTACATGAGTCCATATGTGTTATTTCATAGTTTTGATGTCTTCACTATTATTCTACAATGTAGAAAATAGTAAAAATAAAGAAAAACCCTGGAATAAGTAGGTGTGTCCAAACCTTTGACTGGTACTGTATATATAATTTTTCTTCCACTTTGACATTGGAAAGTATTTTGTGTAGATTGTTGACAGAAACATTTAAATTAAATACATTTTAATCCCACTTTGTAACACAACAAAATGTGAAGAAATCCAAGGGGTCTGAATACTTTTGCAAGGCATTGTATGTGAAAGTAATTAAGATATTTGAAATAGGATTTGAACCCTGGTCTGTTCAGTAATCTGTTCAGTGTAATGAAAAAATTAAAATAAACTGTAAAGCCTGCATCAGAATCGTTACAGTTTTGTGTTTAGCAGTGGTGTGAAGTACTTAAGTTAAAATACTTAAGTCATTTTTTTGTCTGAGTGTTGAGTTGTACCCCTGGCTATCTGTAAATAAAAAAAAAACAAGAAAATGGCACCATCTGGTTTGCTTAATATAAGGAATTTGAAATGATTATACTTTTACTTTTGATACTTAAGTATATTTTAGCAATTACATTTACTTTTGAAACTTAAGTATATTTAAAACCAAATACTTTTAGACTTTTGCTTTTACTTGAGTCATTTTCTATGAAGGTATCTTTACTTTTACTCAAGTATGACAATTGGGTACTTTTTCCACCACTGGTATTTAGATACAGTATGTATTTCGTAATATCTAAATAAAGTAATGGATTTATAACATCTCATTGCCTTTGTGTCAAAATCAAAGTGTTTTATTCATTTTCTCTCATGGATGTGTTATTTCTCCCCAGTTAAAGCCTAAACGGCAGCCATTCTTTGTATTAAATATGTCTCCCTCGCTCAGAGCTGACAGCTTCTGAACATCTCACAATGCAAAAATACATCTGCCGTTGCTAGTTCTTGTTTGTAACTGATGTTTGTCAATGCAGAAGTTGTCGACAGAAGCACAAAAGCACATTATGTTTTTGTGCTGTACCGTCTAGGGAATCCATCTGCTATACAAAAGGGAATGTATCTGAAACACAATTAAAACAGAAGACAACATATTAGCCTTTAAATGGGACTACTATACGGAGTCAAATTGCTCAAGGGATCAAGGCTGGTCGGTCTCGTCAGAGAGACGTTGTGTGTTGCTCATTCCTCATGAAGGACATCGGAGGTCTTCGATGGCCGGTGGTCTCAGCAGTGTGTGAGGTGTAAATAGAGAAATATATGCCGGGGTACAGGCACTCAGATCCAGCCATGATTAATAGTTTAGAGGATGCTTTGAAAGTGAGATTCCTCCTCCCTTTAACTCATTGTCACGTTGTTTTGCAGGTCTATAGATCCCTGCCTTAATCTCTTTAGCTCGACTCAAATTGGCGGCATTGGTCTACACCTCGTTGCTTTAACGCTGGAGATTTCTATTTGCTCCTGCTCCGAATCCCCCTTTCACGTAACTTAACATGCCATCTTGGTTTCTCTGGGACAATAATTGAGTTTAGGGAGAAGTTGGAACAGCTTTAAAGGACGAAGGGGACTACAGATGGGAAGGCATCTCTGTGATTAGCACACAGCTCCAGTCAGCCCCACAGCCCTCTGTGTCCTGCCCAGGATTAGGACATTACGGAGAGAATGACAGAGCTTTTTGGCACTTTATACCCTCTCAATAACATTCTT
The DNA here is from genome assembly GCF_964263955.1 of Coregonus lavaretus. Lineage (NCBI taxonomy): Eukaryota > Metazoa > Chordata > Actinopteri > Salmoniformes > Salmonidae > Coregonus > Coregonus lavaretus. Next base: position 32,371,064 of record NC_140008.1, on the reverse strand, counting down.
TGACATATTAAGTTAATTCCACCCCTAGGTAGCTACTTTATCATGCAGAAGACCTTAATCCAGTGTTGCTGAGTCCATCTCGCCCAGGCTTTGATGCGGCCCCCCTTGCGTGGTGTGTGGGTGCACTGGGCTGCACTGGGGCCTGTGTGTAAGACAAAGCACCCGTGACGGGGACAATGAGACGCAGCAGCTCAACCCACAACAAAACAAGAGAGGCTTCATCTATTGGAGTGGAGAGGAGAAGACGAGAGGTGTCGCTCATTGAAAAAACTTTATTAAGTTAAACCCCCCAAAAATAACATCAAAGGAGAAAGGGGAAAAAGAACAATACACAGCCACAACAAGACTTAACACCTCTTCTGGAACGAGAAATGTATCGGTTTCAATTTCAAAAAATGTGTTTTTTGTATGTTGTCGTCCTGAAGAGCTCCACCCCTCTGATCTCCTTGTACACCACTTTATCTGAGAAGTTCCTTTGACCTCCTATTGAAAAGACCCAGGAGATATGATGAGCGTAAGCCCTCAGTGGTCTTTAGATGTGGAATTTCTGTTATCTATCCCCTATGCAGGGTTTAAGGAGGAGTGTTTGTGGTATTAGTAGCCAAGCCATCCTCTGGCTTCTGCTTCTCTCCATGGGAAAAGAGATTAGGAGTCAGTTCTCCCCAACGAGTATACAACTACTTACAACCACTTTTGATTCTCCAGAAGTGTACTTTTTTTTGTAAGAAATGTGTACCGATTTCTTTTGGACCCCCCTCCCCGACAAATAAAGCATTGGGAGAAAGATGGTGGAGTGGTGCAGTTTGATGATGTGATTTTAATTATGGAGGTGGAGATTTGATTGCTTCTAGACTGTTCACTCAAAGCATATACCTTTACAATTTGTTTATTTCAATAAACAATAACAAGTGACCTACATAATTTATTCAAAAAGAAAACCTCAAAGGATCTGACAAACTGTGGAAGAGGTGTCCTTTTAGTACATTGCAGGTTTCAACAACATCTACCCAACTAGACAAGAACACCAGCAATATGTGGACATGGCGAGAAGTCCAAGTCAGGCCTGGATATGAACAGTAGTGGAATCTGTTGACAGATGTATTGGGACCCATTTCTGTGTTGTGTTTCAGTCCTGAATGGTTTAATTAATGCAGTCACCTGTCTGAACTTAAGCTGTCCATTTGATTGTCGTCGCTGCTGAGCGCCTCAGAAGGTTTTGATCCTCCTATCGCTAACAGATGGCTGGATGTGGCTTGGCCAGGGAGCTATAAGGCCAGGGAATACTGGGGAGCTGGGGCCAGGGCTGGGAATCAGGACTCCCCAGCAGCAGCAGACAGAGAGAGTGGTCTGAGGGGGGAGAAATCCCTTAAGAAGACCATAAGCTTGAGCAGAGAAACAGAAAGGGTCTGCTACTGCTGCTAATTACCCAGAAACCACACAGAAAGTGCCCACTGTCACTGACTGAAGAGGTTCACATCCCTTCCTCCACACATAAAAGGCGTAGTATGAAAACATTTCGCGGGGGACAAAGGAAGTAAGATTAACATAATCTTTTGGTTTGTATCCCCTGGAAGCTGTCCATGTGTGAGTCTCCTCCCCTCTCTCTTTCTCCTCCTCCACCCTCCCTACTCCTCCCTCTCTCTTTCACTCCCTTCTCCTATGCTCACTCTGCTCCTTCTCCACTTCTCTAATGTTTGGTTTTAAGGAATAGGCACTGCGGGAATTGGCTTTGTCACCTAAGACTGACAGTTGTGTTTTTCCCGCCTTCCTGTGATCATCCCTGTCGATGGTGGGCTGCTGTGTGGGGTAATCAGACAATGGCAGGCGAAACGTGGTGTCACTGCGCTGACAGACCCCTCTTCATGTTATGTCATTGTTAATCCCCAGCCCCTCAGCGTCCTGTTCCTTCCTTCTCCCTCCTTCTCTCTTTCCGCTACTTTCATCCCTCCATTCCCAGCTGAGGGGTGGGGGGTAAATAAGACGCCTTCATATTTCTACATATCAAAGCTCCGCTCTCAAGCGGGCTGTTTTCTCCCTAAGTGGTGAGGGGGATTGTACAGCACACAACTCGGAGCGAGGAACTTAAGGATATCACAGCCAGCGACGGCAGCAGCAGCAGCGGCTGCTTCTCGCGTCATATTGGCTCCCTCCGTTTCTCAGTCTCTCAGTCTTCTCAGTCACAGGAAGGAAGCCTGGACCAAAGCCAGCCACACAGGCAGGAAAACAGCTGGTACAGTGACGTCGTGTAAACACTGTTCTTTCTATCTCTCCTGCCATCCATGGATCACTCCTCCTAAAGTCTGATCCTTTCAGCTTGGCGTCTGTCTGCCTGCCTCAGGGCCTTTCAGCAGCACCTCATGGATCTCATAGGAGAGATAGGAGGGTGGAGGCGAGGTGAATGCTGTAACATTGGCGGTGGAGGAAATTGTTTCAATTAAGAGGCAGAGAGTGACGGGCGACACTGGGAACGCGGTCTCTCAGTGGGAACAATGGAGAGTGTGAGAGAGTCTACCGGCAATCATTAACTGTCACTTTCATATTATATCTTCTGAAAATCCCTAACCACATTGTTGTGGAGAGAGAGTACTGTGTGGCTGGTTCCTTCCATGTCTGAGACAAACAAGCAATAAACTGCTTAGCTTTTCACCTCTTCTCCCGTTCTCTCTCTCCGTCTCTTTCACAGTCCTCTCTCCTAGGCCCCTCTCCCTCTCTCTCTTTCCTGCTTTCTTGTTCTCACCTGCTCTCTTGTTCTCTCTCACAGGCCTTGTTTCCTTTCTCTCTCTCCATCTCTCACAGGCTTCTTTTGTTCTCTCTCCATCACTTTCCTGCTCTCTTGTTCTCTCCATCTCTCTGTCTCTCCTGCTAATGTTCTCCTGAAAGTGACAGAGAACTTGCTGGTTTTAGTGAAATCTGACATTTAGAGTATTTAGGTGACTTCCCAGCAGAGGTAAAAGTAAAAGTTTTACATTTATACACTGCTCAAAAAAGGGAACACTAAAATAACACATCCTAGATCTGAATGAATGAAATAATCTTATTAAATACTTTTTTCTTTACATAGTTGAATGTGCTGACAACAAAATCACACAAAAATGATCAATGGAAATCAAATTTATCAACCCATGGAGGTCTGGATTTGGAGTCACCCTCAAAATTAAAGTGGAAAACCACACCACAGGCTGATCCAACTTTGATGTAATGTCCTTAAAACAAGTCAAAATGAGGCTCAGTAGTGTGTGTGGCCTCCACGTGCCTGTATGACCTCCCTACAATGCCTGGGCATGCCCCTGATGAGGTGGCGGATGGTCTCCTGAGGGATCTCCTCCCAGACCTGGACTAATGCATCCGCCAACTCCTGGACAGTCTGTGGTGCAACGTGGCGTTGGTGGATGGAGCGAGACATGATGTCCCAGATGTGTTCAATTGGATTCAGGTCTGGGGAACGGGCGGGCCAGTCCATAGCATCAATGCCTTCCTCTTGCAGGAACTGCTGACACACTCCAGCCACATGAGGTCTAGCATTGTCTTGCATTAGGAGGAACCCAGGGCCAACAGCACCAGCATATGGTCTCACAAGGGGTCTGAGGATCTCATCTCGGTACCTAATGGCAGTCAGGCTACCTCTGGCGAGCACATGGAGGGCTGTGCGGCCCCCCAAAGAAATGCCACCTCACACCATGACTGACCCACCGCCAAAACGGTCATGCTGGAGGATGTTGCAGGCAGCAGAACGTTCTCCACGGCGTCACCAGACTCTGTCACGTCTGTCACGTGCTCAGTGTGAACCTGCTTTCATCTGTGAAGAGCACAGGGCACCAGTGGCGAATTTGCCAATCTTGGTGTTCTCTGGCAAATGCCAAACGTCCTGCACGGTGTTGGGCTGTAAGCACAACCCCCACCTGTGGACGTCGGACCCTCATACAACCCTCATGGAGTCTGTTTCTGACCGTTTGAGCAGACACATGCACATTTGTGGCCTGCTGGAGGTCATTTTGCAGGGCTCTGGCAGTGCTCCTCCTGCTCCTCCTTGCACAAAGGCGGAGGTAGCAGTCCTGCTGCTGGGTTGTTGCCCTCCTACGGCCTCCTCCACGTCTCCTGATGTACTGGCCTGTCTCCTGGTAGCGCCTCCATGCTCTGGACACTACGCTGACAGACACAGCAAACCTTCTTGCCACAGCTCGCATTGATGTGCCATCCTGGATGAGCTGCACTACCTGAGCCACTTGTGTGGGTTGTAGACTCCGTCTCATGCTACCACTAGAGTGAAAGCACCGCCAGCATTCAAAAGTGACAAAAACATCAGCCAGGAAGCATAGGAACTGAGAAGTGGTCTGTGGTCACCACCTGCAAAACCAGTCCTTTATTGGGGGTGTCTTGCTAATTGCCTATAATTTCCACCTGTTGTCTATTCCATTTGCACAACAGCATGTGACATTTATTGTCAATCAGTGTTGCTTCCTAAGTGGACAGTTTGATTTCAAAGAAGTGTGATTGACTTGGAGTTACATTGTGTTGTTTAAGTGTTCCCTTTATTTTTTTGAGCAGTGTATATTCCCCCACTGACAGAGGGAATTAAGTTACAATTTGAGTCTTTTTACTTGCCTCAGCTTAGCTCAAGGAAAGCTCTGTAGGCCAGTTGGTAAAGCATGGCGCTTGCAACACCAGGACAGTGGGTTCGATTCCTGTAATCACTCTTATGTAAAATGCATGTACGCATGACTGTAAGTCACGTTGGATAAAAGGATCTGCTAAAATTGCATATATAACTGTTCAATTAAGTTTTGGGCAATTCCACAGTAATAGTATTACACTTTGACTCCGTTTTTTTCACTTTAAAACATATGACAAACAAAACCCATTGATTTCAAAGTTCAACTAACCATATAACTCTATGCACAATAACTGCTTTTAACAATGTACACTGAAAAATGTACAAAAACTAATTTAGTGGATTTACATCCAGTAAAGGAATTACAGTAACGGAATTACATCATGGGTCCCTGATCTGTACTACACAGAAATGCACAATTATGGATATGAATGTCATTCTTCTCATGTTTGGACATCACAGCGCAGCACAGCAGAGCACAGTACAGTACAGTACAGTGCAGTACAATACATCACAGAAGAGCAGGGTAGGGTAGAGTTCAGTACAGTGCAGTAGAGTACAGTACAGTAGAGTTCAGTACAGTACAATAAAGTAGAGTATAGTTCAGAACAGAACACTACAGTACAATATACTGTACTTTACGCTACTTTACTGTACTGGACTATACTCTACTTTTCTTTACAATCCATCTGTGAATGTTAACATCAAGGCTAGGGTGGACTGACCAAATTTCAACTACTTTTCAACTTCCATGGACGTCTGGTGTTGGTCCGTGCTCAGTGGGAGAGGATGCTGGTACAGTAAATGGAAAGAGGGGTAGGTGTCAGTAAGAGCTGAGAGAGAGAGAGAGAGAGAGAGAGAGGGGTTAAAATTGGCAAAAAACACACACATTTCTTTCCACAGGGCCGTTGGGTGAGACAGGGATGCAGTTTAAGCCCCACACTCTTTAACATATATATCAACGAATTGGCGAGGGCACTAGAACAGTCTGCAGCACCCGGCCTCACCCTACTAGAATCTGAAGTCAAATGTCTACTGTTTGCTGATGATCTGGTGCTTCTGTCACCAACCAAGGAGGGCCTACAGCAGCACCTATATATTTTGCACAGATTCTGTCAGACCTGGGCCCTGACAGTAAATCTCAGAAAGACAAAAATGATGGTATTCCAAAAAAGGTCCAGTTACCAGGACCACAAATACAAATTCCATCTAGACACCGTTGCCCTAGAGCACACAAAATACCTCGGCCTAAACATCAGCGCCACAGGTAACTTCCACAAACCTGTCAACGATCTGAGAGACAAGGCAAGAAGGGCCTTCTATGCCATCAAAAGGAACATAAAATGTGACATACCAATTAGAATCTGGCAAAAAATACTTGAATGAGTTATAGAACCCATTGCCCTTTATGGTTGTGAGGTCTGGGGGGGTCCGCTCACCAACCAAGAATTCACAAAATGGGACAAACACCAAATTGAGACTCTGCATGCAGAATTCTGCAAAAATATCCTCTGTGTACAACGAAAAACACCAAATAATGCATGCAGAGCAGAATTAGGCCGATACCCACTAATTATCAAAATTCAGAAAAGAGACATTAAATTCTATAACCACTTAAAAGAAAGTGATTCCCAAACCTTCCATAACAAAGCCATCACCTACAGAGAGATGAACTTGGAGAAGAGTCCCCTAAGTAAGGTGGTCCTGGGGCTCTGTTCACAAACACAAACAGACCCCACAGAGCCCCAGGACAACAACACAATTAGACCCAACCAAATCATGAGAAAACAAAAAGAGAACTACTTGACACATTGGAAAGAATTAACAAAAAAACAGAGCAAACTAGAATGCTATTTGGCTCTAAACAGAGAGTACACAGTGGCAGAATACCTGACCACTGTGACTGACCCCAACTTAAGGAAAGCTTTGACTATGTACAAACTCAGTGAGCACAGCCTTGCTATTGAGAAAGGTGAGGAAACAGTTGACCGGGGCAGCTCTAGCATGGCAGAAATTTGACATACTGACTTGTTGGAAAGGTGGCCTCCTAGGACGGTGCCACGTTGAAAGTGACTGAGCTCTACAGTAAGGCCATTTTACTGCCAATGTTTGTCTATGGAGATTGCATGGCTGTGTGCTCGATTTTATACACCTGTCATCAATGGGGTGTGGCTGAAATAGCCGAATCCACTAATTTGAAGGGGTATCAACATACTTTTTTATCCCGTTTCAAGAGAAGACCCAGATGCAGACAGTGTCGAAGTTACAAACGTTTATTACAAAAACAGGGGGCAGGCAAACGACAGGTCAAGGGCAGGCAGAGGTCTGTAATCCAGATCAGAGTCCAAAAGGTACAGAACGGCAGGCAGTCTCAGGGTCAGGGCAGGCAGAGGTCAATAATCCAGGGTGCAGAACGGCAGGCAGGCTCAGGGTCAGGGCAGGCAGAATGGTCAAAACTGGGAAAACTAGAAAACAGGAACTTAAGAAAGACAGGAGCAAGGGGGAAAACCGTTGGTAGGCTTGACGAAACAAAACGAACTGGCAACAGACAAACAGAGAACACATGTATAAATACACTGGGGATAATGGGGAAGATTGATGACACCTGGAGGGGGGTGGAGACAATCACAAGTACAGGTGAAACAGATCAGGGTGTGACACTTTTGTATATATAGTGTATGTGGGTAACGGAATTACGAGGCAAAACCATGAAAAAAAAACGAATTACGAGGCAAAAGGCAATATTTCTTAAACTTACAGACAGTAAAATATTTCTCCAAAATCAAATATATGCATTGATATTAGTTGGCAGGGGTCTTTACATGAAGATTATTGTGTTTTGATGTATTTCTGAATAGTGATGGGCATGAGTGAATGATGTCAAAACTCGATTTTTAACCAGGCTAGAGATATACACTTATATACAAAACATATATACTGTACTACTATTTCATGGAATGTGGTTTGAAATTTTGGAATTTTGTCTTGAAGACAACATTAATTTGCTTTGACTCTAGTGTTCCATTTGTACATCTGCATTTGTGGGGCACAATAAAAAAGAAACAAGCCAAGCATCAGTTCTCTCTACATTTATTTTCCCCTCCGTGTCTCACTCACTCAATTGTGTTCCAAGCTCCCGTTAGACCTACGGAAATAAATACCTATAAAAACGTATCTAACTGATGGGATACAGAAGCTACATTCCTTGCCAAATGACGACAGTTTTATCACAAATTCAAAATGGACTGATTGATTGAAGTAGCGAAATATGTGACCGACCAGCTCGATTCGGTCTTATGTAGCAAAATTTGAAATGGTGTTTTTAACATTGGTTAAAAGTAGGGACTCAGAGCTAGAAAATGGTGTATCACACACTACAGTTGAGGAACAATGGAAAAGTAATTCTGCTTCTAATTTGATAAACTTGTAACCTCACTTTTGAGAAAATGGCCTTTGAATGTTTTTGCACACCTACTGGAGACCTCTTCTTTGTCTACACCCATTCAGCATCATTCACACCCTCTTAAGCTTTAGCCACATCCATCTCTTTAAGGGTTGATCCGAGCGTTCTGTCCTAACAACAGCAGTCAAGCAACCAAGCTAACTGGCTAACGTTGGCTAGCTTGCTAGCTTCTTCCTGACACAAATGAGAGAACAGCTCACTCTGACCATTTTACTCGCCCTAGCAGAGCTGGTTAGGCTGTGTTTATGTTATCCAGAGCGTTGGTGACTGCAACTGTGCTGCTGGCAACAATTTACTCTTTATTCAACAGGTGTTGAGCGTTCGTAAATTCATCAGTTATTCTGTGCTCTGGCACACTCAGACGAGAGTGTTCTGAAATCGGAGTAGATAGCCAGAGCGAATTTACCATCTATGTCTATCAACAGTTGTCGCAGTGACATCATTAACATTATATTGAAATGGATACTTGCATAGTGGAGTCTTTTGTTAAGACATGTAACTAGCTAGCTAAACAATGAACCATAATCCCAACTCATGACGTTACTACCCTGCATGAATCTGCAGGTAGCTAACCAACCAGGTTCAATGTTAGCTAGCTAACATTAGGCTATAACTAGCAAAGCAAATGACTCTGAGATACGAATAATATTACTACACAGATCATACACGTTACGCTATCTAGCTGACATAACAACAGCAGTCAAGCACCCAAGCTAACTGGCTAACGTTGGCTAGCTTGCTAGCAACCTCCAGACACAAATGAGAGAACAGCTCACTCTGACCATTTTACTCGCCCTATTGAAATTGATACTTGCATAGTGGAGTCTTTTGTTAAGACATGTAGCTAGCTAGCTAAACAATTAACCAGAATCCCAACTCATGACGTTACTACCTGCATGAATCTGCAGGTAGCTAACCAACCAGGTTCAATGTTAGCTAACTAACATTAGGCTATAACCAGCAAAGCAAATGGCTCTGAGATATGAATAATATTACTACACAGATCATACACGTAACGTTAGCTAGCGAGCCAGCCAGCCAGCTAACGTTAGCGAGCTAGCTAACAGTACACTTTAACTTAGAAACGTGTAATATCTGAAAATGTAGCTAGCTAGACTATCTTACCCGTATACACAGAATTTCCAAGATGGCAAAGTAGTGCAGTTCTGTTTTTGTCGTGTGTCTGTAAATAGCCTGTAAATACCCTGTTTTTTTGTATTTTTCGTACATATTTCCCTATCAGACTTTTCATCCTTCTACAAAATATACTTTCCTGCAACCCGCCTCACTCAATGTGGAACGGATTCTATTATTGACTTACCTTTTATCTAGAATCTCCAGTTGAAACTAGCTAGCCAGCTAACTAGCTACTTGCTATTAGCCACAGTTAGCGGTATTTCACCCAGAACATTGGATTTTTTTTTCTGCGGGATTTATTTAATCACTGGATATTAATCACCAGATATTCGGCCAGTCTGCACAGCGCGTTATCGACCCAGAACATATCAGTTTTTCTGCCGGAATCACTGAATCACTGGACCTTTAACTCCGGATTCATCGCTACCAGCTAGCTTCAACTAAATGGACGCTGTGGTCTGGCTAATCATCCTGAGCTAGGCCCATCTCCCGGCTATCTACCTCTCTGTCAACCGGACGGGACCACCTAGTGTTGACACGGAGCCCCGCCGATCCTACACGACTGGTCTGCCGACGAAATCGTCTGATGTGGTTACGACGACGTCGACCATGAAGATTCCATCTGCTAGCCCCGGCCCGCTAGCACACGCTAGCCGTGGCCTCTTACCTGCTAGTGCTTTAGCAGCCTCCGAACTATCCTATTGCTGTTCACCGGACCTTATGATAACTCAGCTATACAGCTGATGTCTGCTGGACTGTTCCTTTTTACGGTACTACATCCTGTTTATGTTTAGCCTCAGCCCAAACATGGTTAGCTTATTGTTGTTTCGGTTATTTCTAATTGTACTATTTCACTGTAGATCCCCCAGCCCAGCTAAACCTGCCTTAGATAGCTCCTTTGTCCCACCCCCCATACACGCAGAGACCGACTCAATTGGTGCCTCTAGTGATACTATCTCTTTCATTGTTACCCAACGCTTAGGTTTACCCCCACTTTACTCATATCCTTTCATATCCTTGTCTGTACATAATGCCCTGAATCTTTTCTACAACACCCGGAAATCTGCCCCCTTTATTCTATGTACCCAACGCACTAGAAGACCAGTTCTTAAAGCCTTTAGCCGTATCCTTATTCTAGTCCTCCTCTGTTCCTCTGGTGATGTAGAGGCTAACCCAGGCCCTGCAGCCCTCAGTATCACTCCTACTCCCCAGGCGCTATCATTTGCTGACTTCTGTAATCGCAAAAGTCTTGGTTTCTTGCACGTAAACATCAGAAGTCTACTTCCTAAGTTTGAGTTATTCACTGCGTTAGCACACTCCGCCAACCCTGATGTTCTAGCAGTGTCTGAATCCTGGCTCAGGAAGGCCACCAAAAATTCTGAAATGTCCATCCCCAACTATAACATTTTCCATCTAGATAGAACTGCCAAAGGGGGTGGAGTTGCAATCTACTGTAGAGATAGCCTGCAGAGCTCTATCATACTATCCAGGTCTGTGCCCAAATAGTCTGAGCTTCTCATCACTGTCAAACGCTCCCTAAAACACTTTAGCGAGCAGGCCTTCCTAATTGACCTGGCCCAGGTATCCTGGATGGATATAGATCTCATTCCGTCAGTAGAGGATGCCTGGTTGTTCCTTAAAAGTAATTTCCTCTCAATCTTAAATAAACATGCCCCATTCAAAAAATACAGAACTAAGAACCGATATAGCCCCTGGTTCTCCTCAGACTTGACTGCCCTTGACCAGCACAAAAACATCCTGTGGCGTACTGCATTAGCATCAAATAGCCCCCGCGATATGCAACTTTTCAGGGAAGTTAGGAACCAATATACACAAGCAGTCAGGAAAGCAAAGGCAAACTTTTTCAAACAGAAATTTGCATCCTGTAGCACTAACTCCAAAAAGTTTTGGGACACTGTAAAGTCCATGGAGAATAAGAGCACTTCCTCCCAGTTGCCCACTGCACTGAGGCTAGGAAACACTATCACCACCGATAAATCTACAATAATCGAGAATTTCAACAAGCATTTTGCTACAGCTGGCCATGCTTTCCATCTGGCTACCACTACCCCGGCCACCAACTCTGCACCCCCCGCTTCTCCTTCACACAAATTCAGACAGCTGACGTTTTGAAAGAGCTGCAAAATCTGGACCCCTACAAATCAGCTGGGCTAGACAATCTGGACCCTTTCTTTCTAAAACTAGCCGCCGAAATTGTCGCAACCCCTATTACTAGTCTGTTCAACCTCTCTTTCATAACGTCTGAGATCCCCAGAGATTGGAAAGCTGCCGCGGTCATCCCCCTCTTCAAAGGGGGTGACACTCTAGATCCAAACTGCTACAGACCTATATCCATCCTGCCCTGCCTTTCGAAAGTATTTGAAAGCCAAGTTAACAAACAGATCACCGACCATTTCGAATACCACCGTACCTACTCCGCTATGCAATCCGGTTTCCGAGCTGGTCATAGGTGCACTTCAGCCACGCTCAAGTTCCTAAACGATATCATAACCGCGATTGATAATAGACAGTACTGTGCAGCCGTCTTCATCGACCTGGCCAAGGCTTTCGACTCTGTCAACCACCGCATTCTTATTGGCAGACTAAATAGCCTTGGTTTCTCAAATGACTGCCTCGCCTGGTTCACCAACTACTTCTCAGATAGAGTTCAGTGTGTCAAATCGGAGGGCCTGTTGTCTGGACCTATGGCAGTCTCTATGGGGGTGCCACAGGGTTCAATTCTTGGGCCGACACTTTTCTCCGTCTATATCAATGATGTCGCTCTTGCTGCTGGTGACTCTCAGATCCACCTCTACGCAGACGACACCATTTTGTATACATCTGGCCCTTCATTGGACACTGTGTTAACAAACCTCCAAACGAGCTTCAATGCCATACAACACTCCTTCAGTAGCCTCCAACTGCTCTTAAACACTAGTAAAACTAAATGCATGCTTTTCAATCGAACGCTGCTGGCACCCGCCCACCCGACTAGAATCACCACTCTTGACGGGTCTGACCTAGAGTATGTGGACAGCTACAAATACCTAGGTGTCTGGTTAGACTGTAAACTCTCCTTCCAGACTCACATAAAGAATCTCCAATCCAAAGTTAAATCTAGAATCGGCTTCCTATTTCGCAACAAAGCCTCCTTCACTCATGCTGCCAAACATGCCCTCGTAAAACTGACTATCCTACCGATCCTTGACTTCGGCGATGTCATTTACAAAATAGCCTCCAACACTCTACTCAGCAAATTGGATGTAGTCTATCACAGTGCCATCCGTTTTGTCTCCAAAGCCCCATACGCTACCCACCACTGTGACCTGTACGCTCTTGTTGGCTGGTCCTCACTACATGTTCGTCGTCAAACCAACTGGCTCCAGGCCATCTATAAATCACTGCTAGGCAAATCCCCGCCTTATCTTAGCTCATTGGTCACCATAGCAGCACCCACCCGTAGTCTGCGCTCCAGCAGGTATATCTCACTGGTCATTCCCAAAGCCAACACCTCCTTTGGCCGCCATTCCTTCCAGTTCTCTGCTGCCAATGACTGGAACGAATTGCAAAAATCTCTGAAGCTGGAGACTCTTATCTCCCTCACTAACTTTAAGCATCAGTTGTCGAGCACCTTACCGATCACTGCACCTGTACACAGCCCATCTGAAATTAGCCCACCCAACTACCTCATCCCTATATTGTTATTTATTTTGCTATTTTGCACCCCAGTATCTCTATTTGCACATAATCTCTTGCACATCTAGCATTCCAGTGTTAATACTATTGTAATTATTTTGCACTATAGCCTATTTATTGCCTTACCTCCATAACTTGCTACATTTGCACACACTGTATATATATTTTCTGTTGTATTTTTGACTTTATGTTTTTTTACCCCATATGTAACTCTGTGTTGTTTTTATCGCACTGCTTTGCTTTATCTTGGCCAGGTCGCAGTTGTAAATGAGAACTTGTTCTCAACTGGCTTACCTGGTTAAATAAAGGTGAAATAAAAAAATAAAAAAATACATGGATGGACGCTTCTCCCTCTCTCACGGATGCCATGGTTGCCCTTAGTTTGAAGATGTAATCCAGAGACAGGTGTTTTCTCCATCTCCTTAGCTATCATTCTCAAATTCCACTGATTTCAAAACTCGGTCCTCCAGAAAGTAGAGAGCAACACTTATGCAATTCTACTACGTGATATATATATATATTTTTAAAGCCACGTTAGACAAGATTACCTACACATACTGACCAGCTCAAATAGACAGAAGCATGCTACATGGCAGACCAATCCGAACTCATCTCTCGGCATGTCCAGCTCACTCATTATCTCAGCCAATCATGGCTAGCGGGAAGGTTGCTTTCTTTATCTGTGGCTAGACCAACTAGCTCGTAATGTAACAATTTTATTCGTATTTACAGATGGCATACAAGTTTGTTATTAAGGAACTTGAAAGTTTATATGTTCCAGAAGGCATTTCTGCCAAAAAACGCATTTTGATTTAAAAAAAAGTTAACGTTCAAATGGCTCTCCTGTGAAGTAGTGACGTGCGACATATGCCTAGTTTCCTGAAATTAGTCACATCTGTGTTTCAACAACGAGTTGCAGTTTTTGAATAATTTTCCATTTAGGCTACTTTGTGAACTGCTAGTTCCTTTTATAATTGGTTAGCCTAGCCTATAACCCCCTAAACATAGACAGGTTCCACACTGAAAATAGGCCAAAATATTAGTTTGATAAAGGCAGAGTGTATTTTCATCAGAATCATTAAGCCTAGGCCTACTCACCAAACATATGTCATGGCCATAATTCATCACCATGCAGTGTTCAATGTAGAAAATTCTAAAGAACAGGCAGAATACACTAAATCGAACTTCTGTATATTGAAAAGAAGACAGATTTTGGCCAAACTGAGCCCCGTTTCAAATGATCACTCTTTGAGAATAACTGTTCCAGACGTGAGATGCGCATCACTTCACACTGTCAACTTTTTTCATTTGGAAAAATATTCTGTTATATTTTATTCTGTTATAATACATCATGTTTTTTTTACTATAAAATAGGTGTGTCTTGACTGTGATAAGGGTTTGTGAAATAAGAGCGGCTTGTCTGATAAATTAACTAAACAAACAATCGCCACTGCTGAGGTTACTAACTTTTTGAAAATTGTGTACCACAGTATAATATAACCAGTTGATATCACAGTTTCAATAAATTCATCTTAAATGGCACTTGTTTTTTTATTGACTGGATATACTGTATATGAGGCAATTTAGCAATCAGGATTTGTTATCTGTAATGGATATGATAAATTAGGCGTGGATGCGCTCTGTTGACATATAGATAAATGCGCACATATTTTTTTTCCAGTGTGGGACTTGTGTTCTAAAAATAGATTTTCTTTCTCCAGTCGAGTACTTGAGTACTCAAAGAATCAAATGCCCATCCCTATTTCTGATACCTTTTAAGACTTTTTCTGGTAGATGTTTTGTAAGACCCCTTTTCAATCTGTTTATACAGAAATCAAAGCCTTTACTTATGCCTCATTTTTAAGATGGAGAATGAATGAAAAATGTATCTAGCCTTCATTTCCCAAAAATAAAGACCCTTAGCGTTCAGTTGACACCCAATTTGATATGCTCTTATGAACTTCACATGTTGGTGCTCATGGGTCCTTTTCGAAGAAAATGCCCTCTTCCCATTTTTCAATAATGACACAAACCCCCCACGATTTGTCACATTAAATTATAGTAGGCCTAATTAGCTTGAATGGTTGGACCACTTGACTTATTTTGGGAGATAAGACCTTAAATTACCTATGTTTGAGTTTGTTCTTCTTAAACTTGAGACATGATTTTAATTCATACGACCCCCCCCCCCCCCCCCCCCCCCACACACACACACACTCCTGTTTTGGGTGCTGTGAGGCTGTGCTGTGAGGCTGCTTCTCCCTGTATTTGACAGTCTCAGTGTGAGACGGAGGTATCAGAGGGTTCGACACGTGTGCTCCCTGTAACGTACCCTGTAACTCTGTTTACACAGCATCCCCATCAAGACTCCTCTCTCTACCCTTTATATGTTACATGGAGGAGCACACAGGGCCCTGGTGAGAAAACACTCCCCTCTGCTGCTGTAAACAGTATGTCCCCAGTGTGTGTCAGAATCAGGGAAAAGGCATGAACTAGGCCTAAACACCCGTTTTACCAACCTTACTGTAGGACGGAACTGGTGTCATTGATTGGGGTTTAGATTTGACCACATTTACATGGATTAATACAGATATAGTGACATCACAATCTCTTGAAAACGAGGAGTTGACTGTATCTGGCAATGAAGCAGCATCACTTGCAACACAGTTGAATTGGAGCTACAGCAATGAGATGGAAGCTATACAGGACATGATACTAGTAGATGTACAAGGCCTTTGGATGGGTTGCACAGTGTACGGTTAGGAGGCTGGATTGCCCTAAATTAAATTGATGTTTTGCCAAAATTATATAATTACTCCTGTCTAAATAAAATAATTCAAAATACAAAACACCAGTGAGCAAGTCTTAGCGACATAGGATCATTAGCTGTGGATTGTTTCAAATCACAGGTATGCAGGTCTATGCCCGCAATTTGGGTAGTGCACGTGGCAATAGGTCTAGCTGATTGAGTTCCGGCTGTCAGTGAAAAGAGTCTAAATTATCTGTGAAGATAATGTGTCTTGAGTATAATAAAAAATGTTGCATCAAGAAGAAGGGAGGGATGTGTGGTGAAGATATGGTGCGTCTCTCTCCAGAATGCATGCATATGTAGGAAAGTGTACCATTTGGCAATGTCTGATTTCTGATTGTCTTAACTCACCATGTACACCGCTACTAAGCTGAGCTTCCCAGTTATTTTCTCCTCACCTCACACAAGTCAACAAAGTCTGTTTTTTTAACATCCATTGCGAATGATCGTTCCTCAGAATTTGAAAAATCTTTCCAACACTCCCGGTCTCGATAATCACCAAGCCTCAGTGTGAAAGAGGAAAATATCATGATCTGATGATCCCATACATCCAGTGTAAACTTCATAAAATACAGCTGTCTGTCCCGAGCTCACTGGCGCAAAAAACTCAGAGGGCCCAGAATAGGCTAGTTGATACAATGTTGCAAGTTCGCTAGCGACTTCGGGCTGGACCCAGTGATGATTTGATACAATGTTGCACTTCACTATCAATAGCTCAAGTCAAGACAGATAGAAAGGGAGGTAGACAGGCAGAGTAGAGAGATTAATGTGATAGAAAGAACCTGATGTTTCATCAGGATATCTTCTACTGCTTTTATTTGTCGGCTTTATGCCTATGTATTTTACTTTGCTGACGATGGAAGTTATAGGCCTACTGCTGCATTGACCTACAGGCTATGATTTTGAGAAATGAAAATGTTATTATTGAAATTAAACTGTTCCACGAAAATGCGCATATAAAAATAATCCTAACTGGCACGCAGATCGGTAGAAATGGTAGGATACATTTTAAGCTTCCCCAAACTTCAAACTCACAAACTGCCTATGGTCTTTACTTTTACACCTGCTAAACACATAGGAGGTCCCGTGAAAAAACACGCCTGCCTATGGAAATCAAAGGCCCTTCCAACTGATTCGTTTTGGTGCCTGCCCTGTTTAGAAAACGAAGGGCTCTACTCAATCTGTATCGCTGAAGCGTTACAGATTGCTTGCTAGAAATGTAAAGGCAATTTCCGATTGAGCCGACATACACAGCGCTTACCCTGAATACAGTGAGAGATACTTAGAAAGGAGGATAGGAATCCCATTGTCTAATAATTGGAGAAACGTATAACGCCCCACCCAGCAGACTGTCGACCAATCGTGTTCACTTTGTCATGCTGCAACATGCAGTTGCTAAGCTAATCATCACGCAATCCCTTCTAAAAGTCGACAAACCTGATTATTTTCCTCGAAAGTACGTAATGTCACGATTTCAAAGCTATACGATATTAGAGAGAACAAATTAATCATCTCACATCTCGGAAAATATGTGTAATGTTGTACTTCTTGTTCACATAATTCATTCTAATGTTGGGTTTTTGAGCTAGCGCCCAATTGACTCCATTCAATCCTTGAATGAGTGATCTCCTTGTCCCAGAATCGCCCAGAATGCACCACGTGGCCCATTGACGACTCATGGGCAACATACACAATGGGCTTTAATACGATTCCAATGGAGTTTCCCATCTCCTCGAAAGTATCTCTGATACAGTCTCCACTAACGCAGGAACATTGCCTTTAAATTTAAATCACACTGTAATGCTGAACCTTCGCGATACGGATTAAATAGAGCCCTAAAGGTTCCAAAATGGAGTGAACATTGCTGGTCCTTCCAGGGTTCTGGATAACAAATGAAATACTAAAGACAAAATCCTGCAGGACTAACTATACCACCAGCTCTGGAGAGTACATTAGTTTGATCTCATTTTCGCTAATTGCACCCAGATTATCTGTGAAACATTGTGGTAAAAAGGGAACTAAGTGGCACTGTGGGATTTTGTTGTATAAGTGTTTTTCACCATTAGTGAGACACAGAGTAGCTTTGGAAAGTGTATAAATATGCACGCGCGCACGCACGCACGCACGCACACACACACACACACACACACACACACACACACACACACACACACACACACACACACACACACACACACACACACACACACACACACACACACACACACACACACACACCTCTGATATATTTGTTATTGTTCCCAAACAGTAATAGCAGTGAACAGAAGTTCAGTGTTTGGGATCCATCTGAATTAATTAAGCTCAGTATCCATAATTGAGAGGCAAAAGCATGGAAAATGGTTGTACATCACATTTCATTTCAGTGATAAAGCATTTCAGGCAGGTGGCTTGTATTATGTCCTAGCTGAAGTTGGGGTAGTGTAGTGCTTGATTCTGTGACAGAGTTTATTGAACTGATTTAGTTTGTAGCAGGAGGTACCCTGGGAATTGCTGTCCGAAGGTGTGTTGAAGTTGAGAAGCTTATCTAAGTGCTCCGCTATCTCTTTGTTCTGTGTTCTAGAGTAGTGCTGTGTGTGTGTGTGTGTGTGTGTGTAATTGCCATGCCTGGCTGCTATATATTAATCTGAACATAAGTGCTGTCTGCTTTAGAGTGCAATATAATATTTAACCAGAATATTTAGAACGCTAAGACATGTACGAATATGAAGTCTATTTCTGTTGTTTGATCATAATGATTTCAAAAACATACTGTTATAGGGCATAATCCAATAAGGACAGTAAAGTATAATATGCTTTGTTTGAGTTTAACAGTTGTTTTATTGTAACTCCAGCTTATTCATTAGCCAATTGACTTGTAATCCTCTGTTAACTACTATAAATGGAACCTGTGTCTTCTCATCATTAGCAGTTGAACCTCCCTTGATCTGTATCTGGTGTAAGTACAACCCTAGTATTGATCTGCAGTATGACCTTGTAAGCACATACAAAAGGGGGAGTTGATTTAAACCTCAACAAAAGACAATAAGCTCAGGGTGAGTGAGGGGGTGTATGGGGAGGGAAGGGGGTGTTTTTGTCTTGTTCACTAAGGCACCCTATTCCCTATACGGTGCACTACATTTGACCAGAACCCTACGGGCCCTGCTCAAAAGTAGTACACTATATAGGGAATTGGGTGCCATTTGGGACGCTACCTAAGTCTACTTTCACCAGATGGGGTGTTTTGTTGGTTGGATCTCTGTCGCTTTGTAAAGAAACAATGACAATTTGACCCTTTACCCCTCCCTCTCAACCTCTTATTGTTTGGCTGGTAACAAGATTGGAATGGCATTTATTGCTTCTGTAGCGCTGTCATCTTGGATATGATGAGTGTGTGTTGTGTCATATAGCACTCAGTCTCACAGAGTGTCTGGTCGAGTCTGTGCTCTCTTATGTAGACTACTGTATACCCCCTGATCAAAGAATAATGCACAGACTGTCGCTTGGCCTCCCCTGGGCCCTGACAGTTGGATGCTTGGCCCCCCCTGGGCCCTGACAGTTGGAGGGAAGAGTCTTGCATAATTGAAAAGTCCCAGGCTAAAGAGCTTTGCTGGTGCACAGGATTGTTGTTGATGACAACTACTGTAGCATTCACCTCAATAGAACACCTAAAAGGCATCAGTTAATGTGTCAATCAATGCATTAGTGTCAATACCAGTTGGTATTGTTGTGTGTATTTCTTTCACCTCTCAACCACTCTGCTGATCAAGGGGAAGGTTGATTGAAAGAGAGAAAGAGCGAGAGTTAAGGAGGGTCACGGTTCATCAAGAAAGATGACTTGGAGTGAGAATGGGTTCAGCCCCTTAGCCCCCCATGGCTGTGTCATTCTGATGGGGAGTGTTTGCTGTCAAGGACCGTGATCAGCTAAATTGTTCACAAAAGTGAATTTGTTCTACCTAGGAGTGAACCTGCCCATCATATCCAGATTACTGAACCAGCCTTTAGTCTCTGGGAGGAGGGGCAGTAGGAGGACCTAGCCAGGAGAGAAGAGAGATCAGTATATCGCTCCAGTCCACAAAGTAAGAGCCCATAGATCCAAGAAGCCCATAAAGCCAAAGAGCTGGGACCAGACCTTCATCATTAGACTGATAGTTGTGGAAATTAGGATTAGATTAGGATGAGCACTATGATCAAATTACAGGAGCAACAAGGGTTATTCTCTGGTAGTCATACACTAATGCACAAATGTCTCGACAGGTTTTATAATTGGTTAAAAGATACCTCGTGATAATACCTTGAAACAGATAGCAATAACTTTCACTTTCGATCCTAGTTTGTTGATGTTATCAATTGTCATTCCAGCGATGATCTTGGGCCCCCTCTGACTACACTCCACCAACCCTACAATCATAGTTCTGCAATTACTTACAGAACCATCATCGAAATCTGACCCATTTGTTCCCTGTAACCGTCCATACAAACCCAGCCGCGGTACGGTTTGTTGAGATGGAGTGTTGAGATGGAGAAGATGAATATTTCAGCAGTCGAGCGGCGGCTTCAGCGCCAGTACCTGCTAACTCCCGCTTACTGCAGCCATTAAGTTAACAAGCAGCATTTGTATTTATCAGCAGGTCTGGGTGTTTAGCAGCAATCAAACCCCAAACACGCAGACAGACAGACAGACAGGAGAGAGAGTGAGGAGGGAGACAGAGTCAAGGTAGCAGGTTGATATGTCAAGAAAAACTGAGGTGAAGTGCTGACAGGCCAACATCTTAGCAGGTAACGCTTAAATCATTTTTCCTCCAAAACTTCACTGGTAAAGGTTCAAAGAGATATAGCCATAATACAAATTTTCGGAGTAAGTAGTGGTGTTTGAAGTTATTTTATGGGATTTCGCTGTAAGGCCCAGAATTGATTTGCAGAAGGGATAAAAGGGAGATACTTTTCCTTCGGAGCTTTGTCGGAAAAAGCTTAGCATCCATTGGTAGTTCCGCCAATATGTCTGCAGGCTATGGAGGTAGAGTGAGGGGGGGTTGTTGGCATTGACATTATATACCAGAATGAATTGTGCTGAGTTTACACCTCCCGCTGCTTATGCTCTGCTCTTTCATAATCTTTCATGAACCATACAATGTTTTATTTAATGTCCTGGGTCAGACAGAAACTTGAGAAAAAACATATTAATAATGAAACGTGTAGTACTGGCGAGTAAGAGAGGAGGAGAAGGAGAGGAGGAGAAAGAGAGGAGGAGAAAGAGAGGAGAAGAAACAGAGGGAAAAAACTTGGTTTGATGCTTCTCAGCAAACAGGTCAGTGGGATCTTTTGAAGTCTGCAGCTTCAGTGCAGTCAATAGTTTAAAAACGTGTGTTATTTCTGAATGTGAGGCTAGCTAGCTTGGACTTTTTCTTCTTACCTGACAAATGCCAAATATCTCATCCTTGCTGTCCAGTGCCTTGCTGCTGTGGTTGACTATTCTAACAGAAAGACAAGAAAATAGGAACATTTCTAAGATCCTATACAGTTAAAACAATATATAGTTTTACTATACTGTTCTATTTTGAAGAGATCATATACTATATACTCATAATCATTACTTTTGTACAGGTCATCATTGTAAATATGAATGCGTTCTTAATTAACCGGTATACATAAAGGTAAAAATAAAATAAAAACTAATGACAATAACTATTGTTAGAATAATGATAATGATAACATTATAAATTGTCACGGCTCTAGCCTACTCCTCTCACTTGATTTGACCTATTTCTATTAGAAGACAACAGGGAGCAGCGTAGCACAGGCTGTTGTCCTAATAACACACAGGACTAATACTATGTATATTCCCCTGGTGAATCCTCATTTGCAGTGTGTTTAGAAGGGTTAGAGAGAGCTAGCCCAGCTCCTGGCCTCTATGCCTCCCGGCTCTTAATTGCTTAATTGCAGTCGTTATTTCAAATCAAATCAAATTTTATTTGCCACATGCGCCGAATACAACAGGTGTAGTAGACCTTACAGTGAAATGCTTACAAGCCCTTAACCAACAATGCAGTTTTAAGAAAATGAAAAAAAGTGTTAAGTAAAAAAAAGATGAGTACAAAATAAAAATAGCAAATAATTAAAGAGCAGCAGTAAAATAAAAGAACAGTAGGGGGGCTATATACAGGGGGTACTGGTACAGAGTCAATGTGTGGAGGCAACGGTTAGTCGAGGTAATTGAGGTAATATTTGACCTGAAGGCTGTGGAGCTAGCTCACTCACCTGGCGCTGCTGGCTTGGTGTTGAAGCTGCTAATTGAAAAGAAAGCTCTGCTCTGAAACAATGGTGGATGGCTGGGTCCACGGGGGCATGAAGATGCCTGATGTCTCTGATGCAGAGGGTTGTGATGTTACGTGCACACTCTTACACAGCCACAACACACACACACACACACCAACATAGGCATTGACTCACGCACACATGCACTCCCATGTAACTCAGTATCTGAATTCCCTACATCTCTCCAGGACATTGCAGGGCTACCAGATGAAAGAGTCAGGTCTCAGAGTCTTGGCACCTTCAGAGGAAGGTCCAGGGGCTGTGTGACTTATTTATGACTCTCCTGGTGCCTGGTGCTCCCTGTCCTACACTCCCCTCTCTCTCCCTGTTCCCCCTTCTTTCCTAGCACCTCCACCACCATCTCTCCCCCTGCCCTACACCCCCATTTCCCCTTCTCCTTCTCCACCTCCCTGTCCTACTATGCTCCCCTCTCCCCTGCTCCCTCTACCGCCTCTCCCTCTCCACCTCCCTGTCTTATACCCCCTCTCACCCCACTACCTCTTCCCTCTCTCCCTCCACTCTATGATCTGTGTAGGCTCACAGGGCTGGCTCCGTTGCTTTCATATGGTGCGACACTCCCCCATCTCATCCTGCTTAAAAAGTAAACAGTAGATTGGTGTGTTTGTAGTAATAATTGATGTGCAGGGAGAGAGAAAGGTGTTTATGTGGGGAAATGAGATGCCATTAACACCTGCTGTAGCCGCTCCACTAGGAAAACAGCACCCCCTCTGGTTTGTCTGGGTCACTGCAGGCTGTGGGTCAAAGGTCATGCACAGAGTTCCTATAGAGAGCATTATCATTTTCCAGATATCTATATTAGAGTCATGTAAATAGCTATTTCAGTTTTGGCTTGATTTTATATTTCTATCATAATATTTATATATTTTAAAATAAGGTAATCATATGCAGACACTTTCTCAAAACCCTAAGGCAAGGCATGTTTAAACTTAATCTAGGTAAGATACATTTGTTCTAATGCTGTAACAAGTCATAAATCATTGGTTCAATGTAAACAAATGCATTGTGGCATTACACCACAGCTTATTTCAGTAGAATGCCAACAGTTGTAATATTACTTGTAACATTCGTACACTGTTTAGTCCTGTATGATAATCACCACACATACTAAACAATCAGATGACTGTTTTTGTACTTTGGGACTGTAGTACTTTAATAGCCAGAGTGAGTGATAATGGTTTGCATATTACAGGGCCATAAATAAAACCATTATAAGTATGTCTTTATTTATCATGATGGGTACACATTGTGTACATGACTTAGCGTGACTGCTAACTAATGTTCCATAAAATTATTAGGCCATTTGCATCTTTCAAGACCTCGCTTGCTCTCAGCCAATCCTTAAAAAAAAAAGTTTTTTAATCAACCATGCTAAAATGTTAATTTCATATGCCTACTCCAAAACACACTCCCTTCTTTTTTCTTTGTCAGAAGCTTTTTGAATGGGAAATATTTTACTAATGGGGTTATGAATTAATAACCACCCAAACTGAATTGGATTTTTATACAAGGTAATTCTAGAAAGCCATGTCACACAGAGCCGCCCGCCGCGTTTTATTCAGGTTTCAGCATTTTCTGGACGAGTGCATCCCTCTATTTTCCTTGGTCTTATAATGCATCCTTTGTCATCATCGTCCCAGCCAGTAATGTAACTCCCTAGGAACTCCTCCTGGTGTAATTTACTTACCCAAGCCAGGCCCATTAATTTTATATTATTGTGAAAAGATGATTTGTGTTTTGGGGGCCTGTCTGCATGTTTTATTTAGTTCCTCAGCAGGGTAACATGAGGCGCTGGCTAATGGAAAATAAAGTAATAGTCACACAGGCCTCATTCCCATTCTGACATTTAACTACCGAGCCGTTATGCACATGTGTTAATGTGTCCTCCCCAAGCACCTTAATTCAACTTGAAATTCCTAATGGAACCCACTATCGTTGGTGGTGGTGGGTCTTCGGAGACGTTGAGGGGAAGGGAAGGGGAGGGGGGACAGCAACTTAACACGTCAATTCACTTGTCTGAGTCGGGTCTGTTCGTCTAGCGACTTAAATGCTCCAGTGGTTGTGTGTCTAGAGGGACACAGGAAAGAACATCTTCTGTAATAACCTCTCCTTGTCCTGACCTGTTTTAGTTAGGGGGGGGGGCGTCTTTCTTTGCCCCCTTATTGTGTGACTGGTCGTACTTGTCTGTGATAGACACAGTCATATAAGATTGGACTTGGCGGTACCAAATCACTGCAGTGGATGACTAGTTACATTTCCTCAACAACAATGCAGTGTTTGTCTTTTATTATGCCTTTCGATACCTTATGATGCCTTGACTGAAACTGACATTTGTTTAAGGTGATATTTGTCTAGTCCAGTGGCAAACTTTTCAGCAGAATTGCTTATCGTGGAGACTGTAGAGGTGAAAAGGTTGACCAGAGTTGGACACACAGTACAGTACATATACCTCTATTATGAGTGACACGACTGGCCAGGCCGATGAGTTGGTTATGAATCAGAGACTCAACACTCACTAGTTATTACTGATAATGATGACAGTGTCTCGTCTGCATGAGGACCATGATGTTATGTAGCCATTAGAGTCTATCTTTCTGTCTCTGTCTCTCTCTGTCTCTGTCTCCCTCCCCCTTCCTCTCTCCACCACAGCAAACTGTTCAGACAAACCAGCACAAATCTGATCATAACACAGTTTCGCTTTACAACTCTGACCCTAAACAGTCATGATTATACTGCTTTACGTAAAGGAGGTACGAATAATAAAATCACATCTAAAGAGGAAAGTTGCTATTAATGAGACACCTTGCTCAACAGTTGATCTAATGATGAGATATATGATGGTACAGAGATCTGACTGACACAGTAGTATTCAAATCACATTTTATTTGTCACATGCGCCGAATACAACAGGTGTAGACCTTACAGTGAAATGCTTACTTACAAGCCCTTGACCAACAATGCAGTTTTAAGAAAAATAAGAAAAATATAAAATAATTAAAGCAGCAATAATATATAGAGGTCCTGGATGGCAGGAAGCTTGACCCCAGTGATGTACTGGGCCGTACGCATTACCCTCTGTAGTGCCTTGCGGTCAGAGGCCGAGCAGTTGCCATACCAGGCGGTGATACAACCAGTCAGGATGCTCTCGATGGTGCAGCTGTAGAACCTTTTGAGGATCTGAGGACCAATGCCAAATCTTTTCAGAGGGGGAATAGGCTTTCTCGTGCCCTCTTCACGAGATGGTTCCATTGGAATATATGTCTAAATAAAGAACAATTAACCATCATAGTTATACACTGAGTGTACAAAACATTAGGAACACCTCCTTAATATTGAGTTGCACCCCTTTTTTCTCTCAGAACAGCCTACATTTGTCAGGGAATGGACTACAAGGTGTTGAAAGTGTTCCACAGGGATGTTGGCCCATGTTGACTCCAATGCTCCCACAGTTGTGTCAAGTTGGCTGGATGCCCTTTGGGTGGTGGACCATTCTTGATACACACAGGAAACTGTTGAGCGCGAAAAACCCAGCAGCGTTGCAGTTCTTGACACACTCAAACCATTGCTCCTGGCACCTATTACCATACCCCATTCAAAGAGACTAAAAATATTTTGTCTTGCCCATACATCCTCTGAATGGCACACATACACAATCCATGTCTCAATTGTCTCAAGGCTTAAAAATCCTTCTTTAACCTGTCTCCTCCCCTTCATCTACACTGATTGAAGTGGATGTAACAAGTGACGTCAATAAGGGATCATAGCTTTCACCTGGATTCACCTGGTCAGTCTGTGTCATGGAAAGAGCAGGTGTTCCTAATGTTTTGTACACTCAGTGTATCTCACCTAAACTGACATATTAGTGTAATCTGGGTGTGATTGCATCGGTCGGGCTGTAGGAATTACAGAGACAGAAGTAATCTGTTTGCAGATGCAGCGCTGGATAATTTAAAGAGATGGTAGCGGTAAGGATGTGGAGACAGTAGCGGACATGGCTATTAGCAGGTTAATTAGGCAATAATGAAAGAGATACTTCAGCTTACTGTAGGCTTTAGCACAATAAGGCTCCCATGCAGGCTGATATATGGCGGGGTGTTGAATTTAATCCCCGCATATTAATTGAGACCGGCATACCTTCCCTTTCAGACTATTATTGCCAACAGAATTTCACCTGCTCCTACACATTGAAATAATAGAGAATAGAGAATAGACAGTGTTTGGTGGCTGTCCACTCACATTAGTTGGATGAAGCTTACAAAGTTTTTAGACTGAATGATATTTGAGAATTGGGCAGCAGGCACATACCACCCATCCACCGTGGCGGTATGATCTCAACCCCTTAGATGTTAAGTCCCCTATTTAGGGGTTCTGGACCGGGACAAGTGCCTTATAGTTCCAGAAAGCCCCATCTGTCTGCTTTTCACTACCACTCTGTCAACAGAGCTGACTTGAGGTGTCAGGTTTCACACCCAACATTTGCATAGTGAGTGACGTGTCAAATTCTCTGGCCTATCCAGACAAAAAAACTATGTCATCTTCCTCTGAGAGACGGAGCCCAGCGTGGGAGACAGCATATTTAAAGGGACAGTCTAGCGATTTCAGCAACCGTGGTTTCATCTTGCTGTGATATTCTCAGCCAGATTTAGAACTCTCAACATGAAACATTTACTAAATAATTTCGTAAAATTGAAACATGACCACTTTCTCTTGGTCACAGAGAAAGTTGTAACGAGTCTGCAGACATTTGAATGGTGTCTCTGCGTCACTCAGAGGAGGCTTGGCAGGAAATGCTCTGTCGTCAGTTATATGAAATGGGGCCAAATTTGTACTGTCACTAAATATGATCATATTTATTTTACAGTAATAAGAAAGGTGAACACTTATAGTAAGTCATATTTATAAGGCATTTCAGTAATTTCAAGCCCTATTCTCCCACTTTTGTTGAACAGGAAACATTAATAAATACGATCTTTTATATTTTATGTTTTCACAATATTTGTACTATGTACATGAACTTGTTTCCTCAAAAGTGATTACACCTCAGCAATTTATAGCTATTTTTATCAGAAAGGTGAGTTCCAGACCTTTCTAGAACTAAGCAGCATTACCAGTTATTGTTAATGGCCATCTCATGAAAACGAATGACATTTTAGGCAGAATTCTACATTTTGCCATAACTTTCAAGAGGTTTTAATAGATATACTTTTATGTAATTAGACGTTGGTTGGTTCATCCTTGGATGGTTTTTGCCAACTTTAGGAGAAGTAAACGTATCTACATAATAAAAAGTTGACAGCTAGGTATAATAACATAAATGTATTACTAGCAGTAGCCCGCCCTTACAGGCAGTAAATCATTGGAAACGAATCATTTGGTTCAATGCAATCCCCCCCTCCTGCAATTCACAAATGTGTTTATCTGTTCGGCTTTTTGGTCTCTGGATATACCAATATTCTCAACTCAAGCATTTAAACAAACTCCCATAGGCCTAATTTCCCATGGGATCATGGCACTTGCAATGTTGTGATTGGTCTACCATGAACCTATGTTATTCATATACAGTATATAAAAAAAAACAGTATAAGAGGGCTCCAGACCTACTTTTCCCCACATTTTCAATTGGTGGCACCAGCCCATGATTTGGTTGCACCAAAATTGTCTCAGTGTCACGCAATAGAAAAAAAATATATAGGAATAATGTTATAAAGAAATTCACAGTGCTTAAAGGGTAGGTAGCATAAAAGTAACCACATGTAACATATGGATTTGCATTAGTATACGCATCAAAAGTCCCAATGCAAAGTTACACCTCACAACCAACGTTTTTGAAATACATAACCACATCTAACCAGTTACTAAATAATTGTATATACAGTTAACGTTATCTTAGCCAGCAAACTACCCAGCCAGTTAACGTTAGCTATTTTAGCCAGCTAGGTAGCCAGCCAGCTAACGCTACAACAATGAAGACCAGTGAGCACAGGCAGTAACCCACAGAACATAACTAAAACAAAACCTTCCAGCAGATTTTAAAAAGCAAAGAGAGGGCACACTGGCTGAAGATGGCGCCGACAGATATGGCAGCTCTGCTACTAGATCCTAAGCAACTTTTTTGTGTGTTATTTCTGACATTATTAGCCCAGTTAATTTTTTGTGTTATTATATAAAGCCGGAAATAACTTTGGATATCAGAGTGGCGGTAACTCACCAGCATTACGACCAGGAATACGACTTTCCTGAATTGGATCCTTTGTTCATACTCCCCCAGGGCAATTGAACTTATTCCAGAGGCTGCTC
Organism: Coregonus lavaretus; assembly: GCF_964263955.1. Classification (NCBI taxonomy): domain Eukaryota; kingdom Metazoa; phylum Chordata; class Actinopteri; order Salmoniformes; family Salmonidae; genus Coregonus; species Coregonus lavaretus. The sequence continues at coordinate 32,342,723 of NC_140008.1, read as the reverse complement.
CAAAACGCCGGCGGAGAAGAGGTATTTCGGAGTGGACTTCTAGTCCGACTCAGGAGGCGTGCACACCATCCACCGCTTCCGAGTATATTACTCGCTAATGTTCAGTCTCTGGATAATAAAGTAGACGAGCTCAAGGCGAGGATCTCCTTCCAGAGAGACATCAGGGATTGTAACATACTCTGTTTCACGGAAACATGTCTCTCTTGGGATATACTGTCCCTGTCCATACAGCCAGCTGGGTTCTCAGTACATCGCGCAGACAGGAATAAAGAACTCTCCGGGAAGAAGAAAGGCAGGGTTTGTATGTTTCATGATTAACTACTCATGGTGTGATTATGATAACATACAGAAACTCAAGTCATTTTGTTCACCCGACCTAGAATACCTCACAATCAAATGCCGACCGTATTACCTCCCAAGAGAATTCTCTTTAGTTATAGTCACAGCCGTGTATATTCCCCCTCAAGCCGATACCACGACGGCCCTCACAGAACTACACTGGACTATGCAAACTGGAAACCACATATCCTGAGGCTGCATTCATTGTAGCTGGGAATTTAACAAAGCAAATTTGAGGAAAATGCTACCGAAGTTCTACCAACACATTGACCGTAGTACTCACTCTGGCAAAACATTGGACGACTACTACTCAACTTTTCGAAATGCCTACAAGGCCCTCCCCTGCCCTTCCTTCGTCAAATCTGATCATGACTCACTTTTGCTCCTCCCTTCCTATAGGCAGAAACTCAAACAGGAAGTACCCGTGCTAAGGTCTATTCAACGCTGGTCTGACCAATTGGAATCCATGCTTCAAGATTGTTTTGATTATGAGGACTGGGATATGTTCCGGGTAGCCTCTGAGAATAACATCAACAAATACACGGCTACGGTGACTGATTTCATCAGGAAGTGTATAGGAGATGTTGTACCCACTGTGACTATTAAAACCTACCCAAACCAGAAACCGTGGATGGATGGCAGCATTCGCGCAAAACTTAAAGCGCGAACCACCACATTTAACCATGGCAAGGTGACTGGGAATATGGCTGAATACAAACAGTGTAGTTATTTCCTCCGTAAGGCAATCAAACAGGCAAAACGTCAGTACAGAGACAAAGTGGAGTCGCAATTAAACGGCTCAGACATGAAATGTATGTGGCAGGGTCTACAGACAATCACGGACTACAAAGGGAAAACCAGACACGTCACGGACACCAATGTCTTGCTTCCGGACAAGCTAAACACAGTTGTAAAAGAGAAATTGTTCTCAACTGGCTTACCTGGTTAAATAAAGGTGAAATAAATAAAAATAAAATAAAATAAATAAACACCTTCTTCGCCTGCTTTGAGGATAACACAGAGCCACCAACGCATCCCGCTACCAAGGACTGTGGCCGACTTGAGTAAGACATTTAATCGTGTTAACCCTCGCAAGGCTGCCGGCCCAGACAGCATTCCTAGCTGCGTCCTCAGAGCATGTGCAGACCAGCTGGCTGGAGTGTTTATGGACATATTCAATCTCTCCCTATCCCAGTCTGCTGTCCCCACTTGCTTCAAGATGTCCACCATTGTTCCTGTACTTATTTCCCTCATTAAAATGCAAATCAATTGATAACATTGCGTATTTCTGGATTTTTTTGTTGTTAATCTGTCTTTCACTGTTCAAATAAACCTACCATTACAATTATAGACTGATCATTTCTTTGTCAGTGGGCAAACGTACAAAATCAGCAGGGGATCAAATACTTTTTTCCCTCACTACATTTACATAAGTATTCAGACCATTTACTGAATACTTTGTTGAAGCACCTTCATGTACCCAAGAAAGCAAAGGTAACTGAACTAAATGACTATCGCCCCGTAGCACTCACATCTGTCATCATGAAGTGCTTTGAGAGGCTAGATAAGGATCATATCACCTCTACCTTACCTGACACCCTATACCCACTTAATTTGGTCACCGCCCCAATAGATCCACAAACTATGCAATCGCCATTGCACTGCACACTACCCTATCCCATCTGGACAAAAGGAATACCTATGTAAGAATGCTGTTCATTGACTATAGCTCAGCAGTCAACACCATTGTACCCTCCAAGCTCTTCATTAAGCTAGGGGCCCTGGGTCTGAACCCCACCCTGTGCAACTGAGTCCTGGAATTCCTGACGGGCCGCCCCCAAGTGGTGAACGTAGGAAACAACACCTCCACTTTGCTGATCCCTCAACACAGAGGCCCCACAAGGGTAGTAGGCCTGATTACCAACAATGACGAGACAGCTTACAGGGAGAAGGTGAGGGCCCTGGGAGAGTGGTGCCAGGAAAATAACCTCTCACTCATCGTCAACAAAACAAAGGAGCTGATCGTGGACTTCAGGAAACAGCAGAGGGAGCACGCCCCTATCCACATCGACGGGACCGCAGTTGAGAAGGTGAAAAACTTCAAGTTCCTCGGCGTACACATCACCGCCTGGTACGGCAACTGCACGCCCGCAACTGCAGGGCTCTCCAGAGGGTGTTGCGGTCTGCCCAACGCATCACCGGGGGCAAACTACCTGCCCTACTCATCTCATATACTGCTTTATTCATCTCATATGTATATACTGTATTCTATTCTACTGTATTTTAGTCAATGCCGCTCCGACATTGCTTGATCTAATATTTATATATTTCTTAATTTGATTATTTTACTTTTAGATTTGTGTGTATTGTTGTGAATTGTTAGATACTACTGCAGTGTTGGAGCTAGGAACACTAGCATTTTGCTACACCTGCAATAACATCTGCTAAATATGTGTATGTGACCAATAAAATTTGATTTGATTTGGAGACTTACATATTGACGGCTGGGGTCCATCATGGTAAGGACTATAGGCTGTGTTAGCTACCAAACAAAGCGAGAGCCAGGGAGAGAGGCACTTCTGATGTGAGAAGCATAGCTATTTTAGCCAGCTAACTAGCCTTGCCAGCTAGCATATCACTGCACAGGAAACTTGCCAATTCCAGTGTGTGCAGTCAATGGGATAAGAAATAGGTTCCCAAATGAGGAGAACATGAACTACACAGGCTTCAAGTTAACATAATAAGAATTCTAACACGTTTTTACATTTTATGAACAGTTATAAAAATATGTTATACCAATACTGGTACCTCACTTTTGTCATGGGGTGTTTTTTTTTTTTATCTGTCACATTCCACTTTGTGATCACAGCCCCCATAATAATGATAGTTAATATACAATAACAATACCATTTTGAAAGACAATAAATACTTTTATAAATTTTTATGGATTTCTTTATGGATGATTGAGTTCCACTCTGAAATCTTGGCGGAAGCAGCAGAGATATGCCACGCTTGATGTAAAGAGTGTCAAGGAGCCCAAGTTCCGATGAACATACAGTGGCTTGCGAAAGTATTCACCCCCCTTGGCATTTTTCCTATTTTGTTGCCTTACAACCTGGAATTGATTTTTTGGGGGTTTGTATCATTTGATTTACACAACAAGCCTACCACTTTGAAGATGCAAAATCTTTTTTATTGTGAAACAAACAAGAAAGAAGACGAATAAACAGAAAACTTGAGCGTGCATAACGACAAGGCCATTCCAAGATATTTAAATGTTTCCCCTTAAACCACTCGAGTGTTGCTTTAGCAGTATGCTTAGGGTCATTGTCCTGCTGGAAGGTGAACCTCCGTCCCAGTCTCAAATCTCTGGAAGACTGAAACATGTTTCCCTCTAGAATTTCCCTGTATTTAGCGCCATCCATCATTCCTTCATTTCTGACCAGTTTCCCAGTCCCTGCCGATGAAAAACATCCCCACAGCATGATGCTGCCACCACCATGCTTCACTGTGGGAATGGTGTTCTCGGGGTGATGAGAGGTGTTGGGTTTGCGCCAGACATAGTATTTTCCTTGATGGCCAAAAAGCTTAATTTTACTCTCATCTGACCAGAGTACCTTCTTCCATATGTTTGGGGAGTCTCCCACATGCCTTTTGGCAAACACCAAACGTTTTTGCTTATTTTTTTCTTTAAGCAATGGCTTTTTTCTGGCCACTCTTCCGTAAAGCCCAGCTCTGTGGAGTGTACGGCTTAAAGTGGTCCTATGGACAGATACCCCAATCTCAGCTGTGGAGCTTCGCAGCTCCTTCAGGGTTATCTTTGGTCTCTTTGTTGCCTCTCTGATTAATGCCCTCCTTTCCTGGTCCGTGAGCTTTGGTGGGCGGCTCTCTCTTGGCAGGTTTGTTGTGGTGCCATATTCCTTCTATTTTTTAATAATGGGTTTAATGGTGCTCCGTGGGATGTTCAAAGTTTCAGATCTTGTTTTATAACCCAACCCTGATCTGTACTTCTCCACATCTTTGTCCCTGACCTGTTTGGAGAGTTCCTTGGTCTTCATGGTGCCGCTTGCTTGGTGGTGCCCCTTGCTTAGTGGTGTTGCAGACTTTGGGGCCTTTCAGAACAGGTGTATATATACTGAGATCATGTGACAGATCATGTGACACTTAGATTGCACACAGGTGGACTTTATTTAACTAATTATGTGACTTCTGAAGGTCATTGGTTGCACCAGATCTTATTTAGGGGTTTCATAGCAAAGGGGGTGAATACATATGCACGCACCACTTTTCCGTTATTGCATTTTTTTAAACCAATTTGGACTATTTTGTGTATGTCCATTACATGAAATCCAAATAAAAATCATTTTAAATTACAGGTTGTAATGCAAAAAATAGGAAAAACGCCAAGGCGGATGAATACTTTTGCAAGGCACTGTAGACCTCAGGTGGGTGTATAGGTGTGGAGTTAGGCTGTTACAGGCTCAAAGTGCTGCTTACACTTATCCAATTATCTCAACTCATTAATGGGAAGTAAACAAGGATAGTGGGTACAAGGGAACAACTCTGTGTAACAAAACCCTAGTGACAGTTACAGCTCTACCCTAGCAGATGGACAGGAATCAGCTTAGGGCTGGATGTATGATGATGGCAGTTTGACATTAGAAGGCTGATGTTGCGCACGTTAGCTCAACCATCCCGTATACGGGACACCGATCCAGTAGACGTTAAAGTATTTATAAAAACTAGCTATCATTTATCACATCATATAAGCAATATAATATAATATAGCTTACTGTATATCTCTAATAATATGTGAAATGATCTAGATGGCTTAGGTTGTTACCTAACTGACTAAAAGTGAATTAGCTAGGTAGCTTGCCAATTGAACTAGCTAGCTAGCCAGTCAACTTTCGGCAGACTAATTTGGCGTAGACAAATTTGGCGGACAATTGTTGGCGGACAACTTTTGGTATGCAATGCACTGACTTTGACTAACATTATTTTAGCTGACTTTAGCTAGCCAGGCAAGTTATAGAGGTAGCTGGCTGGCTCCCATGTCTCAATCTCAGCAATGTGTCTACATGTTTTTAGAACACAGTAGCAAGTTAGCAGAGAGAGAGGCTATGACATGTTAGCTAAGTTAGCTGGTCAAAAACATAGCAGGCAGTGCAGCCTTAACATTACTAGTATACAGGTAGCAACCTTATAATACATTTTAGCTAGCTAGATATAACAATCTAGAAATGTTAGCTAGATGATGGATAGATATAATGTATACAAAATACATAGCTAGTTCAGTTAGCCATAAAGTGTAGCTATATTAGAAGTTAACAACATTGAACTTACTCTTTATCTCCATCACTGCTGACACTCGCGATGTACCGGTAGGTCAGTAGAAAACAGAGCTTGCAGGCTTTACATTTACGCTCGGCACAGCACCTGGTTTCAGTCACAGTCTCATTTCACTGGTTATTGCCATCGAAGTCCTCCGGGATGAAATGAGTACAGCATACAGTAGACATGCTCACGGTTCCCTTAATTCAATCTGCTCTCTTCAACCGGACAAACCGGTTCCAATTCAAAGCTTACTTCTCGTTTTTGGGCCACAAATGAGTTGTAACTCTGTCCTTGTGGATATTACTGCACCCAGCAACAATATACCTCCTTGGCATATTTTAAAAAGTTGTTGGGTTGAGCTTTTAAAAAAGCTGTTGGGTCTGAAATGAAACTAGCACTAGCTACGGATTACATGCAATTCATGCATTTTTTGCATGAATTTATATGGTTTCTTCTCATTGGATGTACATAGTAGCTCACCAGCACCCACACTTGGTTTGGAATGTAATTACATGCTAGCATGTCTAGTAGCTAATGTTAGCCAGCTGGAACTAGCTAGGTAGCACCGGTTTTCCATAAGTTACTGACCGCCTGGATTCGGTCTTATGTAGAAAATGTGAAATGGTGTTTTTTACATTGGATAAAAGTAGACTCAGAGCTAGAAAATTGTATATCATACACTATTGTATTGTCCCAATCTACTATTACCGCTTGTTTCACCAGCTGTACCCTAGCACAAAGTCCTTCCCATTCTTTTGGTAATGTTGCTCTAAGTCATCGTCCCTGACAAACCCAGAAGAAATCTGCCACTGCCACCAACTGATCCTCATTTGGAGCAATCAGGGGTAATGCTAGCGTCTGATTCGGACAGTGTTCTGGTGTCACTACTTGTTTTCTGCTTGTTCCTGCTGCCTGATACACAACCCTTTTTGGTGTATCCGCGTTCCAAGAGGTATTCTTTGTTAGATGCCAGATAATGCCACACTCACCCTTAAATTTCCCTAAGTTCTGTTTCCCATTTGTTCTATTAAAACACTCACATGTCTGCTTATAGTCTATGCAGTAATTATCAGGAGTTTCTATTAGTTTAGGGTCTATCTTTATGTCCAGCTGTTTGCACCACTCTCCCCAATCTGTTTGACTATAGTATTTTTGATATTCCGGGCTTCCTAAATACGTATGACAAACATTCTGCTGGACAGTACGGTCTCTCCCAGTCTCTTAGATGACAGAAGTTGTGGTTAAAGTCAGCACATTCCTGGTAGCTGTGGGTGTTAGGCATAGCTACCAATTCCTTCAGCGGAGAGGGAGCGCATACCAAACAATTTTCCCTCTTCAGGTTTGATGCAGTATATTGCGTCAACTTTTACCAGCCATTACCCAGCGCCTCCATCCATGCCCTTTCTTCCTCGTCCGTTGTGGTCCTTGTCTTCGGTTCAGTTCTAAGTGCCCAAGGAATAATTACTTCAGTATTACCTTCTGGGTATGTTGTGCTTGTAATTACTACATCATGTTGTTTATCTGGGTCTTGGGCTGTTGCTCTTACGTCTATGGTCCACCTGTCTCCTTCTTTTGTTATCTTGATATCACAGTTACTGTTGTCCCATGTGATTTCCCCATAATCCCGGTGTTGGGCCCACCCACACAGCCCAACATCTGACCTTCGCTCTTTAATAGCGATTCCTTTCTGTATTTCCTTCGTGGTTCTTGCTTGTGCAGGAATGAACATTCTAATCCTATCTGTTTCTCGTCTTTGTCTTGTCTCTGTGTTTTTCACTTCTGGTGTGCTAATACTGGTGGGAGGCTCTTTTCTTTTAGTTCTGACTATAGGTCCTTCTCCTCCCATTAATCATTTTGCTTGTTTTATGTCCATTATTTTAGTAGGCTCACTACCTATGGGTTTTCCTAGTATGCTTGGTCCTCGGGTTGGTCCCGGTATATATTATATTTTTACGCAATGGTCCTTCAGACACCTTACCCTTATTGTGGCATATCCTTCTATCTGACATCTCTTCATCCTGGGCCATCCTCTGTGCAACACTTCCTCCTGATTCATAATGGTTATTTGTCCTGGCTCCGTTGGGCTATCCTTTGAGTACCGAATTGTAGTCGGCAAGTCTAATATAACTTTTCCTAGTTTTACAGCTATGATTACAAGAGCCATTCCACAATTATCCCACTGTTCATTACTGGATCCAGTCAAAGGCATAGAAGTCAATCGTGGGGAAGTCTGGGGGTTCTGGGTGGTCCTGGAGGTCTGGAAGGTCTTGGAGGTCTGGAAGGTCTTGGAGGTCTGGAAGATCTTTCCCTTGACTGAGGGAATCAACCAGAGCATGTAACTCATCAACAGCATTCCTACTGCCACCTTCCGACATCCTTTGATTTTGGCTGTCTTCAGCAGAGAGTGGGGATTTTGTTTGAGTTCCCATCCCCTCTCCTTCTGTTCCTGTTTCCTCTTCTTCTCTATCGGGTGTTTCGGCATCCTTAGCTTCCTCATCTCCAAGTTGCCGTTCCCTTTGTGGTACTCTGGTGCAATGGTTTAGGTGGTACTAAGTCATGCTCCCCTTTATCTGTACAGCTGTTGGTGTGGCCAGGGTGACGGTGTAGGGCACCTCTCGTCTTGGCTCGTTCCACTTTCTCCGGAAGACCCTGACGTAGACCTTGTCCCCTGGTTTCACTGCTCGTGGTGGGTCCACCTCTGGTTCTGGAACCCTGCTTTTCTCCTGTTGATGGATAACTTCATGTATAGCAGTTAGTTGTCTAATAAACTCTTTTAGCTCCATTTCTAATTGCCCTAGAGGTAGGCCATCATATGGTCCTCTAAAAACTGGTACCAGCAAGGGTCGACCCGTAAGCATTTCATGCAGTGTTAGGTGTGTTATTCTGTTAGCTTGCATGCGATAACTAATTAGTGCCAGAGGTAGGGCATCTACCCAGTTCAATTTAGCGCTGACACATATTTTCCAAATTTTTGCTTTTATAGTCCCATTTACTCTTTCTACCATTCCCTGAGACTGGGGATGATATACAAGGCCCAGTCATTGTTTTATGCGCAGCTGTTGCATCACTAGTTTTACAATTTTTTGTATAAACGCTGAGCCATTGTCTGAACTGATTTCTGTCAGAATTCCAAATCGTGGCATTACTTCTCTTGTGAAAAATGGTATTACTGTTCCTGACCCTTGGTCCTTGGATGGGACTGCTTCCACCCATATGCTGAATCTATCTATTACTACTAACATGTATCTTTTCCCGTTAACTGGTCTTATCATATCCACACAGTCTATTACTAGGTGCTTAAATGGTCCCTCTGGTACTGGGATGTGCCCTATTGGTGTCGTTATTCCTTTCCTGATATTATTTTGTGCACATGTTTCACACTCTGCTAGCCTTGTGTCTACAGTTGCTTGCATGTAGGGAGAACACAAACCTTGCTTTTACATTTTTCTTATTACTTTCCCCCTTGCGTAATGGTCAAAACCATGTGCATTTGCTATAAGTAAGTTCAACAAGGTGGTGGGAGCCACAATTTGTCCATCATGTGATCTCCATAATTTATGTATGTCCTTCATAACCCCTCTTTTCTCCCACATGGTGTTCTCATATAATCGAGCTCGGTCTTGTATTTTGATTATATAATCTATTTCCGGGGCTGCTTCTATTAGAATGAGTAGGGTTTGGATTGCCACCTTGCATTTGGATGCTAATTTTGCTGATTCATCTGCCGCATTATTTCCTCTGGTAACATAATCATTCCCTTTTTTGTGTGCTTGACATTTAACAATTGCTATTCATTTTGGCAACAGTAGCGCGTTCATTAGTTCTTGTATTTGTTCAAAGTGCAAAACTGGACTACCGTCTGTCTTTGTAAATCTCCTTTGCTTCCATACTGCTCCAAATAGGTGGCATATCCTGTGTGCATATGCTGAATCTGTATAAATGTTTACTACTTTATCTTTCCCTTTGTTGCATGCTGCTGTCAGTGCTCTTAGTTCTGCTAGTTGAGCAGAGCATGGTTGGTCACAACTTTCACTGTCTATGGTGTAAAATTGGTTATCTACTACTTTCCTTACTATTACATAACCAGCATGATTGCCTTCATAATCCCTGAAACAGGATTCATCCACAAACAATTATTCTGTAGCTCCCAAAATTGGAATTTATATTAAATCTGGTCGTAATTTGGTAAATGTCAGGGATTCTGCTATTCAATCGTGTGGGTCTCCTTCTGTTTCTATTGGGATTCTTTCTGCCAGGTTAACTGTAGTACACAGTTTTATGGTTACGTCTGGATAGGTTAACAGCGTCAGATGTTCCAATAGCCTGGCATTGGTCAGCACAAACTTGCCTTATTCGATGAATTCAGTTATTTTATGATGAGTATAGATCACCACCGGGTATCCCATTGTAATCGTAGATGCTTTATCATATGCATATTGTACAGCTGCCAACCCTTGGTAGCATTGTGGGTAACCCTGTGCTACTGAATCTAATTTAGTACTATAAAAAGCTATTGGCTGCTTTCTCCACCCTACACGTCTCTTCCATTAGTACTGCAGTTGCAAATTCCTCACAATGGTTGGCTGCATATAACAGAAAAGGTTTCGTATAGTCTGGAGTCCCTAATGCCGGGGCCATTTGCATTTCTTGTTTAATTGTTTCAAATGCAGCTACTGCATCACCATTCCATTTTATCCTTGCCCTCAACTCTGTTATTCCTGCATTTTTCATTATTTCTCTTAAGGGGGCTGTTTTTACTGCATGGTCTTCTACCCTATCCGAACTAAATCCTGTCATTTCTCGAAACGTCATAATTTGTCCCACTGTCTTCGGTATTGGGGCTTTACTTAACCCTTCCAGTTGTGAGGGCGCTGTTGCTTTAGTCTGTTGGGCTATAGTTCTTCCCAGGTATTCCACCTGTGATTGGCAATACTTAAGTTTTTTCTGCGATACTTTGTCCTCCTTCTGCTAGTTTTTTCAGTATCTTTACAGTATCTTGATGACACTGTTCTATCGTGGTTGCACATACCAGTAGGTCGTCCACATACTGTATCAGTGTTCCTTCCAGTGTTAGATCTTCTAGATCAGCTCGCAATACCTGATTAAATACATGAGGCGAGTGCTTAAATCCTTGTGTAATTCGTGTATACATATATTGCTGATTTTTGTATGTAAATGCAAATAAATGCCTACCTTCTTCTGCTAGGGGTACACAAAAAAATGCCCCACATAAGTCTATTACTGAAAACCATTTGGCATCTGGTGGAACATTTGTTAACAGTGTGTGTGGATTTGGTACCACTGCTTGGTTGTCCTGCACGACCTCATTAACCGCTCTCAGGTCGTGGACAAGCCTTCATTTTTTTTCCATGTTTGTTGTGGTACCATACTCTTTCCATTTTTTATAATGGATTTAATGCTGCTCCGTGGGATGTTCAAAGTTTTGGATATTTTTTTACAACCCAACCCTGATCTGTACTTCTCTACAACTTTGTCCCTGACCTGTTTGGGGAGCTCCTTGGTCTTCATGGTGCCGCTTACTTGGTGGTGCCCCTTGCTTAGTGGTGTTGCAGACTGGGGCCTTTCAGAAAAGGTGTATATATACTGAGATCATGTGACAGATCATGTGACACTTAGATTGCACACAGGTGGACTTTATTTAACTAATTCTGTGACTTCTGAAGGTAATTGGTTGCATTAGATCTTATTTAGGGGCTTCATAGCAAAGGGGTGAATACATATGCACGCACCATTTTTCCGTTATTAATTTTTTTAATAATTTTTTGAAACAAGTTATTTTATTCATTTCACTTCACCAATTTGGACTATTTTGTGTATGTCCATTACATGAAATCCAAATAAAAATCCATTTAAATTACAGGATGTAGGAAAAACGCCAAGGGGGATGAATACTTTTGCAAGGCACTGTACAAGCCCTTAACCAACAATGCAGTTTAAAAAAAGAATACCAAAATAAAATCACACAAAAACACAATAAAAAATAGCGAGGCTATATACAGGGGGTACCTAGTCATTGTGAGGAGACACCGGTTAGTCGAGGTAATTGAGGTAATATGGACATGTAGGTAGAGTTATTAAAGTGACTATGCATAGATAATAAACAGAGAGTAGCAGCAGCGTAAAAAATGGGGGGGGGGGGCAATGCAAATAGTCTGGGTAGCCATTTGATTAGATGTTCAGGAGTCTTATGGCTTGGGGGTAGAAGCTGTTTAGAAGCCTCTTAGACCTAGACTTGGCACTCCGGTACCGCTTGCCTTGCGGTAGCAGGGAGAACAGTCTATGACTAGGGTGGCTGGAGTCTTTGACAATTTTTAGGGCCTTCCTCTGACACCGCCTGGTATAGAGGTCCTGGTTGGCAGGAAGCTTGGCCCCAGTGATGTACTGGGCCGAACGCACTACCTTCCGTAGTACTTTGCGGTCGGAGGCCGAGCAGTTGCCATACCAGGCAGTGATGCAACCAGTCAGGATGCTCTCAATGGTACAGCTGTATAACCTTTTGAGGATCTGAGGACCCATGCCAAATCTTTTCAGTCTCCTGAGGGGGAATAGGTTTTGTCGTGCCCTCTTTACGACTGTCTTGGTGTGCTTGGACCATGTTAGTTTGTTGGTGATGTTGACACCAAGGAACTTGAAGCTCTCAACCTGCTCCACTACAGCCCCGTCAATGAGAATGGGGGCGTGCTCGGTCCTCTTCTTTTTCCTGTAGTCCACAATCATCTCCTGTGTCTTGATCACGTTGAGGGAAAGGTTGTTATCCTGGCACCACACGGCCAGGTTTCTGACCTCCTCCCTATAGGCTGTTGAGGATCAGCGTGGCGGATGTGTTGTTACCTACCCTTACCACCTGGGGGCGGCCCGTCAGCAAGTCCAGGATCCAGTTGCAGAGGGATGTGTTTAGTCCCAGGATCCTTAGCTTAGTGATGAGCTTTGAGGGCACTATGGTGTTGAACGCTGAGCTGTAGTCAATGAAGAACATTCTCACATAGGTGTTCCTTTTGTCCAGGTGTGAAAGGGCAGTGTGGAGCGCAATAGAGATTGCATCATCAATGGATCTGTTGGGGCAGTATGCAAATTGAAGTGGGTCTAGGGTTTCTGGGATAATGGTGTTGATGTGAGCCATGACCAGCCTTTCAAAGCACTTCAGAGCAAGATCGCACAGTCCATGATTCCCCCAGGATGTGACCATCATCCTTCGTCCCTGTGGCCGCTCAGGCCATTGATGCTACCAAAATAAATTGCTTCAGCTCTCATCCTGACTTCCAGATTTGTTACTGTCTTTGTTTACTTGTTTAATTACTTGTATGTGCTGTGTATGTAATTCAGCTTTTAAATATAATAACATAAGATAAGATAATATAGTACTTTTTTAATCCTTGAAGTGGCACTCCACTCTCCTTTTTACCTCATTTAATACCTGATTTTACTTTATAAAAGGCACGTCTCAATAGGTGGTCCAGGTAAGTGTGGGGTGGTCCTTTCCACTTTTGTTCTCTTTTGCTCCTCTATTGTTCCTCAAGAAAGGGGGAGGCCGATGCCATCAGACCAACTCCTTGAATGTCCTACTCCTTGAAGTTCGCAGTTGTGTCTAAAAACCACTATTTTGCTCAAAATGTATCGTTTTTTACCCTTTACTTTATTTATACTTGGGATATCGTTTTTCAACAGTAAAAGTTCAAAAATTGCCAGAGGACGTCTTTAAAGGGAAAATTGGTTTGCACCATCTACATAATACATACGACACCAACAAAAACACATTTATTCCCTTAGGTATGGCTGTATCCCAGTCATGAGAATAGTTTGTGTAGATTTACCAAGGCAACATAATGATGTGTATAGTACTCACATTTATTGACAGCATCTTAATCTATTGAGACTTTGATATTCCAATAATTCAATAGTTTGTGTCGATACCACCTCTGAACCGAGTCTGTTTGTGTTCAAATAACTGCCTTGTCAGGCAATCTGTCAGAGGAGTGGCCAGGGGTCAAAGAGGATGATCTTGGAGCAGAGGTCAATGTCCAACGCTGTCTTCCTGGGGGTGAAAGTGACAACCCCCCTACACACAGACACACACACAGACAAGCACGCGTGCGGACGCACACTCTTCATCTCCCCTCTCTGATTGACATACAAATGGAGTGTCGTGTGACCTCAAAGTGACTCCCAGCATTAAGTGTGGCTGCCGAGTCGATATGACTTTATTAGTGGCCTGGACTCCCCTGACAGGCCCTGCTTGGCCTCCTGATCCCAGTTTACACTGATCTGCTGTCCACAGACAGACCCTTCTCTCTCTCTCTCTTTCCTTCCTTCCTTCCTTCTCCAACCCCACGCCATTATTTCTGATCACGTTAAGGTCTTCTTTGTGAGCAGACAAATATGGTAGCCTACATGAATGCAGTGTTGGCTATCAATACAATAGTTGTCTCACTTCATCTTTGCGTCTTTGACATGTGGTCCTTATGCTTCTTTTGGGACTGGAGAGCATAGGACAGATCCATACTTACGAAGCATTTGCAAATTGACTGCCCAGGGGGGAAAGGATGATGCCAGCCCTTAATGGAGGCCTATAGTGTTGTCATCATACAGATGTAAGTAGCATATGATCGGATAACTCCAATGGCACTGGATATGTTCCTATTTGTTTGGTATATACAGTATGTAGAGACATCTTCACTGCCAGGGTGGAGGCAATGCAAACTCCCTCCCTCCCTCCCTCCCTCCCTCCCTCCCTCCCTCCCTCCCTCCCTCCCTCCCTCCCTCCCTCCCTCCCTCCCTCTATCTCTTCTCTTCTTCACTTTTCCCCTCTCTCTCTCTCTCTCTCTCTCTCTCTCTCTCTCTCTCTCTCTCTCTGTGTCTCTCTCTCTCTCTCTCTCTCTCTCTCCATCCCTCATCACCCCTGTCCTTGATGATTATGTTGCCCTCTGACTCCAAATCCCGGGAAGAGTGCAGGCAAGCGGCCGACGGGGGAATTCAACATTGTTGCTTTCCTTTTTTTAGGAAGCTACCCCATAAACCTTGCAAGCTAATCCATAAATCCGACCTTGGATTTGAGCCACTGAGTCGGAGGGGAAAGTAATTGGGTTGTGGCTAATAATTGGATTTTCTGCTGCTTGGTCAGAAAAACGTAACAACCAATGTCCTAGCAGAGAGAGACCGGGATTTCTGTAAGCTCTTAGTTCAGAGGTGTGGCTGTAGCCCCAGGTTGCAACGTTATAAAATGATTAACATATACGATCGGCTTTCAGCCCGTGTTTAAAACTGTGCCTTGTGAAAGCTCAGTAATTTAGTGTGTGTTTCTAATACCTCATTACAGGGACTGAAAGGCCCCCCAGACAGGAATAGTAGAGACAGCAAAAGTAGAAATAATGAGTTATCCAGATTACATCCGCTGGTGGGTTAGGGTGGTGGTGGAAGGGGAGTGAAGCACACAGGGAACTATAGACATGTTGTCGTCGAGACAGACTTAAAAGTCTGTGGTTGTGTGATAATTATTTTACATTAAAAGTTGGAGTGAAAATAGATCTAAACTCTCAGGTACTGGTAATAACATAATAGACTGAATGCACTTTGTTAATTTGTATTAATTTAAAGTAGAATCAAGTTAACTTTGAGTTCTCCCCAGAATACTTTTTGGATTGTGTTTCTGAGAATCATTGTCAGTTTCTTACACTTTCCTTGAACCCAGTAAAAATGAAAATAGCTTGCAGTCTGTCTGTGAGATGTTAGCAGGTAGTGTAGCTGACTGGTTTTGTTGTTTTTGTCGTCGTTGCTGTGGACAGACTAACGTGTCAGGAAGGAGGAAAGCAGATCTCTAATTAGAGTTTGGTAGAGAAAGAGAGAAAGTTTACAGGGAGCCGGAGCAGGAGATGAAAATGAGCAATCTACCAATCTATCACACAGCGTGTCCATGGATGGAGTCAGGGGGACAGTCCTTCCTCCCTGTAGAGGCTTTGAGTCGCACAGACCTGTATTGTCTGAGCTGAGAGTCCCAACTTCAAACTGCTTTAAAGGAGTAGCGGATGGAGGGCACCCTTTACACTTGTTCCTCGCTGGTTATTGTCACCCTGGTTCATAGCTGTAGAGTTTGTGTGTGGTGTGTGTGCAGATAGCTGTGGAGTCACCTTGGTATAGTGTTCCATTGTGAAGTCGTTATGCCTAGAGATATACTGGAGACATGCTGGTTTGCCAATACACTATTCAAAGGGCCAGCATACCAGACAAGGTCTGGACCGCTAACACAATCCACAGGCTGCTGCAGATAGCAATATAGAAACTATGGCTGTGGATGCATTTCATTTTCCTTGTAGAGCACTAAATACAGTGCCTTGCAAAAGTATTCATCCCCCTTGGCGTTTTTTCCTATTTTGTTACATTACAACCTGTAATATAAATTGATTTTTATTTGGATTTCATGTAATACATACACAAAATAGTGAAATGAAAAAAAATAACTTATTTCAAAAAATTATAAAAAATAAATTACGGAAAAGTGGTGCGTGCATATGTATTCACCCCCTTTGCTATGAAACCCCTTAATAAGATCTGGTGCAACCAATTACCTTCAGAAGTCACATAATTCGTTAAATATAGTCTACCTGTGTGCAATCTAAGTGTTACATGATCTGTCACATGATCTCAGTATATATACACCTGTCCTGAAATGCCCCAGTGTCTGCAACACCACTAAGCTAGGGGCATCACCAAGCAAGCGACACCATGAAGACCAAGGAAATCTCCAAACAGGTCAGGGACAAAGTTGTGGAGAATTACAGATCAGGTTTGGGCTTTACAAAAATATCCAAAACTTTGAACATCCCACGGAGCACCATTAAATCCATTATTAAGTATATGGCATCAAAACAAACCTGCTAAGAGAGGGCCGCCCACCAAAACTCACAGACCAGGCAAGGAGGGCATTAATCAGAGAAGCAACAAAGAGACCAAAGATAACCCTGAAGGAGCTGCAAAGCTCCACAGCGGAGATTGGAGTATCTGTCCATAGGACCACTTTAAGCCGTACACTCCACAGAGCTGGGCTTTACGGAAGAGTGGCCAGAAAAAAAAGCCATTGCTTAAAGAAATAAATAAGCAAACACGTTTGGTGTTTGCCAAAAGGCATGTGGGAGACTCCCCAAACATATGGAAGAAGGTGCTCTGGTCAGATGACACTAAAATTGAGCTTTTTGGCCATCAAGGGAAACGCTATGTCTGGCGCAAACCCAACACCTCTCATCACCCCGAGAACACCATCCCCACAGTGAAGCATGGTGGTGGCAGCATCATGCTGTGGGGATGTTTTTCATCGGCAGGGACTGGGAAACTGGTCAGAATTGCGCTAAATACAGGGAAATTCTTGAGGGAAACCTGTTTCAGTCTTCCAGTGATTTGAGACTGGGACGGAGGTTCACCTTCCAGCAGGATAATGACCCTAAGCATACTGCTAAAGCAACACTCGAGTGGTTTAAGGGGAAACATTTAAATGTCTTGGAATGTCTTAGTCAAAGCCCAGACCTCAATCCAATTGAGAATCTGTGGTATGACTTCAAGATTGCTGTACACCAGCGGAACCCATCCAACTTGAAGGAGCTGGAGCAGTTTTGCCTTGAAGAATGGGCAAAAATCCCAGTGGCTAGATGTGCTAAGCTTATAAAGACATACCCCAAGAGACCTGCAGCTGTAATTGCTGCAAAAGGTGACTCTACAAATTATATACTTTGGTGGGTGAATATTTATGCACGCACAAGTTTTCTGTATTTTTGTGTTATTTCTTGTTTGTTTCACAATCAAAAATATTTTGCATCTTCAAAGTGGTAGGCATGTTGTGTAAATCAAATGATACAAACCCCCCAAAAATCAATTTTAATTCCAGGTTGTAAGGCAACAAAATAGGAAAAATGCCAAGGGGGGTGAATACTTTCGCAAGCCACTGTATGTACAAGACAGTTGTCCATTATAAAGTGAAAGAATATAAAAATAACATGAATTAATTCGTATTAATCTATCCATGTTGACAAAACACAGAGCATTTTCTTTATTTTATAGAATCAGGATTTACTTGAAGGACACAGAGAACAATGGTTACAGTAAAGTACCTTTTTATGTTTTTGTGAAAAGGTTATTTTGAGTCTCTCACTACGGCTGCATTGTCCTTTTGTGGTCTCCAATTTAGCAAAGAGAAGCACTCTGTTCGTTGTCAGCGGCGGTGTGAAACTTGGCGAAGGAGTGTGGACCTGAAAGTTTATAGGATTGGGAGCTTTTGGCTATGTTATTTCAAGACTGTGAAGATCAAAGAAAGGCAATATTTTGATCAGGAGTAAAAAAAAGAGTGAATCTATTTTGAAGCCAGAACAAGGGTCCTGTCCTGTGCATGGAATCCTAATTTCACAGCAATAATCCGGGGTCCCAAATGGAACCCTATTCTCTTTAGTGCACTACTTTAGAGTCCTATGGCCTCTGGTAAAAAGTAGTGCACTGTATAGGGAATAGCCTAAATCTAATGGAGGTATAATTGCCAGTGAAGAAACGGTACGCTGCACCGCAAAACAACAATATCAAAATAGCCCCAGAACAGGGTTTCCCAAACTCGCTCCTGGGGCCTCCTCGGGTGCATGTTTTGGTGGTTTCCCTAGCACTACACGGCTGATTCAAATAACCAACTCATCATCAAGCTTTAATTATTTGAATCAGCTGTGTAGTGCTAGGCCAAAAAACTAAACGTGCATCCATGTGAGGCCCCAGGACCAAGTTTTGGAAACCCTGGGCTAGAACAGCCTCCATACCATCATCTGAGATTGAGATGCAGGTGAGAGAGTAAAGGGTTCAGCCAGGCAATCTTCTCTCCATGAATTTATGTATTATTACGCAGGAAAGGTCAGAGCTAAAAAATCTTCATGGAGTGACTACAATTACCTATCATTTCAGGCAGAGAGGGAACAAAAAGCTGCAGCAAGCACAGACATTTCCAGCAGTTATTTTCAGAAAGCCCTAATCTTGTCATGAAATAAGGGCAAATTGGAAACACTTGATGGTCATTCATGTAATGAAAAATATATCCTGTACATTATGGAGGCTGAAATTGGTGTGGTGTTGAAAATTGCTATAATGCAGCAAAGGGTAGAGAGGCATAAATCATGGGAACACACACATAAAGGCTTGTGCGAGAGCGAGCACACACACACACCCACACACAAAACACTATTAGAGGGGCTATCTCATCAACCCTAAAAGTTCCAGAATGGGGTGAAAATGGCAGCCAATGTGGTCAGGGAGAAGTCCAAACCAGTCTAATTGGAATTAATGTCAGTAAACTGTCAACTTTACAGTAATGTACTGTTAAATCAAATACTGTATGTGTAAACAGACCATAAATGTCTATTTTCTTCTTCTTGGAAAGCTGTGAGTGCTATTACAGACACAATATCAGTACTTGTTGCATTTCAAAAGTTTCATTCCAGAACGCTGTATATCCATTTGCAAAAAAACTCATTTTCATCACAGGAGGTTGGTGACACCTTAATTGGGGGGGGGGGGGGGACAGGCTTGTGGTAATGGCGGGAGCGGAAATAGTGGAATGGTATCAAATACATCAAACACATGGGTACCATGTGTTTGATGCCATTCCATTAACTCCTTTCCAGCCATTATTATGAGCCATCCTCTCCCACTGATTTTCATACACATCTAAAATATATGAATAAAAAATCTGAGAACAGTAATATTTTACACACACATGAAGGTACACATAAGCAATCAATTCTCATGAAAAAACACAAATGTGAAAAATGGTGGATATAGCATTTTGAAAATTAACTCTTCATTTACAACTTGGCTAAATCATATCATCAACTGATTTCAACTAATGTATGGCTGTGGATTGACTAAATTGTTTGAATGGAATATTGGCATATTTAAGTGATAATGCCCGATAAGCCGGTGTTTGGAGGATATATTGGTACGGGTGTTGTTAGGCCTGAGACAAAGTCCTCCAAACACCGGCTTCGAGGACATTATCACTTTTATACAACGGGTTACCAACATATTCAAATAATGATTGACATATTTTCATTAAAAACGTTATTTTGATTAATTTATTCATACTATTTCATCCTTCCACAAGATATAGTCTGTGGATTACAGCCCTCTAACCAATTGTACTATTATGTGTGTTTTTTCGCGTTATTTGTAATTTATTCTGTACATAATGTTTCTGCCATCGTCTCTTATAACCGAAAAGAGCTTCTGGATATCAGGACAGCGATTACTCACCTCGTATTGGACTAGATTTTTTCTTCAGTGAGTCGGACGCAAAGGATTTCCTACAGACACCCGACAAGGCCCAAGTCCCCGTTATTTGCAGGAGAAAGAGACGGAGATATCGTGGACGTAGGTCGGGGTGCCTTGTAAGAATCCAACGGCGAGTGAGTAAACTGCCTCTTCCATCAATCCTATTAGCCAATGTTCAATCATTTGAAAATAAATGAGATGACCTACGATTAAGGTTATCCTACCAACGGGACATTCAAAACTGTAATATCTTATGTTTCACCGAGTCGTGGCTGAACGATGACATGGATAACACACAGCTGGTGGGATAAATGCTACATCGTCAGGATAGAACGGCTGACTCCGGTAAGACAAGGGGTGGCGGTCTATGTATATTTGTAAACAACAGCTGGTGCACAAAATCAAATACTAAGGAAGTCTTGAGGTTTTGCTTGCCTGAGGTAGAGTATCTTATGATAAGCTGTAGACCACACTATTTACCAAGAGAGTTTTCATCTATATTTTTCATAGCTGTCTATTTACCACCACAAACCAATGCTGGCATTAAGATTGCACTCAATGAACTGTATAAGGCCATAAGTAAACAGTAAAATGCTCATCCAGAGACAGCGCTCCTAGTGGCTGGGGACTAATGCAGGGAAACTTAAATCCATTCTACCTCATTTCTACCAGCATGTTAAATGTGCAACCAGAGGAAAAAAAACTCTAGACCACCTTTACTCCACACACAGAGACGCATACAAAGCTCTCCCTCGCCCTCCATTTGGCAAATCTGACCATAACTCTATACTCCTGATTCCTGCTTATAAGCAAAAACTAAAGCAGGAAGCACCAGTGACTCGGTTAATAAAAAAGTGGTCAGATGACGCAGATGCTAAGCTACAGGACTGTTTTGCTACGACAGACTGGAACATGTTCCGGGATTCTTCAGATAGCATTGAGGAGTACACCACATCAGTCACTGGCTTCATCAATAAGTGCATCGATGACCAGAAGCCATGGATTACAGGCAACATCCGCACTGAGCTAAAGGGTAGAGCTGCCGCTTTCAAGGAGCGGGACCCTAACCCGGACGCTTATAAGAAATCCCGCTATGCCCTCCGACGAACCATCAAGCACAGCCGCGAGCTGCCTAGTGACACAAGCCTACCAGACGAGCTAAACCACTTCTATGCTCACTTCTAGGCAAGCAACACTGAAGCATGCATGAGAGCACCAACTGTTCCGGATGACTATGTGATCACGCTCTCCGTAGCCGATGTGAGTAATACTTTTAAGCAGGTCAACATTCACAAGGCCGCAGGGCCAGATTGATTACCAGGACGTGTACTCCGAGCATGTGCTGACCAACTAGCAAGTGTCTTCAAATGTCCCTGACTGAGTCTGTAATACCAACATGTTTCAATTAGACCACCATAGTCCCCTTGCCCAAGGACACTAAGATAACCTGCCTAAATGACTACCGACCCGTAGCACTGACGTCTGTAGCCATGAAGTGCTTTGAAAGGCTGGTCATGGTTCACATCAACACCATTATCACAGAAACCCTAGACCCACTCCAATTTGCATACCGCCCCAACAGATCCACAGATGATGCAATCTCTATTGCATTCCACACTGCCCTACGAACACCTACGTGATAATGCTATTCATTGACTACAGCTCAGCGTTCAACACCATAGTGCCCTCAAAGCTCATCACTAAGCTAAGGATCCTGGGACTAAACACCTCCCTCTGCAACTGGATCCTGGACTTCCTGACGGGCAGCCCCCAGGTGGTAAGGGTAGGTAACAACACATATGCCACGCTGATCCTCAACCCGGGGGCCCCTCAGGGGTGCGTGCTCAGTCCCCTCCTGTACTCCTTGTTCACCCATGACTGCATGGCCAGGCACGACTCCAACACCATCATTATGTTTGCCGACGACACAACAATGGTAGGCCTGATCACCGACAATGATGAGACAGCCTATAGGGAGGAGGTCAGAGACCTGGCCTGTGGTGCCAGGATAACAACCTCTCCCTTCAACATGATCAAGACAAAGGAGAAGATTGTGGACTACAGGAAAAAAAAGAGGACTGAGCACGCCCCCATTCTCATCGACGGGGCTGTAGTGGAACAGGTTGAGAGCTTCAAGTTTCTTGGTGTCCACATCACCAACAAACTATCATGGTCCAAACACACCAAAACAGTTGTGACGAGGGCACGACAAAGCCTATTCCCCCTCAGGAGACTGAAAAGATTTGGCATCGGTCCTCAGATCTTCAAAAAGTTATACAGCTGCACCATCGAGAGCATCCTGACTGGTTGCATCACCACCTGGTATGGCAACTGCTCGGCCTCCGACCGCAAGGCACTACAGAGGGTAGTGCGTACGGCCCAGTACATCACCGGGTCCAAGCTTCCTGCCAACCAGGACCTCTATACCAGGCGGTGTCAGAGGAAGGCCCTCAAAATTGTCAAAGACTCCAGCCACCCTAGTCATAAACTGTTCTCTCTGCTACCGCACGGCAAGCGGTCCGGAGCGCCAAGTCTAGGTCCAAAAGGCTTCTCAACAGCTTCTACCCCCAAGCCATAATACTCCTGAACAGCTAATCATGGCTACCCAGACTATTTGCACTGCCCCCCCACCCCCACCCCCACCCCATCTTTTTACGCTGCTGCTACTCTGTTAATTATTTATGCATAGTCACTTTACCCACATGTACATATTACTTCAACTACCTCAACTAGCCGGTGCCCCCGCACATTGACTCTGCACCGGTACCCCCCTGTATATAGCCTCCCTACTGTTATTTTATTTTACTTCACCTTTTTGTTGTTGTTGTTTTATTTTATTTTTTATTAAAAAATAAATGCATTGTTGGTTAAGGGCTGTAAGTAAGCATTTCACGGTAATGTCTACACCTGTTGTATTCGGCGCATGTGGCAAATAAAATTTGATTTAATTTGATTTGATTTGATTTAGTCCCGACACAAATCTAGGGTTGCTACCCAAGCTGGCTGGTCGTTCGTTCTATTGGTTCGGTTGCCAGAGACGTGACCCAGTTGTTCAGTCTTTTTGTTCTGTATCTATGGACGCGACCCAGTCGTTCGTTCTAAATGTTCCATTGCCATACTGGCTGGCAACATTCTTATCCCTTGCTTGCTAGCTAGCCAACTACGGCTAACTTACAGTCACATCAAAGGTAAAAAAGAATAACAACAGTAGCTTCATTTGCATTTGTTTAAGGTGTTTTCTAGTGACATTTATTTGGATACATCCATAACAATGAGCTAATGAGGCATGATTTCGCCTGGCATAGAACATGTGCTCTCTCGTCAGGACACTGTTGTTCAGAGGAGCTAGCCAACAACAAAGCTAACGCAATCACTTTAAACACTGAAGCTGTAAAGACTGCAAACTAGCTACACTTCGTTTCGTTTGACCTTTTTTCAATTGACATTTCTTTGTGTATATCCATAAAAATGATGCCAGCTGATTCATGATATAGACTGGCAGAGAAACGCTGCCTGCCTGTCTGTCTCGTCCAGACTCCCGACCCCTACACGTTCATTACTATGGGACAGCTGGAGATAGAATTTGAATGTTGAAATAATGTTGCAAATGTCGGAGAGACAGACAGCAAGGTTTATACAAATCTCCGCTGTTGAAAACTAAATGTTAGCATAAAAGAAATGTGAGATAATGTCTAGATTTATTTTATAGTGGAGATCAAGTTTATAATATGCCTGGCTGGGCTGATGAGACAGTGGATAGCGCAGTCAGATGGAACAGAGTAAATAGGCATTTTAACGTCATAGATTTAACCGGTAGTAACTTGTGAAATAGACACCTGCTGGAATGCGCTTTTAACCAATCTGCATTCAGGATAAGACCCATCCGTTTGGTAATGGCAGTTAATTTGAACAAATAATGAAACCATTCCTATAAAACTTACTGGATAGCTAGCTAACAAACATACAATGCAGATACATTCTTCAAATCCATTGTTTTGCACAATATTTTATCACAGCACTCCCTGACCAAAATGGCAGACATTTTATAACATCATAAGAAGGTTAATGTCCATTCTAGTAGTCTAAATCCTAACTCTATGGTTGGGTCCATCACATATAATGTCCTCTCAGATGTCATGTTTAGAATAATAGATACTTTGGGATGCATAAAACAAGTGTATAGAGAAAAGGTCAGTACATGGGTAATCATTATCACAAAATATTTACTTATCTTGATTATTAATATTATTTCACCTGTCCCAAGAATAAGACATTTTATGTATTGATCATTATAAATATAAAATATTATTATAAAAATTACAAGATGCATTAACTAGTGATTTTTTTTTTCAATCTCTTTTGGTCAAAAGTGAAAGCTATGTTGCTGACAAGCCAATCTAATGATGAGATCATGCTTACTTGTTGTTGTAGTCCTGATGGGAAAATAAAGATGTGATTCTCTATGAGGGGATCACCTTAATACCCAGATAGCCTGGAGTTAGTCTGGACTGAGCCAAGTTAGAGATTCCGTCTCAAATGGCACCCTATTCCCTCTATAGTGCACTACTTTTGACCAGGGCCCATAAGGCTCTCATCAAAAGTAGTGTACTGTAAAGGGAAGAGGGTGACATTTGGGACCAACAAAGAGACTCCACACTGTTAGGGAGAAAGGCTCCAGGAATGAGCAAGGCTGTCCAATGTTTTTACTTCCTCTTTAACGGAAAATGATGGAGTGACTTTGTTCCTTCACAGTTGTCTGAAAGAGTCCCCTCCTTGGTTTCTATTCTCTGTCAAAAGACCAGACCTGATCTCCCACGACACAAACAAATCACTTTTCTTTTCTTTTTAATCTGTGGTTGGAAGAACATAATTAAAAAAGAGAGAGAAGGACTGAATTGTTTACAAGCTTGGATCCTCTGTTCAGTAAGCCACGCTCATCTAAGACTTCATAAAAGCTATTATTTTCTTAATGATATGTTCTTATCTGCTTAGGACTGAACCTGCGTCCCAAATTGCACCCCTGTGCACTACCTTTGACCGAGCCCTATTGGCCCTGGTCAAAAGCAGTGCACAACAATGAGAATAGGTTGGCATTTGGGATGCAGACAGATTCAATGCTGTATTCTATCATTGAGGTCATTAGATTTCTCTATGTAAATTACTGTTAAAGTGCCCAGCACTCAGAGACAGACAGAGTGGCTAGCTGCTCAGTGCTGAGCTCATATTTGTTCGCTGCTGCCTCCCTCAGGCCGTTTCTGTATGAACCACTTGGCTTGGCATCCCCCTGCATGGGCAACACGCTGCTGCCACAGAAATAACACACACCCACACACACTCAACCGCCATACGGCCCGCACCTCGCTGGATGCCACATCCAGAAACTTTTTTTTTTTTTTTGAAACACCCATGGCCTCGATCTGTTTAATGCTGCTGATGATCTGCTCAATGAGTCAGTCTCAATCCATCGGAGGAAATCACTTCTATCACGAATAATTACTGCAGAGAAATCAAATAGTGCCATTCATGTAGATCTAATTTGTTTTTAATTTGTTTTCATCCTGTCCCGTTATATAGATCATCTTATTGGTAAATGAAGCGTCTGACCCTGGAGTTTGAACTGGAGGAGTAACTAATATAAACTAATATAGTTGCTGTGATAGTGTGTGTGTGTGCGCGCGAGTGCGGGCATGTGTCCGATACAATATAAATTGCATCAGTGTTGCTGTGTTGTGTTTGTTTCAATATCATACAGTATTCTTCCCAGATACACCAGTAGCTTCATTGACAACTGACAACCGCTTTAGTTCTAAATGGATTCTTCATAATCCCGTGTCCCCAATAGATCACATACTGTAAGCATATGGCAGATTTCACTCACTTTAAGATTAAGCCATTTCTAATTAAGTGGCTGATTAGCAAGAATGAATTAGCACGCATTCACTGTCGAAATTACCCTAAATTAAATTTACGGGGTGCTTTCTATGCTGGCAAATAATGTTATGCATTATAATGTTTTACTCAAAATTTGACCAAATATGTTTATAATAATTAAAAGATATTTGAACCATGTGTTTGTGAGTGATTTGGGCACAGTGCAGATACAAACAAATAGACTGAGGTATAGATTTCCCATTCTATTTGGGGATATCTTCTTAGTTGAAAAACTGTGATTATGTCATAAAGATCATATTTCATTCTGTGGATTATCGTCTGAGCAAAAGCAAGAAGAGCAAAGGAAGACAGCAGCCATTGTCTTAGAGGGAGACAAAGGAGTTGGTGACATCACTAATAATAAAAAAAAATTAACAGCAGGCTCTAGCAGCCCATTATGTGGTACAGTTTAAGCCTGGAAAGGGGACCATATGCTAGGCTCTGGGCTATGCTGCTCAGCTAACTCCTCACAGAGTGACTGACTGGCCATACACACATTTCACATCACTGACAACCCACAACCCTCCTCTCTCCCACAGCCTTGTCAAGCCTCTGTTGTCAAACAATTAAGATCCTATTAACATATATTTTATTAATTGCCCTATCAACGTGGAAACACAAAGACATGTAAATGCCCTGGCCAGATTAGAGTAGAAGAGCATGGATGGCAGATTTCTCACTCATTTTGACAGCTGAAGAATCAGGTCAGATTATATAGGCATACACATCTTAACAGACTGGTTTGCTATTGATAGCAACAATCAATTAAATAAACCGGCTTGGAAACATTCAAAAGACTGCCCTGCTTTTCATTCTTTCTTGTTCGGTGGAGTGTATGATGTATGCATGGATACCATTTTTTTATTTTTTTCTACTGTTTTTGTAATGATCGTTTCACAATTATCTAGTCACAGCTTTCTATTTCCTCTGGAGTAATTGGGATGCCCTCCCAGATTATCTGGTCTAAATTGCAATACTAATTACAAAGCCTAACAGTTGCCTCGGCATCAATAGTCTATTAAGATTAATTAAAATAGGAAGGGACATATGAGGATTAAGCAAATCGTTTGCAGTTCGACAATGTAGAGGTCAAACTATCAAGTGTCTGTTCTAACTCCATTATATTAATCCCACTGTATAATTTTCACAGTAAAAATGGGTGTTGATTATTATTCCTTTCCGACTAACACACATACCAATTATAGGTAGCAAATCTACCACACAATAGGGTTTAATTCCTTTTTTTTCTTTATCTCATTGTAATTTCCCCTCGTAGGGGATAGCAGCAGGACAAAGCACAAACGATTTGGTAATTGATTATGCTTCTAATTACAAAGCATACAATTAGCTGAAGTTATTGATAGTTGAGTAGCATGTGCCAGTTCTGCTAGCCCCTGGAGCTGTGATCTGTGCTGTCTGCCTATGTCTGCTCCCAGAGGAGATGAGTGTCCTTCCCTGTTAATGAAGGAAATTACTTTTAAATAACAAGGGTGTCATAGAGAGAGAGAGAGAGAGCGAGAGAGAGAGAGAGAGAGAGAGAGAGAGAGAGAGAGAGAGAGAGAGAGAGAGAGAGAGAGAGAGAGAGAGAGAGAGAGAGAGAGAGAGAGAGAGAGAGAGAGAGAGAGAGGCCGACCTGGACATTCACTCACACCGCCTGGCCTCTCTTTTTCACTCTGTCTCTGTCTCTGTCTCTGTCTCTGTCTCTGTCTCTCTCGCTCTCTCTATCTCTCTCCCCCCTCCTCCCCTGTTAGATGACAAGATTTACTAATTCAATGGCAGCCAACTCAATTAAACATACATGCCTTTTCGGGGTTTACTAGGTTTTAATGAAACATTTGTAAATAGAATTATACACATTATAGCCAAAAAATATATAGTACTGTATATCACATAAAACTAATATATCACCATAATTCTGAGACTGAGATTATCAGATTTTAAAGTAGTCCCAGAGTTAAGATATGATACATTTGTTTTAAAAGCTGCAGCTAGAATATGTGTCATGGATGTCTTGTTTAGAAAAACCCTCAAATGGTTTTGACAAGTAGTACTCTGGAGTATTGAAGAAAGCGGAAAGAGAGAGAGGTAGACTAAGAGATAGGAGCGTACTCAAGCTCTCTTAATACATTTCATAGACATAAACTGTAGCAGCACTTCAATCTTTAACGTCAGGCCTTTTCAAATGCCATCAAAGTACAGCATCAAATATGGTTTTCATCTTCAGCTGTTTACACTACACAGAAAAGGAGGAGCCAGTAAAACATTTAGCACAATAGCTTTTAATAGCAAGAACATCATCAACCTGCTATTAGTTTAATTAACTGTCTATTTGTATCTCTATCTGGATATGTGCATGGTTTTAAAACAGATAAAACTAAATAGCATAGAAACGTTTAATCTTTTAGGTGTAATAAAATCTGACATAAAATATAGCGTCAGCCTGGCCAGAATTTTGATGTTTCTAGATTTACTATCAGGGTCGTGACTGTGAGTATTTATTTAATTGTACCGTACAATGTAAATGATTAACTATAGTGAAGCATTTTAACCATATAGTTTGTACTGGCCTGGCCTGTGTATAGTATGTTTAAGAGTATGTTTATTTCTGAAATGTCAATCCAAGCATTTATGAAGATGAAACAGTTCCCTGACCATAACGTTTTCTCTTTTTCTCCATTCATCCACTGTAAAAGATACCCATCAGACTGTATTGTAGTAGTACATTACTTATCAGAGAGTTAGAAGTAGAGAGAGAGACTTCATCCCAAATGGCACCCTATTCCCTACATACCGTAGTGCACTACTTTTAATCAGAGCCCTATGGGCCCTGGTCAAAAGTAGTGCAGTATATAGGGAATGCCATTTGGGACACACACAGAGACTTCAAGGCCTTTATTATGTTAGCTAGAGGGTAGGGTAGTCTCTCTCTGTGTAAAAGAGCTTGAGTGCTAGGGGGCATACTTAGCCTCCATTTCCCAGAGGAACAATGTTATTATTGATAATAAAAACCCATAAATACAGTGAGAGGAAAGCTTATGCCACTATAGAAAACACACTCTGAGTGTATGCTCCGCTGAGACTTAGATACATGACATTCAAGTCCCCTTTTCCCTGGAACACCATTCAAAGTTTGTGACAAACAAACGAGGGTGGTAAGAACTGTTGGTGAAGAAGGGGCACTGTGACTCTAAAGATACAACCACACAAAGTAAGAGGGCATCTTTGGTTTAAACTTTTAACGGGGCGAAGGGGAGGGAAAGAGGGAGGGATGCTAAACTACTGTCAAGACAAATATTTTGAGCAGAGCCCACTCGTACACTGAGTATACCATGTCTTGTCTCAATGCTTAAAAATCCTTCTTTAACCTTTATCCTCCCCTTCATCTACACTGGTTGAAGTGGATTTAACAAGTGGCATCAATAAGAGATCATAGCTTTCACCTGGATTCACCTGGTCAGTCTATGTCATGGAAAGAGCATGTGTTCTTAATGTTTCGTATACTCAGTGTATAATGGAATGAAGAAAAAAAAAACTATACGCTGCTATGTGTACTAAAAGTGTTTCTTCAAACTCTTGCCCCCCGGCAACCCAACGCTTCTCCTTTGCTTCTCGGGCATAAAGAGTGCATTGTTAGCAGGGCCATTACCAACAGTCTCCTCCGCACTCGCTGGACAACATATGGCTCAAGGGAGACAGCTATGGAATGCGTCCCGAATGGCATCCTATTCCCTCATAGTGCACTACTTTTGACCACAGCCCTATTGGCCCTGGTCAAAAGTAGTGCACTATGTAGGGAATAAGGTGCCATTTGGGAAGCAACCAGGAGAGGGAGAAAAAGTGAAAGTTCATCAGACCCATCTCATCTGACCTCTCTCGGTTCCCGGGGCAGAATGCATCAGGACACTAGTGTTGAATAGACAGATTTTCCAAATGTTTTGAAATCCGTTTGGAGGCTGAGAAAGGAAGAAAGGGAGAAAAGGGGCGAGAACCTCGAAGAAATGGATTTGGCCTATAAATGTAAGTGGTGTGATGCCCATTTCTTCAGGAGCAGGAAATTAAGGGACCCTTTTTATTGACGGCTGCACAAAAAGGAGGATAGAGTGGGCACAATTAAGAGTCAATTGAAGACCTGGGAGGCTGGAGGGGTCAGGGTGGGGGTGGAGGGGGGTTATAAATTAGCCCTATAGCTTTAAGTCATTTAATGTTGGGAGCATAAATGAGAAGAAAGAGAGTGGCTAAGATGTTCTGTCTTAAATCCTTTTATTTTCCTCCCTCTGTTCTGTTCCTCCTCCTCTTTTCTTGTCTGTGTGCTGATGGTAGCCTTGCCCCCACTTGGAATAGATGTATTACTTATGACATCCCAGTTTTCATCCGTTCAACATTTTTACATTAGAGTTAAATCTCTGCAGCTGGAATATCACGGCTGAGTTAGCTGGAGCCCATCAAATATTGAAACGTTGGGAGCCACTGGCAGTCAGGGGCTGCGTCCCAAATGGCAACCTTTTTACTATAGTGCACTACTTTTGACCAGAGCCATATGGGCCCTGGTCAGAGGTAGTGCACTAACTAGGGAATAGGGTGGCATTTGAGACACAGTCAGGTTGAGGGGAGTTCATGTCCAAAGCCAAGCTTCAGATTCACAGTCATCCCAATAGGAGTGTACTACTACAGAAAAAAGCACTGATAAAAATGTCATTAAAATGAGCCGGGGATATTGCTAGCATTCTCCCAAGCATCACTATGAAATCTTAATCTGAGTTAATGGAAAGCCTTTCTCAATTCAAACACATGTCGTGCATAATTTATAAATTATTGTCAGTAAAGTGAATCCGCTCTGAGATTTACTCTCCTCTAGATGGGTAGCGAACCCAGAGGGGGCAGTGAAAAACACAGGTATTTTTGATCTCTGATGCCAACATATTTTACAACAGAGCGGTCGATATCATCAGGTAAACTGGTCATTTCTCCAAGACTGCAGCAGGCAGCAAAAGCACTCAAGCAAAGCAAACACAGTCTCTCTTCCAGGTCTAGCTTCAGAACCACTCTGAGGGAGAAAATAAAAAGCTGTAGAGGAGACAGTGTAATGCCCCGTATACATCATGATGTATTTCATTACGGTATACGTCATCTCCACTACTGGACAGCGAGAATAGGGTTTTCACAATGCAAGACAAGATGGAGGAGAGTCTCTCGTCAGAGATCACATTTATTTTGGGAGATTGCAAAATATGACATTTTCAGGAGAAACATATTGTTTCAGGTGATAATAAACATTTCTTTAGTTACTTTTTCCTCAATTTGTTTCTCTAACTTTCTAGGAAGTCAAGCTAGCTTACAGAGCAGATATCTAGCTATCTAAAAGCTAGGCTAGGTTAAAGATACTGCAGCTAGTGATTATCATCAAAAGCAAACATAATTCCCATCACAATAAACTAAAACGGAAGTCAACAGTGATATAATATAATTGGCTTAACCCATAAGAGTCTAAGCCCTGTCTAAGCCAAGGGAGTGGGGTTGGGGGTTCTACTAAACTATATGGAATTGTTTTAAGAAGGTCATACCAAAGACCGTTTAGCTATTTGATTTTAAATTTGAAGACCCCTTGAAGTATCAAAAAAATCTCTAAAAAATATTTTTCATAAAAAATATATTTTTGGCCTCACTGCTACTGCATTAGCCCATACAAACACATTGAATAACAATGGGGTTCTACTAAGCTATATGGAATAGTTTTAAGAAGGTCATACCAAGGATCATTGTGCTATTTGATTAAATTTTTTTTGGTTTTTAACATTTTCTTTATTATTTTCTTTACATATATTTAACCCCAGAGTCCAATGGCGGCGAGCTTTACATCACTCCAGCCGATGCTTGGCATTGCGCATGGTGATCTTAGGCTTGTGTGCGGCTGCTCGGCCATGGAAACCCACTTCATGAAGCTCCCAACTAACAATTATTGTGCTGACGTTGCTTCCAGAGGCAGTTTGGAACTTGGTAGTGAGTGTTGCAACCGAGGACAGATGATTTTTACGCGCTACGCATTTCAGCACTCTGTGGTCCCGTTCTGTGAGCTTGTGTGGCCTACCACTTCGTGGCTGAGCCGTTGCTGCTCCTAGACGTTTCCACTTCACAATAACAGCACTTACAGTTGACCGGGGCAGCTCTAGCATGGCAGAAATTTGATGAACTGACTTGTTGGAAAGGTGGCATCCTATGACGGTGCCACGTTGAAAGTCACTGAGCTCTTCAATAAGGCCATTCTACTGCCAATGTTTGTCTATGGAGATTGCATGGCTGTGTGCTCGATTTTAAACACCTGTCAGCAACGGGTGTGGCTGAAATAGCCGAATCCACTAATTTAAAGGGGTGTCCACACACTTTTGTACATACAGTATAGTTTGTAGGCCAAACCGTTTGGATGCTTCAGACGATTTTGTGAGAAGACCGATTTTCGGGATTTTTCATGGTCTGACAAACACCGCTCTAGCTCTGTCACCTTTCACTGCAGATGCGGAAGTGTGACATAGGCGGATGCTGTCGATTGAGACGCATCCAGTGCATCTAGCTTAAACGGACAGATTTTTATGGGGATTTTTTTATTATGCTAATTAGATTTACGAGGGGGCGCGGACATCGACCTTAGGGGTTAACAGCCAAATTGTATTATTTAACATTACTATTAAAATATTACACACTTATAGGAATGGGTAATTGAATACAAATGGCTAGCTATCCCATAAAGCCAAAAACCACATATTCTCATCTTGCTCTTTGGTTTGGTAACTTCCTGTTCTATTGACTCTGGTTGCACCAAAGACGACGCAAAGTTTGGAAAAATTGTAAGTATGCTGCATCAGTTTCGCAATGGAGCATCAAATCAAATCAAACATCTAATCAAATGTTATTTGTCACATGCTTCGTAAACAACAGGTGTAGACTAACAGTGAAATGCTTACTTACTGGTCCCTTTCCAACAATGCTGAGTTAATGAGTTAAAGATAAAGATACAAAATTTTTTTTTAAAAATGAAATAGTGACACGAGGAATAAATACACAGTGAATAACAAATAATTGTATTTCTATTAACTTGTATTTATTCAGGGGAACCCAATTGAGACTGGTGTCTCATTTACGATGGTGCCCTGAAGACACCAATGTATGGTGTCTGAGTAAAAATAATATGTCTATATACAGTGATACCAGTACCGAGTCGATGTGCAGGGGTACGAGGTAATTGAGGTAGCTATGTACATATACTATAAGTAAGGGTAAAGTGACTAGGCAACAGGATAGATAATAGCAGCAGTGTATGTGGTGAGTGTGAAAGTGTGTGTGTCAGTATCAAATCAAATCAAATCAAATCAAATTTTATTGGTCACATGCGCCGAATACAACAGGTGCAGACATTACAGTGAAATGCTTACTTACAGCCCTTAACCAACAGTGCATTTATTTTAAACAAAAAAAGTAAGAATAAAACAACAACAAAAAAAGTGTTGAGAAAAAAAGAGCAGAAGTAAAAATAAAGTGACAGTAGGGAGGCTATATATACAATAGAATAAAGTGACAGTAGGGAGGCTATATATACAGGGGGGTACCGTTGCATAGTCAATGTGCGGGGGCACCGGCTAGTTGAGGTAGTTGAGGTAATATGTACATGTGGGTAGAGTTAAAGTGACTATGCATAAATACTTAACAGAGTAGCAGCAGCGTAAAAAGTATGGGGTGGGGGGGCAGTGCAAATAGTCCGGGTAGCCATGATTAGCTGTTCAGGAGTCTTATGGCTTGGGGGTAGAAGCTGTTGAGAAGTCTTTTGGACCTAGACTTGGCACTCCGGTACCGCTTGCCGTGCGGTAGCAGAGAGAACAGTCTATGACTAGGGTGACTGGAGTCTTTGACAATTTTGAGGGCCTTCCTCTGACACCGCCTGGTATAGAGGTCCTGGATGGCAGGGAGCTTTGCCCCTGTGATGTACTGGGCCGTACGCACTACCCTCTGTAGTGCCTTGCGGTCAGAGGCCAAGCAGTTGCCATACCAGGCGGTGATGCAACCAGTCAGGATGCTCTCGATGGTGCAGCTGTAGAATTTTTTGAGGATCTGAGGACCCATGCCAAATCTTTTTAGTCTCCTGAGGGGGAATAGGCTTTGTCGTGCCCTCTTCACGACTGTCTTGGTGTGTTTGGACCATGATAGTTCGTTGGTGATGTGGACACCAAGGAACTTGAAGCTCTCAACCTGTTCCACTACAGCCCCGTCGATGAGAATGGGGGCGTGCTCAGTCCTCTTTTTTTTCCTGTAGTCCACAATCATCTCCTTTGTCTTGGTCACGTTGAGGGAGAGGTTGTTGTCCTGGCACCACACGGCCAGATCTCTGACCTCCTCCCTATAGGCTGACTCATCGTTGTCGGTGATCAGGCCTACCACTGTTGTGTCGTCGGCAAACTTAATGATGGTGTTGGAGTCGTGCCTGGCCATGCAGTCATGGGTGAACAGAGAGTACAGGAGGGGACTGAGCACGCACCCCTGAGGGGCCCCCGTGTTGAGGATCAGTGTGGCAGATGTGTTGTTACCTACCCTTACCACCTGGGGGCGGCCCGTCAGGAAGTCCAGGATCCAGTTGCAGAGGGAGGTGTTTAGTCCCAGGATCCTTAGCTTAGTGATGAGCTTTGAGGGCACTATGGTGTTGAATGCTGAGCTGTAGTCAATGAATAGCATTCTCACGTAGGTGTTCCTCTTGTCCAGGTGGGAAAGGGCAGTGTGGAGTGCGATAGAGATTGCATCATCTGTGGATCTGTTGGGGCGGTATGCAAATTCGAGTGGGTCTAGGGTTTCTGGGATTATGCTGTTGATGTGAGCCATGACCAGTCTTTCAAAGCACTTCATGGCTACAGACGTCAGTGCCACGGGTCGGTAGTCATTTAGGCAGGTTATCTTAGAGTTCTTGGGCACGGGGACTATGGTGGTCTGCTTGAAACATGTTGGTATTACAGACTCAGTCAGGGACATGTTGAAAATGTCAGTGAAGACACTTGCCAGTTGGTCAGCACATGCTCGGAGTACACGTCCTGGTAATCCGTCTGGCCCTGCGGCCTTGTGAATGTTGACCTGCTTAAAAGTCTTACTCACATCGGCTACGGAGAGCGTGATCACATAGTCGTCCGGAACAGCTGGTGCTCTCATGCATGCTTCAGTGTTGCTTGCCTCGAAGCGAGCATAGAAGTGGTTTAGCTCGTCTGGTAGGCTTGTGTCACTGGGCAGCTCGCGGCTGTGCTTCCCTTTGTAGTCTGTAATAGTTTTCAAGCCCTGCCACATCCGACGAGCGTCAGAGCCAGTGTAGTATGATTCAATCTTAGACCTGTATTGACTCTTTGCCTGTTTGATGGTTCGTCGGAGGTCATAGCGGGATTTCTTATAAGCGTCCGGGTTAGAGTCCCGTTCCTTGAAAGCGGCAGCTCTACCCTTTAGCTCAGTGCGGATGTTTCCTGTAATCCATGGCTTCTGGTTGGGGTATGTACGTACGGTCACTGTGGGGACGACATCATCGATGCACTTATTGATGAAGCCAGTGACTGATGTGGTGTACTCCTCAATGCTGTCTGAAGAATCCCGGAACATGTTCCAGTCTGTGCTAGCAAAACAGTCCTGTAGCTTAGCATCTGCGTCATCTGACCACTTTTTTATTAGCCGAATCACTGGTGCTTCCTGCTTCAGTTTTTGCTTATAAGCAGGAATCAGGAGGATAGAGTTATGGTCAGATTTGCCAAATGGAGGGCGAGGGAGAGCTTTGTATGCGTCTCTGTGTGTGGAGTAAAGGTGGTCTAGAGTTTTTTCCCCTCTGGTTGCACATTTAACATGCTGGTAGAAATTAGGTAGAACGGATTTAAGTTTCCCTGCATTAAAGTCCCCTGCTACTAGGAGCGCTGCATCTGGATGAGCGTTTTCCTGTTGATTAATGGCCTTGTACAACTCATTCAGTGCAATCTTAATGCCAGCATTGGTTTGTGGTGGTAAATAGACAGCTATGAAAAATATAGATGAAAACTCTCTTGGTAAATAGTGTGGTCTGCAGCTTATCATAAGATACTCTACCTCAGGCGAGCAAAACCTTGAGACTTCCTTAGTATTTGATTTGGTGCACCAGCTGTTGTTTACAAATATACAGAGACCGCCACCCCTCGTCTTACCCGAGTCTGCCGTTCTGTCCTGCCGATGTAGCGTATAGCCTGCTAGCTGAATGTTATCATTGTCGTCGTTCAGCCACGACTCCGTGAAACATAAGATATTACAGTTTTTAATGTCCCGTTGGTAGGATAACCGTAATCTTAAATCGTCCATTTTATTCTCCAAAGCTTGAACGTTGGCTAATAGGATTGATGGGAGAGGCAGTTTACTCGTTCGCCGTCGGATCCTTACAAGGCACCCCGACCTACGTCCACGATATCTCCGTCTCTTCCTCACGCGAATGACGGGGATCTGGGCCTTGTCGGGAGTCTGTAGAATATCCTTCGCGAACGCCTCGTTGAAGAAAAAGTGTTCGTCCAACGCGAGGTGAGTAATCGCTGTCCTGATATCCAGAAGCTCTCTTTGGTTATAAGAGACGATGGCAGAAACATTATGTACAAAATAAATTACAAATAACGCGGAAAAACACACATAATAGTACAATTGGTATGCATGTGTGCGCATGTTATGTGTGTGTGGGTGTATCTAATGTGTGTGTCTGTGTGTGTATGTGTGTGTTGGGGTGTCAGTTTAAGTATGTGTGAGTGTGTGGGTAGAGTCCAGTGTGTGTGCATAGAGAGTTAGTGCAAAAAAAAAGGGTCAATGCAGGTAGTCCGGGATATCTATTTAGCAGTCTTGTTTAGCGGTCTTATGGCTTGGGGGTAGAAGCTTGGTTTCCAGACTTGGTACAGTGGTACTGTT
Organism: Coregonus lavaretus; assembly: GCF_964263955.1. Lineage (NCBI taxonomy): Eukaryota > Metazoa > Chordata > Actinopteri > Salmoniformes > Salmonidae > Coregonus > Coregonus lavaretus. The sequence goes on along the minus strand of NC_140008.1, from coordinate 32,305,889 downwards.
TGCTGTGCAGTAGCAGAGAGAACAGTCTATGGCTTGGGTTGCTGGAGTCTTTGACATTTTTGGCACCGCCTGGTATAGAGGTCCTGGATGGCAGGGAGCTCACCACCCTCTGTAGTGCCCTGCGGTCGTATGCCTTGCAGTTGCCGTACCAAGTGGTGATGCAGCCAGTCAGGATGCTCTCAATGGTGCAGCTGCAGAACATTTTGGAGGATCTGAAGGCCCATGCCAAATCTTTTAAGCATTTGAGCTTCTAAATATTTGCCCCCTCCTTCAACCGCAAGGGGGCTCTGCGATACCACTCCGTTGTGGATGGTCCCCATTGAAATAAATGACATCCGGTGCAATACAAACGACTGCTTTGATGTAATGTGAATGGGGCATAACAGTGTTATAATTCTGCCTGCGTCGTTCCGTCCTGCCGGTTGACAGTCGCTAAAAGCTTTGTTATGTTTCAAACATAGGCTACCACCATCTCAACGATGTAACTAGCAACGACAAAACCAACCTCCAGATTATTTTTTAAAAAAGCCTTTCCTCCTTTCCTCCTTCTCTTCGTTTCACTCGCTCTCTTTTTTCCTAACTTCAATTACATATGATAGCCTGTGTTTGCATGGCTGCGAGGCCTGCAGTTAATTCATGGTGACAGGTTCCTCCTCTCTTTGCATGCCGGGCGTAAGAGAAACAGTGTCCCGCACTGGAGAACATTATCCAATAATGTAGCCTCAGTGTGTCCAGCAGGGAGATAGGGGTTGTTACTGCTCCTCTACATGGCAGGAACAACCCCTGATTACAGTTAGCACATGTACCTTTCCCTCCCTCAAGACAACCAGACATAATCACTGTACTGTAGCTAACTGTACTGTAGGTAGGCTGCTCACACGGTTCACTTTCGTGTGAATCACCTTCACTTCCAATGATGTTTTCCAACCGCCAACAAAGTCTGCTCTCATTCAATCACATATTATGTGTGACTGTGGGTTCTATCCCTGTCAATTAAACATTCAATTAAAGATAATATATTATAGATAAGATATTATTTAATCATAACACACCCCTAGGTGTTGATAATATGGGATTTGAAAAGCATAATATGCCTTAACTGGTTTACTTGGATAGCTGATAGCTGGTAAATTGGTGTACTTGGGTGGGCTAGGAGATTTACCTGGATGTGGCAGATAAAGCAGTAGATGCATGCTTGGCTGGGCCTGCCCTATTCTAGGTGATAAAAGCATCAAAGAGGGACATGAATGTTGGATGTGATGCTGAAGTATACACCGCTACACTGAAGCAAATTTATTTAGGACAGTGCTATTATACTCTTATCTCTCTGAAGGCAGCCCTAAAGCATTTGTTTAATGTAGATAAATGGCTGTAGATTGAGAGTTCTTCTGCAGTGTTTCCTCTGCTGCGTGCCAGATCCTCTGTAGGAATAAAAATTGATGACACCCCAAAAGCTGCCGTTTTATGGACTCTTAACCAACCACGCTATTTTGTTACTTTTTTCGCATTGTTTGTAACTGATTTTGTACATAATGTTGCTGCTACAGTCTCTTATGACTGAAAATAGCTTCTGGACATCAGAACAGCGATTACTTACCTTGAACTGGACAAATTATTTTTCTTTAATCCCCGTCATTCGCAGTAGAAAGAAAATAAGATATTGCGGAAGGAGATCGGGGTGCCTGCTAAGGAGCCGGCAACGAGTGGCTAATCTGCCTTTGCCATCGATACTATTGGCCAACGTACAATCTCTTGATAATAAAGTGGATGAACTAGAAGCATGTATATCCTACCAACGGGACATTCAAAACTGTAATATCTTATGTTTCACAGAGTCGTGGCTGAACAACGACATGAATAACATACAGCTGGCGGGTTATACATGTACACTGTATCAGCAGGATAGAACAGCAGCCTCTGGTAAGACAAGGGGTGGCGGTCTATGTATATTTGTAAACAACAGCTGGTGCACAATATCTAAGGAAGTCTCAAGGTATCTCATGATAAGCTGTAGACCACACTATCTACCAAGAGAGTTTTCATCTATATTCTTCATAACTGACTATTTACCACCGCAAACCGATGCTGGCACTAAGACCGCTCTCAATGAACTGTATACGGCCATAAACAAACAGGAAAAGCTCTCCTTCGCCCTCCATTTGGAAAATCTGACCATAATTCTATCCTCCTGATTCCTGCTTACAAGCAAAAACTAAAGCAGGAGGCACCAGTGACTCGGTCAATAAAAAAGTGTATCAGATGAAGCAGATGCTAAGCTACAGGACTGTTTTGCTAGCACAGATTGGAATATGTTCTGGGATTCTTCCAATGGCATTGAGGAGTACACCACATCAGTCACTGGCTTCATCAATAAGTGCATCGATGACGTCGTCCCCACAGTGACTGTACGTACATACCCCAACCAGAAGCCATGGATTACAGGCAACATCCGCACTGAGCTAAAGGGTAGAGCTGCTGCTTTCAAGTAGCGGGACTCTAACCCGGAAGCTTATAAGAAATCCCGCTATGCCCTGAGACGAACCATCCAACAGGCAAAGCGTCAATACAGGACTAAGATCAAATCGTACTACACCGGCTCCGACGCTCGTCGGATGTGGCAGTGCTTGCAAATTATTACAGACAAAGGGAAGCACAGCCGCGAGCTTCCCAGTGACACGAGCCTACCAGACGAGCTAAATGACTTCTATGCTCGCTTCGAGGCAAGTAACACTGAAACATGCATGAGAGCATCAGCTGGTCTGGACGACTGTGTGATCACTCTCTCCGTAGCCGATGTGAGTAAGACCTTTAAACAGATCAACATTCACAAGGCCGCAGGGCCAGACGGATTACCAGAACGTGTACTCCGAGCATGCGCTGACCAACTGGCAAGTGTCTTTATTGACATTTTCAACCTCTCCCTGTCTGAGTCTGTAATACCAACATGTTTCAAGCAGACCACTATAGTCCCTGTGCCCAAGAACACTAAGGCAACCTGCCTAAATGACTACCGACCCGTAGCACTCACGTCTGTAGCAATGAAGTGCTTTGAAAGGCTGGTCATGGCTCACATCAACACCATTATCCCAGGAACCCTAGACCCACTCCAATTTGCATACCGCCCCAACAGATCCACAGATGATGCAATCTCTATTGCACTCCACACTGCCCTTTCCCACCTGGACAAAAGGAACACCTATGTGAGAATGCTATTAATTTACTACAGCTCAGCGTTCAACACCATAATGCCCTCAAAGCTCATCACTAAGCTAAGGACCCTGGGACTAAACACTTCCCTCTGCAACTGGATGCTGGACATCCTGACGGGCCACCTCCAGGTTGTAAGGGTAGGTAACAACACATTCACCACGCTGATCCTCAACAAGGGTCCACTCAGGGTTGCGTGCTCAGTCCCCTCCTGTACTCCCTGTTCACTCATGACTGCATGGACAGGCACGACTCCAACCCCATCATTAAGTTTGCCGATGACACAACAGTGGTAGGCCTGATCACCGACAACAACGAGACAGCCTATAGGGAGGAGGTCAGAGACCTGGCCGTGTGGTGCCAGGACAACAACCTCTCCCTCAATGTGATCAAGACAAGGAGATGATTGTGGACTACAGGAAAAGAAGAGGACCGAGCACGCCCCCATTTTCATTGACGGGGCTGCAGTGGAACAGGTTGAGAACTTCAAGTTCCTTGGTGTCCACATCACCAACAAACGAACATGGTCCATGCACACCAAGACAGATGTGAAGAGGGCACGACAAAACCTATTCCCCCTAAGGAGACTGAAAAGATTTGGCATGGGTCCTCAGATCCTCAAAAGATTCTACAGCTGCACCATCGAGAGCATCCTGACTGGTTGCATCACTGCCTGGTATGGCAACTGCTCGGCCTCGGACCGCAAGGCACTACAGAGGGTAGTGCGTATGGCCCAGTACATCACTGGGGCCAAGCTTCCTGCCAACCAGGACCTCTATACCAGGCGGTGTCAGAGGAAGGCCCTAAAAAAGCGGCACCGGAGCGCCAAGTCTAGGTCCAAGAGGCTTCTAAACAGCTTCTACCCCCAAGCCATAAGATTAACATCTAATCAAATGCTACCCAGACTATTTGCATTTCCCCCCACCCCCTCTTTTACGCTGCTGCTACTCTCTGTTTATTATCAATGCATAGTCACTTTAATAACTCTAGCTACATGTACAGTACCTATTACCTCAATTACCTCGACTAACCGGTGCCCCTGCACATTGACTCTGTACCGGTACCCACTGTATATAGCCTCGCTATTGTTATTTTACTGCTGCTTATTTGTTACTTTTATTTCTTATTATTTTTTATTTAACGTTGTTTTGGTATTTATTTTGGTATTCTTTCTTAAAATTGCATTGTTGGTTAAGGGCTTGTAAGTACAGTGGGGGAAAAAAGTATTTAGTCAGCCAACAATTGTGCCAGTTCTCCCACTTAAAAAGATGAGAGAGGCCTGTAATTTTCATCATAGGTACACGTCAACTATGACAGACAAAATGAGGAAAAAAATTCCTGAAAATCACATTGTAGGATTTTTAATTAATTAATTTGCAAATTATGGTGGACAATAAGTATTTGGTCAATAACAAAAGTTTCTCAATACTTTGTTATATACCCTTTGTTGGCAATGACACAGGTCAAACGTTTTCTGTAAGTCTTCACAAGGTTTTCACACACTGTTGCTGGTATTTTGGCCCATTCCTCCATGCAGATCTCCTCTAGAGCAGTGATGTTTTGGGGCTGTCGCTGGGCAACACAGACTTTCAACTCCCTCCAAAGATTTTCTATGGGGTTGAGATCTGGAGACTGGCTAGGCCACTCCAGGACCTTGAAATGCTTCTTACGAAGCCACTCCTTCGTTGCCCGGGCGGTGTGTTTGGGATCATTGTCATGCTGAAAGACCCAGCCACGTTTCATCTTCAATGCCCTTGCTGATGGAAGGAGGTTTTCACTCAAAATCTCACGATACATGGCCCCATTCATTCTTTCCTTTACACGGATCAGTCGTCCTGGTCCCTTTGCAGAAAAACAGCCCCAAAGCATGATGTTTCCACCCCCATGCTTCACAGTAGGTATGGTGTTCTTTGGATGCAACTCAGCATTCTTTGTCCTCCAAAAAGGCGAGTTGAGTTTTTACCAAAAAGTTCTATTTTGGTTTCATCTGACCATATGACATTCTCCCAATCCTCTTCTGGATCATCCAAATGCACTCTAGCAAACTTCAGACGGGCCTGGACATGTACTGGCTTAAGCAGGGGGACATGTCTGGCACTGCAGGATTTGAGTCCCTGACGGCGTAGTGTGTTACTGATGGTAGGCTTTGTTACTTTGGTCCCAGCTCTCTGCAGGTCATTCACTAGGTCCCCCCGTGTGGTTCTGGGATTTTTGCTCACCGTTCTTGTGATCATTTTGACCCCATGGGATGAGATCTTGGGTGGAGCCCCAGATCGAGGGAGATTATCAGTGGTCTTGTATGTCTTCCATTTCCTAATAATTGCTCTCACAGTTGATTTCTTCAAAACAAGCTGCTTACCTATTGCAGATTCAATCTTCCCAGCCTGGTGCAGGTCTACAATTTTGTTTCTGGTGTCCTTTGACAGCTCTTTGGTCTTGGCCATAGTGGAGTTTGGAGTGTGACTGTTTGAGGTTGTGGACAGGTGTCTTTTATACTGATAACAAGTTCAAACAGGTGCCATTAATACAGGTAACGAGTGGAGGACAGAGGAGCCTCTTAAAGAAGAAGTTACAGGTCTGTGAGAGCCAGAAATCTTGCTTGTTTGTAGGTGACCAAATACTTATTTTCCACCACAATTTGCAAATAAATTCATTAAAAATCCTACAATGTGATTTTCAGGATTTTTTTTCCTCAATTTGTCTGTCATAGTTGACGTGTACCTATGATGAAAATTACAGGCCTCTCTCATATTTTGAAGTGGGAGAACCTGCACAATTGGTGGCTGACTAAATACTTTTTTTCCCCATTGTAAGTATTTCACTGTAAGGTCTACACCTGTTGTATTCGGCACGTGACAAATAAAATGTGATTTGATTTTGATTTGATTTGTTCTTTTCCCCCCTCAATGTAGTTTAATTATGAGTACTAGTTAATTCATTGTGGCTGGGGATGGTTACCAGGAGACGTGTTGGGTGTCATTAAGATATCCCACAACTTCATCACCACTGCCACATGCATAATGCACCCACACTCCATGTGTGAGTAACAGGGCTTTATTTTAGAACCACTTTAATGGACAAAGTCAAGTGGAAAAAGGTTTGCTGTGGTTCCAGAGTGGTCTCCATGTCCCATCAAGTGGAAGAGTAAAGAACTGTAAAAGCTACCTTTAGAGAGACCAGGCCGGGCTGGGGAAACTGTCCAGAGCTGGACATGGAGAAGGAGGGGGAGGAAGGTGGAACTCTAAGCGGACAGGAGGAAGGTCACATGGTGTGTAGTGCGTGTATGTGTGTGTGTGTTGGGGGAGGGGGGGGGGGGGGTGATGATGTGCAATGGGAGCAATTTCCCGACCTTCTAAGTCGCAGTGGAGGTGATGTTGTTCATCTTTGGAAAGGTACTTATATCAGGCAGAGCTAGGGCTGGGTCCGCCAGGGGACCTGACCAGTACCCCCTCCCCTCCCAGCCTCCCTTTGTCCAGGCAGGAATACCCCTCTGAGACACTCCTGGACTGCTTCTCACTCACCTCCACCACTAATTCAGCTTCACTTTACACTGCTCTGGTGGGACCCCTTATCACATACCACTCACTTCTCTCTCTCTCGCTCTCTCTCCCTTTCTCTCTCGCTCTCTCTCCCTTTCTCTCTCTCTCTCTCTCTCTCTCTCTCTCTCTCTCTCTCTCTCTCTCTCTCTCTCTCTCTCTCTCTCTCTCTCTCTCTCTCTCTCTCTCTCTCTCTCTCTCTCTCTCTCTCTCTTTCACCCACCTCCCCCCCATTACCTTTCTCTTTCTATTCTGTCTCTCTGTTTTCTACCTCATTTCTTCTTCCCTCCTTTGCCTCTCGAGTGGCCCTCCCATCACATCATCACTCCTCTATTTCCCAGTCTGTCCGGTCTCTCCAGTCTACCCATCATCCCTGTATCCCCATCCCTGTTTTTTTGTTATTGTTTGTTCTGTGATATTTGGCGTGGTCTTTATTTATGAACAGTTAGCAGCCTCTGTGTTGGCTGATGTTTCAGCCTCTTATGTATTAATTACTGAAGTAATTGTGATGTTGGAGAGATGAGATGAGCTGAGTCCGGCTGGTCCCCAATAGCCACTCATTGCTAGACGCTGGGCCTAAACACTTGCACATCCTGCTGATTACACATACAGGCTCTGTATAATACTGTTGGCTCATGTAAACCTGACTGCATTTTATTTAGCATTAAAGATAATAAAAATGTTTTTATAATGATAATGTATGATAATGTCATTTTTGAAAATGCATTGTAGCCTCCTGTTGTGTTTTGGGAATAAATCACAAATATCCACAAACTCAAAATCAAACCACATTGAATAAATTGTCTCACATCTCAATGGAGAGCTTTACATAATAAATGTATATCATTCTTGCTTATGATGACTATTGACTTCCACTTTACTTGGCTGAGTGCTCTGGTAGACTCTGGTACATAGCCAAGTGGTAATGTTATGGCCCTGCTCCCAGTGGCGTATTGTTATGGCCCTGCTCCCAGTGGCGTATTGTTATGGCCCTGCTCCCAGTGGCGTATTGTTATGGCCCTGCTCCCAGTGGCGTATTGTTATGGCCCTGCTCCCAGTGGCGTATTGTTATGGCCTTGCTCCCAGTGGCGTAATGTTATGGCCCTGCTCCCAGTGGCGTATTGTTATGGCCCTGCTCCCAGTGGCGTATTGTTATGGCCCTGCTCCCAGTGGCGTGTTGTTATGGCCCTGCTCCCAGTGGCGTGTTGTTATGGCCCTGCTCCCAGTGGCGTATTGTTATGGCCCTGCTCCCAGTGGCGTATTGTTATGGCCTTGCTCCCAGTGGCGTAATGTTATGGCCCTGCTCCCAGTGGCGTAATGTTATGGCCCTGCTCCCAGTGGCGTATTGTTATGGCCCTGCTCCCAGTGGCGTGTTGTTATGGCCCTGCTCCCAGTGGCGTGTTGTTATGGCCCTGCTCCCAGTGGCGTATTGTTATGGCCCTGCTCCCAGTGGCGTATTGTTATGGCCTTGCTCCCAGTGGCGTAATGTTATGGCCCTACTCCCAGTGGCGTAATGTTAAGGCCCTGCTCCCAGTGGCGTATTGTTATGGCCCTGCTCCCAGTGGCGTGTTGTTATGGCCCTGCTCCCAGTGGCATGTTGTTATGGCCCTGCTCCCAGTGGCGTATTGTTATGGCCCTGCTCCCAGTGGCGTATTGTTATGGCCCTGCTCCCAGTGGCGTATTGTTATGGCCTTGCTCCCAGTGGCGTATTGTTATGGCCCTGCTCCCAGTGGCGTATTGTTATGGCCCTGCTCCCAGTGGCGTGTTGTTATGGCCCTGCTCCCAGTGGCGTATTGTTATGGCCCTGCTCCCAGTGGCGTAATGTTATGGCCCTGCTCCCAGTGGCGTATAGTTATGGCCTTGCTCCCAGTGGCGTATTGTTATGGCCCTGCTCCCAGTGGCGTATTGTTATGGCCCTGCTCCCAGTGGCGTAATGTTATGGCCCTGCTCCCAGTGGCGTATTGTTATGGCTCTGCTCCCAGTGGCGTATTGTTATGGCCCTGCTCCCAGTGGCGTATTGTTATGGCCCTGCTCCCAGTGGCGTAATGTTATGGCCCTGCTCCCAGTGGCGTAATGTTATGGCCCTGCTCCCAGTGGCGTATTGTTATGGCCCTGCTCCCAGTGGCGTGTTGTTATGGCCCTGCTCCCAGTGGCGTAATGTTATGGCCCTGCTCCCAGTGGCGTATTGTTATGGCCTTGCTCCCAGTGGCGTATTGTTATGGCCCTGCTCCCAGTGGCGTATTGTTATGGCCCTGCTCCCAGTGGCGTATTGTTATGGCCCTGCTCCCAGTGGCGTATTGTTATGGCCCTGCTCCCAGTGGCGTAATGTTATGGCCCTGCTCCCCAGTGGCGTATTGTTATGGCCCTGCTCCCAGTGGCGTATTGTTATGGCCCTGCTCCCAGTGGCGTATTGTTATGGCCCTGCTCCCAGTGGCGTGTTGTTATGGCCCTGCTCCCAGTGGCGTATGCATAGTCATCTGGTCTAGGTGCTGATGTGTGTGTTTCATGGCTGTACTTACAAGCTTGTTTGCACGCCTGGTTCCACCTGGGGTTGTTGTGAAGTCCTGTCAAAACCCAGGCCAGTGGAAAAAAACACTATGTGAAAAAAAAAATACATGCATGTTTAATTACGACAGGACACACACACAAATACACACGCACACAAGCACACACACACACAAACACCATTTTGTTGTTCTACTCATCTTAGTCTATAGTTATAAAATATCTTAGAATTGTAATGAATTTATTTTGGGTACATGCATCAAACAAGATGTCAATTCGATCCCAGAGGAAAACACTTGACAGCATTAATTAAAACACTTACAAAATATTAGGAATACCTGCTCTTTCCATGACATAGACCAGATGAATCCAGGTGAAAGCTATGATCCCTTATTGATGTCACCAGTTAAATCCACTTCATTCAGTGTAGATGAAGGGGAGGAATGATTTAAAGCCTTGAGACAATTGAGACCTGGATTGTGTGTGTATGTGCCATTCAGAGGGTGAATGGGCAAAACAAAATATTTAAGTGCCTTTGAATGCGGTATGGTAGTAGGTGCCAGGTGGTTTGTGTCAAGAACTGCAACGCTGCGCGGTTTTCCACGCTCAACAGTTTCCCGTGTGTATCAAGAATGGTCCACCACCCAAAGGACATGCAGCCAACTTGACACTACTGTGGGTCCATGTCCCAAAGAATTTAGACTGTTCTGAGGGCAAAAGGGGTGCAACTCAATATTAGGAAGGTGTTCCTAAGGTTTTGTACACTCAGTGTATTGCAAAAGTGGTCCTCCTTATGTTAGAATGCTTTACATGTGCCATATATTCTCAATATATACTAATTTCATCATGGTACTATAAGTTAACCGTTATCATGGTTTGCCCTGGTAATTAGAAAATGTGAGGCAAGCTCCCACAAATCAAATGAAATTAATAAGCATGACTTTCAGATAGCTAGCTTTGTGATAAGAAGAAACATAGTGTGTTGTTCTGTAATACGACACAGGCACAGCAAAACAATAGAGTCATCAGAGAGAGGGAGGGATAGAAGAAAGGAGGGAGTGTTTGTGTTTTCTCACGCCCTGACCTCTTTTCTGACATGTCACATTATGGTTGTACAGAACGTGTCTCCTTTGCATACAAAAGGTCAGGAAGATAAATCTAAAGCTGCATATATGACTCACATGATTCATCACGCAGAAACAGGGCCAAAGTGTTAGGCCTAATCAGATTTTTTTATTTTTTACATCAGATGAATTATCCACTCTAGCAAGATGAATCTATGAAAACGGGAGGTGGGAGGGGATTTGAGGTTTAACACAAATATACAGCTTCTCATTAAAGTGATGGCAGTGCAGTGCAGTGGGCCCCCGGCTGCTGTAAAGGAGAGCGATAGTGTGAGTTGTATTATTTTGTACCCGTCGTTGGTAGGGGTGTGAGGCAGGAGACTAATTTACCCCTGCAGGTCCCAGGGTTATTTGTTGGCTTTGTGACACTGGTGCTCGTTATATAATCCATGATGATGCAACACTGTGAAATCTAACTCACTGTCAGGCGGTGTGTGTGTGTGTGTGTGTGTGTGTGTGTGTGTGTGTGTGTGTGTGTGTGTGTGTCATTGCTGGCTGTGTGTGTGTGTGTGCGAGTCGTGTGTGTGTGTGTAAGCCTGTCTGTGTGTCCCTGTTTGTTCCACCCCTGCTGGGATACTAATTAAGGTCCATTCATGGCCTGTATCACCAGATGCCCACGAAATGCTCTCGCTTACCAACCAAACCTGTATGGACAGGTGCTTCAAACCCCTCCCTGCAGGTCAGGGCATATAATTAACTTACTGTTGTTATAAATGGATACACTTTTTAATGTTTGCTCTCACGTGTGTGTATGTGTTTCAATTAACTAGATATCACAAACATTAACCCCACCACTTCTCTCTCTCTCTCTCTCTCTCTCTCTCTCTCTCTCTCTCTCTCTCTCTCTCTCTCTCTCTCTCTCTCTCTCTCTCTCTCTCTCTCTCTCTCTCTCTCTCTCTCTCTCTCTCTCTCTCTCTCTATCTCTCTCACTCCCTCTTTGTCGTTCTCTCTCTCTTTCTCTCTCTTTGTGAGAAGTTTAACTTCCTCTCTGTAATGTGTTGTCTCACAGCAGCTGATATGCAGAACAGACAGAGATTCAGGAAGGAAAGGAGGAGAGGAGAGGAGGAGAGGAGCACAGCCATGAAGACAGGCATCACACCTGTCACACACACTGCTAATTAGAACTAATTATTTATACACTTTGATTTAGTCCTGCTCCTCCAGCATCAGGTGCCAAAATATTTATTTGGCGTGTTTTACAAATTAAAGGGAATGGAACAGATTGATTGATACAAAATTATTTTTCCTTCACCTCCAGATTTAAAATCAAAGAGGTTGCAGCTTATTTCATTACTGGGTTATGAATATCAATGTTTAATTATTTACATGTAATGATGTAGAGATACACATGTGCACAGTGAGATGGGGATTTTCTCTTTGCATTAAATTAATAGATGTTACATTTCAACAGACATATAGATGGATAAAACACTGCACTTCTGTACCACAGTTAGTGCTTTGCAACATGAGGCCTCTCACTGTAATGTCTACTGCGGAATGATCTCCCGTCTTGATCAGGTTTTAGATCTGTTTTTCAGATTTAAGGGTTGATAGGATGGAGGGATGAATTCATGGTGAATGACACACAGGCCAAGAGGACAGAGGATGAGAGTAAACACAAGGTTAAACTGCAGTCACAGGCTGACCCTGTAATTCCAGCCCAGTCACTTCTGATGACAAATGACAGATGCTGTGAGCACACTGAGGAGAGAGGAATGAAGGTGGAAAGAGAGAGGGATGGAGGTTAAGAGAAATAAAGAGCTGCTTTATCCAGACATGACACCAGTCTTGACCCATATTGTAATAGGATAGAACAGAATGCAATATCTGTCTTTTATTAGGGTCAGATGGACCCTTGTGTCCACTGGCCAGCTTTCAGCCTAAATTGTTATGTTGAACCTGGATGTCAGAAATGTGCCAGTACACCATAAAAACAAATGTTGTGTATTTCTCTACACACTTAGAAAAAAAGTGTTCTAAAAGTGTTCTTCGGCTGTCCCCAAAGGGTAACCCTTTTTGTTTCCCGGTAGAAACCTTTTTGGTTCCAGGTAGAACCTTTTTGGGTTCCATGTAGAACACTGTGTGGAAAGGGTTCTACATGGAACCCAAAAGGGTTCTACCTGGAACCAAAAATGGTTCTTCAAAGGGTTATCCTATGGGGACAGCTGAAGAACCCTTTTAAATTCTAGATAGCACCTTTTTTCTAAGAGTGTAGGCAGGTCTAAAGTACAATAATGATCATTATTCAAGGCTCTGTCTTTTCACAAATCAAAGCTAATCTAAGAAAACAGAAGACACACGCTCACTGATGCCTGGAAGGTGAGAAGGTTGAAGGAGTCGTTAGAGAGAAAGAAGGAGAGAGAGAGAGGCTACAGTGTGTCTGTGGTCGGGGGTGGTTAACATCTCCCCCATCCCCCTCCACCCCTATCCTTCACCACCCTCACCCTCCTCTAGCCCTGCAGTAATATCACACCTAAATATAACTCACCCATTAAATTACTCTGACTCCTCCACTGATCCTGCTCCTGTTGTATTATTCCCAGTTTGGGAGAGCAGACTTCTTCGCCTTGGACTATTTAACTCATCACAGAGGCCCGGTGCTGCTGTGCACTAATACCCCTGAACCTGGTGTTGTCTCGCTAGCTAGTGCACAGCTCAGGCTCCCATCATATAGAATCATCACTCTCCCCTTTAACAAAACAAAGAAATCCTCCCTGGAAGTGTGTTTTGATGCAGGTTACCATGGTAATGAGTGTGTGTTGTATCTCTTCTGAGAGCTTGTTATGTGGCAGAGCAGTGCCGGGCATCTCTGTGGCCTTGGATCATCTGTCAAACTGGGTTTTTCTGCTTCAAAATAATGATCCAGGGCTGCACAGAGGGCCTGGGCTAAAGTATCTGCTTATTTAAGGTGGCTTTTGCTGCATTGTTCCATGTAGGTATCAGTAGCCTAACACCCCTGAGGAGAGGAGAGGAGGTCTGTCTGCTGTAGTGTTACGCCTGTGGAGTGGTATGCCGTGGGTTAGCTGTGGAGAGGAGAGAGCCCCGACACAGAGACAGACACAAACAAACAAGCTCCGGTCACAAGTTGTAGATGGGCTTATTAACTTGTAAGAGATACAGGGGTTGTTACAGTTGAAGTCGGAAGTTTACATACACCTTAGCCAAATACATTTTAGCTCAGTTTTTTACAATTCCTGACATTTAATCATAGTAAAAATTCCCTGTCTTAGGTCGGTTAGGATCACCACTTTATTTTAAGAATGTGAAATGTCAGAATAATAGCAGCGAGAATAATTTCTTTCAGCTTTTATTTCTTTCATCACATTTCCAGTGGGTCAGAAGTTTACATACACTCAATTAATATTTGGTAGCATTGCCTTTAAATTGTTTAACTTGGGTCAAACGTTTCGGGTAGCCTTCCACAAGCTTCCCACAATAGGTTGGGTGAATTTTGGTCCATTCCTCCTGACAGAGCTGGTGTAACTGAGTCAGTTTTGTAGGCCTCTTTGCTTGCACACGCTTTTTCAGTTCTGCCCACACATTTTCTATAGGATTGAGGTCAGGGCTTTGTGATGGCCACTCTAATACCTTGACTTTGTTGTCCTTAAGCCATTTTGCCACATTTTTACATTTTACATTTTCGTCATTTAGCAGACGCTCATATCCAGAGCGACTTACAAATTGGTGCATTCACCTTATGATAGCCAGTGGGACAACCACTTTACAATATATATATATATATATATATATATATATATATATATATACAGTAAGGGAAAAAAGTATTTGATCCCCTGCTGATTTTGTACGTTTGCCCACTGACAAAGAAATGATCAGCCTATAATTTTAATGGTAGGTTTATTTGAACAGTGAGAGACAGAATAACATCAAAAAAATCCAGAAAAACACATGTCAAAAATGTTATAAATTGATTTGCATTTTAATTAGGGAAATAAGTATTTGACCCCCTCTCAATCAGAAAGATTTCTGGCTCCCAGGTGTCTTTTATACAGGTAACGAGCTGAGATTAGGAACACACTCTTAAAGGGAGTGCTGCAATCAATCAATCAGATTCCAAACTCTCCACCATGGCCAAGACCAAAGAGCTCTCCAAGGATGTCAGGGACAAGACTGTAGACCTACACAAGGCTGGAATGGGCTACAAGACCATCGCCAAGCAGCTTGGTGAGAAGGTGACAACAGTTGGTGCGATTATTCGCAAATGGAAGAAACACAAAATAACTGTCAATCTCCCTTGGCCTGGGGCTCCATGCAAGATCTCACCTCGTGGAGTTGCAATGATCATGAGAACGGTGAGGAATCAGCCCAGAACTACACAGGAGGATTTTGACAATGATCTCAAGGCAGCTGGGACCATAGTCACCAAGAAAACAATTGGTAACACACTACGCCGTGAAGGACTGAAATCCTGCAGCGCCCGCAAGGTCCCCCTGCTCAAGAAAGCACATATACAGGCCCGTCTGAAGTTTGCCAATGAACATCTGAATGATTCAGAGGAGAACTGGGTGAAAGTGTTGTAGTCAGATGAGACCAAAATCGAGCTCTTTGGCATCAACTCAACTCGCTGTGTTTGGAGGAGGAGGAATGCTGCCTATGACCCCAAGAACACCATCCCCACCGTCAAACATGGAGGTGGAAACATTATGCTTTGGGGGTGTTTTTCTGCTAAGGGGACAGGACAACTTCACCGCATCAAAGGGACGATGGACAGGGCCATGTACCGTCAAATCTTGGGTGAGAACCTCCTTCCCTCAGCCAGGGCATTGAAAATGGGTCGTGGATGGGTATTCCAGCATGACAATGACCCAAAACACACGGCCAAGGCAACAAAGGAGTGGCTCAAGAACAAACACATTAAGGTCCTGGAGTGGCCTATCCAGTCTCCAGACCTTAATCCCATAGAAAATCTGTGGAGGGAGTTGAAGGTTTGAGTTGCCAAACGTCAGCCTCGAAACCTTAATGACTTGGAGAAGATCTGCAAAGAGGAGTGGGACAAAAATCCCTCCTGAGATGTGTGCAAACATGGTGGCCAACTACAAGAAACGTCTGACCTCTGTGATTGCCAACAAGGGTTTTGCCACCAGGTACTAAGTCATGTTTTGCAGAGGGGTCAAATACTTATTTCCCTCATTAAAATGCAAATCAATTCATAACATTTTTGACATGCGTTTTTCTGGATTTCTTTGTTGTTATTCTGTCTCTCACTGTTCAAATAAACCTACCATTAAAATTATAGACTGATCATGTCTTTGTCAGTGGGCAAACGTACAAAATCAGCAGGGATCAAATAATTTTTTCCCTCACTGTATATATATATATATATATATATATATATATATATATATATATATATATTTATTTATTTATATATTTTTCTTGGGGGGGGGGGGGGGGGTAGGGGGAGGGTAGAAGGATTACTTTTATCCTATCCCAGGTATTCCTTAAAGAGGTGGGGTTTCAAGTGTCTCCGGAAGGTGGTGAGTGACTCCGCTGTCCTGGTGTCGTGAGGGAGCTTGTTCCACCTTTGGGGTGCGAGAGCAGCGAACAGTTTTGACTGATCTGAGCGGGAACTGTGCTTCCGCAGAGGTAGGGGGGCCAGCAGGCCAGAGGTGGATGAACGCAATGCCCTCCTTTGGGTGTAGGGACTGATCAGAGCCTGAAGGGATGGAGGTGCCATTCCCCTCACAGCTCCGTTGGCAAGCACCATGGTCTTGTAGCAGATGCGGGCTTCAACTGGAAGCCAGTGGAGTGTGCGTAGGAGCGGGGTGATGTGAGAGAACTTGGGAAGGTTGAACACCAGACGGACTGCAGCATTCTGGATGAGTTGTAGGGGTTTAATGGCACAGGCAGGGAGCCCAACCAACCGCGAGTTGCAGTAATCCAGACGGGAGATGACAAGTGCCTGGATTAGGACCTGTGCCGCTTCCTGTGTAAGGTATGGTCGTACTCTGTGAATGTTGTAGAGGATGAACCTACAGGATTGGGTCACCGCTTTGATGTTAGCGGAGAACGACAGAGTGTTGTCCAGGGTCACGCCAAGGTTCTTTGCACACTGGGAGGAGGACACAACGGAGTTGTCAACCCTGATGGCGAGATCATGGAGCGGACAGTCCTTCCCCGGGAGGAAGAGCAGCTCCGTCTTGCCGAGGTTCAGTTTGAGGTGGTGATCCGTCATCCACACTGATATGTCTGCCAGACATACAGAGATGCGATTCGCCACCTGGTTATCAGAAGGGGGAAAGGAGAAGATTAATTTTGTGTTGTCTGTGTAGCAATGATAGGAGAGACCATGTGAGGATATGACAGCGCCAAGTGACTTGGTGTATAGAGAGAATAGGAGAGGGCCTAGAACTGAGCCCTGGGGGACACCAGTGGTGAGAGCATGTGGTGCGGAGACAGATTCTCGCCACGCCACCTAGTAGGATCGAGCTGTGAGGTAGGACACAATCCAAGAGTGAGCCGCGCCGGAGATGCCCAACTCGGAGAGGGTGGAGAGGAGGATCTGATGGTTCACAGTATCAAAGGCAGCAGATAGGTCTAGAAGGATGAGAGCAGAGGAGAGAGAGTTAGCTTTAGCAGTGCGGAGAGCCTCTGTGACACAGAGAAGAGCAGTCTCAGTTGAATGACCAGTCTTGAAACCTGACTGGTTTGGATCAAGAATTCTGAGAGAGATAGCAAGAGAGTTGGCTAAAGACGGCACGCTCAAGGGTTTTGGAGAGAAAAGAAAGAAGGGATACTGGTCTGTAGTTGTTGACATCGGAGGGATCGAGTGTGGGTTTTTTGAGAAGGGGTGCAACTCTCACTTTCTTGAAGACGGAAGGGACATAGCCAGTGGTCAAGGATGAGTTGATGAGCGAGGTGAAGTAAGGGAGAAGGTCTCCGGAAATGGTCTGGAGACGAGAGGAGGGGATAGGGTCAAGCGGGCAGGTTGTTGGGCGGCCGGCCGTCACAAGTTGCAAGATTTCATCTGGAGAGAGAGGGGAGAAAGAAGTCAAAGCATAGGGTAGGGCAGTGTGAGCAGGACCAGCGGTGTCATTTGACTTAATAAATGAGGATCGGATGTCATCAACCTTCTTTTCAAAATGGTTGACAAAGTAATCCACAGAGAGGGAGGAGGGAGGGAGAGGAGGAGGAGGATTCAGCAGGGAGGAGAAGGTGGCAAAGAGCTTCCTAGGGTTAGAGGCAGAGGCTTGAAATATAGAGTGGTAGAAAGTGGCTTTAGCAGCAGAAACAGAGGAAGAAAATGTAGAGAGGAGGGAGTGAAAAGATGTCAGGTCGACAGGGAGTCTAGTTTTCCTCCATTTCCGCTCAGCTGCCCGGAGCCCTGTTCTGTGAGCACGCAATGAGTCGTCAAGCCACGGAGCAGGAGTGGAGGACCGAGCCGGCCGGGAGGATAGGGGACATAGAGAGTCAAAAGATGCAGAAAGGGAGGAGAGGAGGGTTGTGGAGGCAGAATCAGGAGATTGGAGGGAGAAGGATTGAGCAGAGGGAAGAGATGATAGGATGGAAGAGGAGAGAGTAGCGGGAGAGAGAGAGCGAAGGTCGCGACTGCGCATTACCATCTGAGTAGGGGCAGAGCGAGAGAGAAAAGGATACAAAGTAGTGGTCGGAGACTTGGAGGGGAGTTGCAGTGAGATTAGTAGAAGAACAGCATCTAGTAAAGATGAGGTCAAGCGTATTGCCTGCCTTGTGAGTAGGGGGAGACGGTGAGAGGGTGAGGTCAACTTTGGAAGTATGCTTCGGGTCATTGTCCATTTGGAAGACCCATTCGCGACCAAGCTTTAACTTCCTGACTGATGTCTTGAGATGTTGCTTAAATATAATTACATAATTTTCCTTCCTCATGATTTCATCTATTTTGTGAAGTGCATCAATCCCTCCTGCAGCAAAGCACCCCCACAGCATGATGCTGCCACCCCGTTCTTCACGGTTGGGATGGTGTTCTTCGGCTTGCAAGCCTTCCCCTTTTTCCTCCAAACATAACAATGGTCATTATGGCCAAACAGTTCTATTTTTGTTTCATCAGACCAGAGGACATTTCTCCAAAAAGTACGATCTTTGTCCCCATGTGCAGTTGCAAACCATAGTCTGGCTTTTTTATGGCAGTTTTGGAGCAGTGCCTTCTTCCTTGCTGAGCGGCCTTTCAGGTTATGTTGATATAGGACTTGTTTTACTCTGGATATAGATACTTATGTACCTGTTTCCTCCTGCATCTTCACAAGGTCCTTTGCTGTTGTTCTGGGATTGATTTGCACTTTTCGCACCAAAGTACGTTCATCTCTAGGAGACAGAACACGTCTCCTTCCTGAGCGGTATGACGGCTGCGTTGTCCCATGGTGTTTATACTTGCGTACTATTGTTTGTACAGATGAACGTGGTACCTTCAGGCATTTGGAAATTGCTCCCAAGGATGAACCAGACTTGTGGAGGTCTACAAATATATTTCTGATGTCTTGGCTGATTTCTTTTGATTTTCCAATGATGTCAAGCAAAGAGGCACTGAGTTTGAAGGTAGACCTTGAAATACATCCACAGGTACACCTCCAATTGACTCAAATGATGTCAATTAGCCTATCAGAAGCTTCTAAAGCCATGACATCATTTTCTGGAATTTTCCAAGCTGTTTAAAAGCACAGTCAACTTAGTGTATGTAAACTTCTGACCCACTGGAATTGTGATACAGTGAATTATAAGTGAAATAATCTGTCTGTAAACAATTGTTGGAAAAATTACTTGTGTCATGCACAAAGTAGATATCCTAACTGACTTGCCAAAACTATAGTTTGTTAACAAGAAATTTGTGGAGTGGTTGAAAAACGAGTTTTAATGGCTCTAACCTAAGTGTATGTAAACTTCCAACTTCAACTGTATGTCTGTCTGTGGGAGTTTTTACCAACAATACAAACGTTGATTTCTTGCCACGATTGATTGTACTATGAATTCTATCAAACTTTAATCCAATTGTTGTATGATGAAAATGAATTAGAAGTTCATAAACAACCGGTTAGCGAACCAATGTGATGACTTTGGCTATAGGGAATTAGGGTTAGGGGTTGTCACATATTTTCCTCACAGTACAGACAGGAGGTGGCACCATGGCAGGAGGTCTCTTCCAGACAGTAATGATGGCAGCAGGTGAGACAGTGTTAGACTGTGGTCTGTAGACACCGACAGAAGCCGCTGATATCTCCTCTCCTCTCCTTTCTATTGGCTGGCCTGCAGAAGCATCCTCCCCTGTGGCTATCCCAGGCCAGTCGCCCCCCTCTCCTCCTTCCATCCTCCTCCCCATTCTCCATTATAATTGAGCAGGGCTTTGAGATTTCTCCAGCCTGCCTGGTGTTTTCCCAAAGCACTGCAGCCTTAAACCCACTATTCTCTCCGTCTTAAATAATCAGAGCAGTGCATGAAGGGAAGGCTTTTTCACACCCTTGCTAGAAAGCCAAGCGGACCAAATCAGGCAGGTCTGGGAGGGAGTCGCTTCCTAAGGGAAGGACAGAAGAGTTCATAGTAGACCAGGGAAGTAGAATTGGGTAGTAGACCTGTTAAAGTCTGGAAAATAGAAAACAGTAACCCCACCAGGGTGTAACCAATGGCTGCGTTCCAAGAAGCACCCTAGGGCCTAGGATGACATTCTTGTCAAATATATGTAATAGGATGCCATTTGGGATGCACTCTAACTTTTCAATCGGTCATAACCTCCTGATCCCTCCCCCTCTCTTTCCTCCCTTCCTCCCTCTCCTCCCTACCTACACTCACGTCCTTCCTAGCTTAATCCCTTTAGAGGGAAATGAGTGAGTTTATGGAGATTCATTAAAGGCCCACAAGACCGAAATGTAACTTTTTTCAGCTGAAATTAGATGCCCAGACCTTACCCATGATGTTGTACAACGATTTAAATCAATAAGTCATCGTTTTGGTCAACGTATGATATATTTGGGCTTGAAGTGGGAAATCCGAAAAGTGTTTCCCAGCTTTTGGGCTGATTATGAAATGGTGAGTAAAATAATAAGAGAGCTATTCTAGCAAGCTTTGTGATAAGCTACCAATGTGTGAAGTAACCTGCTTGGCCAGGCTAACATAGATTGTGACTTTCGCCTACTTGTCAGGGGCTAGTAGCTTCATGGCTACCTAGCGAACATTAGCTGGATAACTAGTGATGTAGCTAATGTCAAAAGTGGATGAAGTGGATAGGTGAAACGTCAACACAGCTGGGACACCCCGTTGTTTCTGGAGACATGTTATTGACACGGCAGCGCAACAGTAGCAAGCAAAATACTGAAGCTAGCTAGCTAGTAGCAGTTGTTTACCATCTAACTATACACGTTTGGCTGGCAAGCTAGCTAAGCATAGCTAACTGTGCAGTGAAGTTATCTGCTTTACCAGTACTGCACCACATTTTGATAGCAAAGGCGGCAGTGTCTTCAAAACTGCAAGATGTCTCTCTAGTAATAAACCTAGCTGTCAAATGCTGGCCAATATGATACTAGTTCAGGTCAGGTAAAGTTCTGTGAACTTCTTGTTTAGCAGAGTAACATTATGTTCTATTCAACAGGCACCAAATGTGAGAAGCAATATTGTAGCTGCCTTTTTATGCCATTTTCTCTCACGATATCCATCCCAGCCCCCCTCCCCACATAAATAAATACTACAGTTTACTATAGAATACTACAGTACTTACTATAGAATTCTGTAGTACACTGTAGTATATTGTACAATGCTATACTACACACTGTAGTATCCCTCGATCATGTATAGTACTTAGTATAGAAATGTCTGCAAAAATACTACAGTCTGCAAAAACACCAAAAAAAGTAACTTTTCAGCTGTATTTAATTTGCATATACCCTGCCCATTCCCCTCTCCCATATCCCAATTTGTGACACCTGTAAGCTAGAAACCTACATGCCAAGTATAGTCCATATATTGTGTGCCCTATGGTTATAGCAAAGAGCAGAAGTTCTGAACTCTCCATTCAGAACACCTACCTGTTGTGGAACATTTACTCTTTTAGTATTTCTCCAGTAGGTTTCGGCAAGGACATCTAGGAACAACAACAGCTCAGTCGTGAAGTGGTAGGCCACACAAGCTCACAGAATGGAACTGCCAAGTGTTGAAGTGTGTAAAAATTGTCTGTCTTCGGTTGCAACACTCACTACCGAGTTCCAAACTGCCTTTCAAAGCAACGTCAGCACAAGAACTGTTCGTCGGGAGCTTCATGAAATGGGTTTCCATGGCTGAGCAGCCGCACATAATCCTAAAATCACCATGTGCAATGCCTAGCATCGGCTGGAGTGGTGAAATGGTCGTCGCCATTGGACTCTGGAGCAGTGGAAACGCGTTCTCTGGAGTGAATAGACAATGTGACTATTCACTAACACCACCTTTATGTCTGTGTTTCAGGAGTCAACCCACATGAAAAAAATACTATAGTATACTATGGAATATAGTGCATTCAGAAAGTATTCAGACCCCTTCACTTTTTCCACATTTTGTTACATTACAGCCTTATTCTAAAATTGATTAAATTAAACTTTTTCCTCATCTATCTGCACAAAATACACCATAATGACAAAGCAAAAACAGGTTTTTAGAAAACAGAAACACCTTATTTACATAATTATTCAGACCCTTTGCAATGAGACTCGAAATTGAACTCAGCTGCATCCTGTTTCCATTGATCATCCTTGAGATGTTTCTACAACTTGATTGGAGTCCACCTGTGGTAAATTAAATTGATTGGACATAATTTGGAAAGGCACACACCTGTCTATATAAGGTCCCACAGTTGACAGAGCATGTCAGAGCAAAAACCAAGCCATGAGGTTGAAGGAATTGTCCATAGTTCTCCGATACAGGATTGTGTCGAGGCACAGATCTGGGGAAGTGTACCAAAAATATCTGCAGCATTGAAGGTTCCCAAGAACACAGTGGCCTCCATCATTTCTAAATAGAAGAAGTTTAGAACCACTAAGACTCTTCCTAGAGCTGGCCGCCCGGCCAAGCTGAACAGTCGGGGGAGAAGGGCCTTGGTCAGGGAGGTGACCAATAACCCAATGGTCACTCTGACAGAGCTCCAGAGTTCCTCTTTGGAAATGGGAGAACCTTCCAGAAGGACAACCATCTCTGTAGCACTCCACCAATCAGGCCTTTATGGTAGAGTGGCCAGATGGAAGCCACTCCTCAGTAAAAGGCACATGACAGCCCGCTTGGAGTTTGCCAAAAGGCACCTAAAGGACTCTCAGACCATGAGAAACAAGATTCTCTGGTCTGATGAAACCAAGATTGAACTCTTTGGCCTGAATGCCAAGCGTCACGTCTGGAGGAAATCTGGCACCATCCCTACGGTGAAGCATGGTGGTGGCAGCATCATGCTGTGGGAATGTTTTTCAGCGGCTGGGAGACTAGTCAGGATCGAGGGAAAGATGAACAGAGAAAAGTACAGAGAGATCCTTGATGAAAACCTGCTCCAGAGCGCTCAGGACATCAGACTGGGGCGAAGGTTTACCTTCCAACAGGACAACGAGCCTAAGCACAAATCCAAGACAACGCAGGAGTGGCTTCGGGACAAGTCTCTGAATGTCCTTGAGTGGCCCAGCCAGAGCCCGGTCTTGAACCTGATCGAATATCTCTTGAGAGACCTGAAAATTGTTGTGTAGTGACGCTCCCCATCCAACCTGACAGATCTTGAGAGGATCTGCAGAGAATAATGGGAGAAACTCCCCAAATACAGGTGTACCAAGCTTGTAGCGTCATACCCAAGAAGACCCCAGGCTGTTTTTGCTTTGTCATTATGGGGTATTGTGTGTAGCTGAGGGGGGGAAAAACTATTTAATCAATTTTAAAATAAGGCTGTAACATAACAAAATGTGGAAAAAGTCAAGGGGTCTGAACACTTTCCGAATGCACTGTAAATACTATAGTATTCAATGTAGAGTTTTTGCGGACTTTACTATAGTAGTAACTGTAGTATACTGTAGTATTTACAGTTAACTTTAGTATAACAACTGTAGTAAAAGAAAACTGTAGTATGTTCTATAGTAATTAATGTAGTGTTTTTGCGGATTGTAGTATACTGTAGTATTTACTCTTGTATTTTCATTGACATTACTGTAGTGTTTACTATAGTGTTTTTGTTTTATTATCTTTGACATAGAAGTGCAGGCTTTCTCCTTGCGGAAACCTACTAGAGAAATACTAAAAGAGCAAATTGTCCATAACCTGTAGGTAGGACTGGGGTCTGAACAGATCGTTCAGAGCTTCTTCTCTTTTCTATAATCTGTCATGAACACAATATATGGTCTATACTCGTGAGGCATGTAGGTTTCTTACTTATGGGTGGCACAAATTGGGATATGAGGAAGGTAGTATTTACTGTAGTTAAAGTGTTTTTGTGGACTGTAGTGTTTTTGAGGACATTACTGTAGTATTGACTTCAGTATTTTGTTTGTGCGGATAATGCTGAAGTATTATAGTATTCTACAGTATACTACAATATTCTATAGTAAGCACTATACGATTGAGGGTTACTACAGTGTGTAGTATAGTATTCTACAGTATACTACCGTTTACTACAAAATTATATGGTAAATACTGTAGATTATATTTTTTCATGTGGGAACAGACAACAACAATTCAGCCTCACTATAGTTAGTCCAGAAAAATGCAGTGTACACATTCATTTGAGGACGTTATTGTGAGGGTAGGCCTATGTTACTGTAAATAACATAATAACCCAGAAAACTGAGAAAGAGAGGATTCTCTCTCTCCCAAAAAAAGCAAATTAGGTCACCGACCATTATTGTCCAATACTACTAAAAGTAGAGTAGATTAGAGTCAGGACTACAACAAGGCTGGACAATCATGGGTGGCTTGACCTGTGTGTTGATACACTGTACTGTACTGTAGCCTATAGGGAGGAGGTCAGTGACATGGCAGTCTGGTGGGGACAACAACATCAACGTCAGCAAGACAAAGGAGCTGGTCGTGGACTACAGGAAACGGGGCTGAGCACTCCCCCATCCACATCGACGGGGCTGTAGTGGAACGGGTCGAGAGCTTCAAGTTCCTCAGTGTCCACATCACTAAGGAATTAACATGGTCCACACACACCAACACAGTCATGAAGAAGGCACGACAACGCCGCCTCCCTCTCAGGAGGCTGATAAGATTTGGCATGGGCTCTCAGATCCTCATAAAGTTCAACAGCTGCTCCTTTGAGAGCATCTTGACTAGCTGCATTACGCTTGGTATGGCAACTGCTTTGCATCTGACCGTATGTCTTTATTTTTGTATTTGTATATGCATTTCTTTCTCTTTTTTTTCTTTAGAGTGTGTAAATTGACATGAATATTGTTGACAATGTTGACAAAGCATATAAAAATGTTTTTTGTATAAAAAAGGCTTTTTTGCAAGTCAATAAAGGCAGATTGAAGCTCCGAACTAGCCTGGTCAGCCATGGGGGCAATAGCATACACAACAGTGCCATCTGCATACATGTGAAGAAAAAAAATAAAATAAACATATATATATATATATATATATATATATATATTTATTTATTTTTTATTTATTTTTTTCTCCAGATAAACCAATATTGTTAATGTAAATTGTAAAAAGAACCAGACCAAGAATCCATCCCTGTGGGACACCCTTTGTTATGTCCAGAAAACCTGATTGAACACCATCAGTAAATACACACTGCATTCCTTCCGTTAAATACATTTCAAACCAGCTACACACAGGCTGGTTCAGGCCTATTGTAGAAAACCTCTGACTATGTAATGAGTGATCCACTGTTACAGGAGGGGGGTCGCAGTTCTGGAGCGACCCACTAGGTGTCATCCTCCGACAGCCTTAGGCACCTCCTCACTCACAGTCTGGACCAATCAGTATCCTATTGGTGTCACCTGTGTCTACCTGTTCACCTGTGTATTATGCCCTCACTTCCCTGTGTTCCCTTGCTCAGTTTTCTCTGTTAGTTTCTCTATGTCCAGCAGTACTACTCAGTGTCTGATCGGAGACCTATGTACAGGTACTTGAGAAGTGTTCTCCCTGTTTCGTTATTTGTTTCAGTCGTAGGTAGTATTTCGTATTTTGGCTGTCCGCCGCTTTTTGGAGACTTATTTGCTCCGACTTTTTTTTACTGTGATAAGTCCGTTATTTTGTATTCTGGCTTCGGGACCACAAGTAAAGATCCTTGTTTCACCATCACTGCCTACTGCCTACTGTATATCCTGCACCGCACCTGGATCACACCTCACACCAACCCTTACAATCCACAGTGTCAAAAGCCATAGACAGGTCAATAAAAAGGGCCACACAGTGTTTCTTCCTATCCATACAATCAATTAAAAATCATAGAAGCACAGAGATGGTGCTATGACCAGGTCTGAAACCCGACTGATGATCATTTAGAATACATTTCATAGTTAAAAAGGATCTAAGTTGAGTACTTACCAAAGATTCTAAGATTTTAGCTAGGCAAGGGAATTTGGAAATGGGCGATAATTATTTAAGTCACACGGGTCAACACTTTTATGAGCTGCTTTCCATAAATATAATAATAATAATAATAATAATAATAATAATAATAATGATGCATTTAAAATAATAATGCATTCATGCATTAAAAATAATCAATATTAGTTCATAAAACATATATTTTTGTGTGCAGTTGCATTATAGATTGCAGTTCAGTTAAGTGAAAACACAAACTGTAGTTAACTGGATCGAGCCCTAAGGAAGCCCTAGCTTGGTCTGTAAAGCTGTGTCAGTGTAAGCGCGTCTCCGATGGGAAGTCAAATCAATGAGCTGGTCTAGGCTCATAATTACTGCTCCTAACGCCAGAGTGAGGAGAAATCAATAAAGTCAAGAATACAAAGCAAGAGGAGATGCCGTAGCGTTGGACACAAAGCAGACACACTTCATAAACCACACTCACTCACTCAGCAGTCACAGCACAACATCCTCCTCCCACTTAAATAGCACACACATACACTACCGGTCAAAAGTTTTAGAACACCTATTCGTTCAAAGGTTTTTCTTAATTTTTACTATTTTCTACAATGTAGAATAATAGTGAAGACATCAAAACTATTAAATAACAGATATGGAATCATGTAAACAAAAAAGTGTTAAACAAATCAAAATATATTTTTGATTTTAAATTCTTCAAATAGCCACCCTTTGCCTTGATGACAGCTTTGCACAATCTTGGCATTCTCTCAACCAGCTTCATGAGGTAGTCACTTGGAATGCATTTCAATTATTAGCTGTGCCTTCTTAAAAGTTAATTTGTGGAATTTCTTTTCTTCCTAATGCGTTTGAGCCAATCAATTGTGTTGTGACAAGGTATGGGTGGTATACAGAAGATAGCCCTATTTGGTAAAAGACCAAGTCCATATTATGGCAAGAACAGCTCAAATAAGCAAAGAGAAATGACAGTCCATCATTACCTTAAGACATTAAGGTCAGTCAGTACGGAAAATGTCAAGAACTTTTAAATTTTCTTCAAGTGCAGTTGCAAAAACCATCAAGCACTATGATGAAACTGGCTCTCATGAGGACCACCACAGGAATGGAAGACCCAGAGTTACCTCTGCTGCAGAGGATAAGTTCATTAGAGTTACCAGCCTCAGAAATTGCAGCCCAAATAAATGCTTCACAGAGTTCAAGTAACAGACACATCTCAACATCAACTGTTCAGAGGAGACTGTGTGAATCAGGCCTTCATGGTCGATTTGCTGCAAAGAAACCACTACTAAAGGACACCAATAAGAAGAAGAGACTAGCTTGGGTCAAGAAACATGAGCAATGGACATTCGACCGGTGAAAATCTGTCCGTTGGTCTAGAGTCCAAATTGGAGATTTTTGGTTCCAACCGCCGTGTCTTTGTCAGATGCGGTGTGGGTGAACGGATGATCTCCGCAGGTGTATTTCCCACCGTAAAGCATGGAGGAGGAGGTGTTATGGTGTGGGGATGCTTTGCTGGTAACACTGTCTGTGATTTATTTAGAATTCAAGACAAACTTTTTTTTTGTTTTTTTTTTGGGGGGGGTAGATCTGCTTTAATATTGCAGATAGATTGTAACTTCCATCAATGTAATTGTCTGCATCACTTCCAATCCCCCATATGTTTTTTTTTCTTCTTTTTTTTCTCGCATATATACATGTATATACTGTATGTAAGGACATCATTTTAATCCATGACGGCGTAGTGTGTTACTAATGGTTTTCTTTGAGACTGTGGTCCTAGCTCTCTTCAGGTCATTGACCAGGTCCTGCCGTGTAGTTCTGGGCTGATCCGTCACCTTCCTCATGATCATCCCAGCCTTGTGCAGGTCTACAATTTTATCCCTGATGTCCTTACACAGCTCTCTGGTCTTTGCCATTGTGGAGAGGTTGGAGTCTGTTTGATTGAGTGTGTGGACAGGTGTCTTTTATACAGGTAATGAGTTCAAACAGGTGCAGTTAATACAGGTAATGAGTGGAGAACAGGAGGGCTTCTCAAAGAAAAACTAACAGGTCTGTGAGAGCCGGAATTCTTACTGGTTGGTAGATGATCAAATACTTATGTCATGCAATAAAATGCAAATTAATTACTTAAAAATCATACAATGTGATTTTCTGGATTTTTGTTTTAGATTCCGTCTCTCACAGTTGAAGTGTACCTATGATAAAATTACAGACCTCTGCATGCTTTGTAAGTAGGAAAACCTGCAAAATCGGCAGTGTATCAAATACTTGTTCTCCCCACTGTATCTACTAGTTCTAATGTATCCATGACATTCACGATTTCCTTAAGAGCATGAGGGTGATTGTTTGTAGTGTGATTTCCTTTACGGTCCATTGAGCTATTTAAAACGGTATTATAATCTCCCACCATAATAATAGAGTCTTGAATTTGTTATATATATTTTCAAAGAAGTGTGGATCATCATTATTTGGTCCGTAAAGGTTAATGAGCCATATTTGTTTATGGTCCAATAACATATTTAAAATAATCCATCTACCTTGCGTATCTGTTTGGACAATTTGCACATTCAGATCGAAATTACTGCTAATTCATATCATCACCCCTTTTGAGTTTCTTAGCCCATGGGAGAAGTATATTTGCCCCCCCCCCCATTCCTTTTTCCACGCAACTTCATCTAGAATTGTTGAATGGGTTTCCTGTAAACAATAGATATTATATTCCTTCTATTTGAGCCATGTAAATATTGTTCTTCTTTTGTTATTATCTGCTAAGCCATTACAATTAAAACTGGCTATACTTATTTCACCACATACCATAATAAGATACAAGTTTCAAATCTATTTGTCATTATATATGTTTGTAAATTTACCAATAGAAAATACCATAGTGACCATGATATTTGCAATGTTACTAAATAACCCTCTAATTGTTCTCCACTAATTCTCCTGCTAAAACCCCTCCCCATCCCAAGTTGAGCCGTCATCCCAGTGATCAGCATACCACCCCTGTCCCCCCGGATCTCTATGCCCCCGAGGGGCCAGGACCCATCCATCGAAAACATCACATAGTGCCACCCACAAAACAGAAGCAGGTCAACCGCCAAAAGCATTTCCAATGCTCTCACCTCAATATATCTATATAGCTATTTAAAAAAGATCTATTCAAATATCTTGCATATCTTATTTTCCATCATTATCAATTAATGTGCGTAATAATGTCGGCATTCATGCGTAGGATTTTAACCTATAACCCGAATTGCCCTTGTATTACATTACATTTTTAACAAGCAACTACCACTTCAGCAAACAACCCCCGCAACAGATGCTGGACATAAACTCACACCCACACACACCCACACACACGCACACACGCTCACACACTCAACCCCACCCCCCCCCCCTACAACCAGGCACAAGATCAGATGCTCAATGGTTGATACGTCCCAGAGCCCAACTCAAGAAAGGACCTGATTTACAAATGCATATACAGCCGTTTGAGAAAGCATGCAAGATTGAGCAAAAGTGAACAACAATGTGAGATTTGATTAATCTATTTAATCTATGTTAAGTCCTAGGTGATGGAGATCAGATCTTCACCTGAGACACAAACACTCGGGTCCCCCGTTGTAACCATTTTCCCAAGCATCTCCGTGCAGTCATACCTTTGATTATTTTGTGCCACTTGGGCCACAATAGTAAGCCCCCTCTCTGATTGTCCGAGTGTGACCCACTCCCCATGGGTTACTGCAGCCAGTGTTGCCAGCACTGCCACTACCTGGGTGGGGGTACCCCACCGGAATCCCCACCGGCTAGGTACAAGGTCGTCAAGGTTCTCATTAGCAGCTTTGAGAATTTCCTTGTATATTATGCTCCCCTATCGGGGGCTCTGGCTTTGTAGGACCAACCCTGCCAGGCAGGCTCAGAATCTTGAGGGGGCGGTGCTGCTCAAGTAGGTCTCTGACCGCATTTATTTCTCTGTTTAGGCTGCATATAGGCAATTCACAGCAGGTCCATAAAACAGATGGGAACTTCTCTTTGGTGTATGGGTCGCTCAGGTGGGTGTGCAGGCTATAGGGTAGGGGATAATTCCATCATGATAGGACAATCAAAAATAGATTAGATGTATACTATATTTAAAAATGTATATCCCTCATCTACACAAAATTGAAAGCTCCCTCTCACAACCCCTGCTCATAGACACCTGTTGGCTCTGGGATATGCAACCATTTCCCCTCTCACTCACTTAACACCAGACTTTTCCAAACACAAAAACGCACTCCACATGGCTGATTGCGGAGGATAGGGGCCGAGCGCGCGCCTGCATCCCACACCTGCCGCAAGGGGAAAAGGACGCCAGGGAGAACACAGGAACAACCACAACAACCGTCCGCCAAAACAACAATTGCCTGCCAAAAATGCAATGTTCTAATTAGTTGTATTTGAATATGTATTATTATTCTTGTTATTTTCTCTTGTTATATCGTCTTATCCTTTTATGAAATACTATACATGTTCTTTAATATTACAATCCCTATCATGGCTAGTATTGGGTGTTCCATTATTCGACTCCTCTATTAGAACTTTCAGAATAGCCATGGAGTAATCTTTGTGTCTCTGAACATTTTGTTGTCAATATACAGTTTATCGACAACGAGTGCAACACATTTCCCTTTTAATCTATTTTCCTTGAAGATTGGATACAGAACATTGCGTCTTTCTGCAATCTCCCTCGTAAACTGATCATTCATGCCTATTTTCGTGCCAGCAAGTGTTTTACCTAGGCTTTTAACCATTACCTTATCCTTAAAGAAAGCAAATTTGGCAACGATTGGACGCTTGTATTTCTGTCCTCTTTGTCCGAAATGGTGTACACGTTTGAGTTGGATTTTATCGACAGCCTCGAGTGGAATTTGCAGCGCTGTAAGAAGGAAGTCCTTCACAATATTCTCAGTTACTTCTCCCTCTTTTTCCTGAATACCCGTAAGTACTAGATTTTCTCTCATTGATCTAGTTTGGATGTGTAGTAAGGCTTCTCTCAGAAGGTTGTTCTCCTTTTTAAGTTCCCTAACATCCATTTCCATCTTAGTGACTGTCACTTTTAATTTTTTGAGTTAATTATATCAATACCTTTGTGTGAATTCATGTGTGTGTACACTGCCGGTCAAAAGTTTTAGAACACCTACTCATTCAAGGGTTTTTCTCCATTATCGCTGCTTTTTCATCACTCATTTCAAGACTAGCTTTCAACTCCTTTACATCCATACTGACCAGCTCTAGTATGCCCAGTTTGTCATTTATCGACTTCAACAGGTCGCTTTCCACACTTACCAGACCCAGTGGTGAAAAGCATAAATCATCTGTATCAGTCGACGAGTCGCGTTTCCTCTTGGGGATTGGTTCTCCTCGTTTATCTTTCGACATGTTTGGGTGTTGCGTGTTGTTGTAATATTTGTCGATATATTTCTCTAGCCTTATGATTTGTTTTGTATTATTATCCAGATTTAATTTTATTAACTGCGAATATATGAAATGCTAATATTTAGTCTAATTTCCTGATTTTGAATATTGTGTTTTTATCTTGAGGTGATTTGTACCGCTGTCTATTCAATACGCCATCTTGTCTACCTAACCAGCATGGCTACCACAGCAGTCTGCAGCGATATGCCATCCCATCTGGTTTGGGCTTAGTGGACTATCATTTGATTTTCAACAGGACAATGACCCAACACACCTCCAGGCTGTGTAAGGGCTATTTTACCAAGAAGGAGAGTGATGGAGTGCTGCATCAGATGACCTGGCCTCCACAATCCCCTGACCTCAACCAAATCGAGATGGTTTGGGATGAGTCGAACTGCAGAGTGAAGGAAAAGTAGCCAACAAGTGCTCAGCATATGTGGGAACTCCTTCAAGACTGTTGGAAAAGCATTCCAGGTGAAGCTGGTTGAGAGAATGCCAAGAGTGTGCAAAGCTGTCATCAAGGAAAAGGGTCGCTATTTGAAGAATCTAAAATGTAACATATATTTTGATTTGTTTAACACTTTTTTGGCTACTACATGATTCCATATGTGTTATTTCATAGTTTTGATGTCTTCACTATTATTCTACAATGTAAAAAATAGTAAAAATTAAGAAAAACCCTTGAATGAGTAGGTGTTCTAAAACTTTTGACCGGCAGTGTACACACACATGAATTCACACAAAGGTATTGATATAATTAACTCCAATAATGTGATTGAAAGTGACAACAAAATACAAAAGATAAATTAAGTAGTGATCATAAAAATAAAAATAAAGATATGCTTGATTTGGAAATCGCCATGTTTGTCATTCATGAGTTATTAATTTAGCAATGAATCTATAAAATAGCAGGGGGGGTTTCTTCTCATTGGGCCTTTCTTGGCATTTTTTTTCATTCTCTCCAGTAAAGAAATGTAAATGTTATACACACTAATTCTACATCCTATTCTAAAGCTGTTTTAAAGCCACTTTAAAGTTATTCTAATAGTATTTCCATCCTTCCCAAATAAAAAAGCCAAATTACACTTTAATGACAAATGCTTCACTTTCCTCTTCTCTCTTCCCTTCCTCTCCTATATTAAAAGTGACTGTCTGATAGCTACTTTGCACGATGGCCGAGGCTGATCACTGGCAGATCTGGTTCTGAAATAATCATGACCAGCTTTGTGCATTGTTCGGGGCTCTGATTCAAAGTAGTGCGCTATGTAAGGAATAGCGTGTCATTTGGGACGCAGATTAATCTTACATCATCAGGATCTCTCTAAGCGGAAGCTGGAAGCTGATAATGCTGTATATCATCCATCCACTCTCATTAATGAATGCATATGCCAATCTCATCGGCACAAGCAGAGTGCTCTTCCGAACTAAAACACAACTCCACCCCCAAAAATATATAATTGTAATGCAATCCCACTCTCCTCATCCTTCTCTCCTCTTCTCTTCTCTTTTATTCCATGTACAAAGATAGAGGATAGAGTCTCTGTGTGGGAAATAAGGACCTTTCTCTCTGAACTGAAAGCAAGTAGCCCAAAAACACTATTTCGCCATCAGTTGGTGGTGGCCATAGTTGGTTAAAAAAATTCAGTGGTGCTGCCCTAACCTGTGTACAGCCAGGCATTGTATCACTGGTAGAACACATTGTGGAGATGGGAATACACTTCTAAGGTAGTAGCAATCTGTTGTTTACAGAACCAGGGTTCAGGAGGGACATTAACTTACCGTGATATATGCACGTTGTAATTTAATACTAAAGCAATAAGGCCTGAGGGGGTGTGGTATATGGCCAATATACTTGTGTATATGGCCTATATACTACGACTAAGGGCTGTTCTTCTGCACGATGCAACGTGGAGTGCCTGGATACAGCCCTTAGCCGTGGTATATTGGCCATATACCACAAACCCCTGAGGTGTCTTATTGCTATTATAATCTGGTTACCAACGTAATTAGAGCAGTACAAATACATGTTTTGTCATACCCATGGTATATGGTCTGATATAACACAGCTGTCAGCCAATCAGCATTCAGGGCTTGAACCACCCAATTTATAGTACATAATTTAAACTGGGAAACAATTGCTATATCCACCAATTTTTCACATTTGTGTTTTTGGCAATACTTTGCCCCTATTACTATCTAACTAACACAGTAATAACTGTGTTCACAACATAGTAGTTGCGTAAGTTTTACTATGTAATAACATGGTAATATGGTTGTTGCGAAATCAGTTATTGCACAATTGGAACAAGGAATGTGTAATTACACATTCACTTGCTGAAGGTTATTACACTGTTTCTTTTTCCCCTATATAACTAATGTTTTGTAATTACATGTTTGAAAGTCACCTGTGAATTATCATGTTAATAACTCAAACCAAAATCTGACCTTGTTACATGTAACTACAGGGTGCCACTACCATCGAATTCACATGTAATACCAAGCACACCCTGTCATTAACTACCAGTCATTTTAAATTACTTTATTTCTATGTTATGACCTGGCTCAAAGGCTATACCGAATCAAGTGTATTTTAAGAACAATGTAGTTACATATATATGTATATACTTGTAATTA
Source organism: Coregonus lavaretus (assembly GCF_964263955.1). Lineage (NCBI taxonomy): Eukaryota > Metazoa > Chordata > Actinopteri > Salmoniformes > Salmonidae > Coregonus > Coregonus lavaretus. Next base: position 32,271,931 of record NC_140008.1, on the reverse strand, counting down.
TCATGTACCTAACCAGGAGCATGCAACTTAATGTAAAGTGAAACCCAGTAGGGTATAACCTTTATAATTACTATTTAGTTACAATGTAATAACCTTTGCAGAGAATAGGCTAACCAGGAGAAATTAGAAGACCATAGAACATTACGTATAAGCCTTTTAGTTACAATGTACTTAAAATGTAACAATCTTTAAGAACCAACTCTGTAATTACAATGTTGTTACAAGGGAAGTGACATTTTAATTACTTTGTAGTTACAATGTAAAAACCTTTCCAGACAATAGGCTAACCAGGAGTAATAATGAGACAGGAGAACATTTAATGGATTTGACAAAGATTCATATTCAAACTATTCAAATTAAAATCTCAATTTGAGACTCAACACAATAACTATGTTAGTTCGTAAAACTTACTAACACAGGGTGGTAGTAAAGCTAGCTAGCTAGCATTTCCCCATGATTCACTAACGTAGCTAGCTAACATTTTCTAACTCGGTCACAATTAGCCATGGTATATTGGCCATATACCACACCCCCTCATGCTGTCAAAGCGACGTGTTGCGGTAGGCGAAGTCAAGAGCAGGACACCGAGCTACTGGCAGATACTTTACTGGACACAAATCCAAAGTACAAAAGGCAACCTCATACAGAGAGGAACAATACAACCCGCACACATGGGCAACTGCCGAAAAGACCAAAACAATTACGCACAATACACAATGAGAAACAGAGGGTTATAAAGGCAACACAATACAACATAATGGGAAACAGGTGTAAACAATAAAGACCAAACAAGACAAACACCGAAACATAGATCGGCAGCAGCTAGTACTCCGGGGACGACGAACGCCGAAGCCTGCCCGAGCAAGGAGGAGGAGCAGCCTCGGCTGAATCCGTGACAGTACCACCCCCCCCCCCCCTTGACGAGTCGGATGACTCCGGTGAAAATCCCTCAACATGGAGGGATCTAGGATGTCCCTCCTAGGGACCCAGCACCGTTCCTCCGGACCGTACCCCTCCCACTCCACGAGATACTGCAGGCCCCCCTCTCGTACCTCACTCTCCTGGAGTGGACCAGCTACTACCGGCCTGAGGAGAGACACATGGAACGAGGGGTTAATGCAGTAATTAATGGGCAGTTGTAACCTATAACATACCTCGTTCAATCTCCTCAGGACTTTAAATGGCCCCACAAACCAACAACCCAGCTTCCGGCAGGGCAGGCGAAGGGGCAGGTTTCGGGTCGAGAGCCAGACCCGATCTCCCGGTGCATACACCGGAGCCTCACTGCGGTGGCGATTGGCGCTCGCCTTTTGCCGCCTGATCGCCTGCTGTAGATGGACATGCGCAGCGTTCCAGGTTTCTTCCGAGTGCCAAAACCACTCGTCCACCGCATGGGCTTCGATCGGGCTCTGATGCCAAGGTGCCAGGACCGGCTGATAACCTAGCACACACTGAAAAGGCATAAGGTTTGTTGAGGAGTGGCAGAGTGAGTTTTGGGCTATCTCTGCCCAGGGGATATATCCCGACCAATCCCCCTGCCGGTCCTGGCAATAGGACCTCAGAAACCTACCCACATCCTGGTTCACTCTCTCCACCTGCCCATTACTCTCGGGGTGAAAACCTGAGGTAAGGCTAATCGAGACCCCCAGACGTTCCATAAACGCCCTCCAGACTCTAGAGGTGAACTGGGGATCCCGATCAGACACAATATATCCTCAGGTACCCCGTAGTGCCGGAAGACATGTGTAAACAGGGCGTCAGCAGTTTGTAGGGCTGTAGGGAGACCTGGCATAGGAATGAGACGGCAGGCCTTTGAAAACCGATCCACAATGACCAAGATCGTCGTGTTCCCCTGGGAGGGGGGAAGGTCCGTGACAAAATCCACGAGAGGTGAGACCACGGTCGTTGTGGAACGGGTAGGGGTTGTAATTTCCCTCTGGGTAGGTGTCTAGGCGCCTTACACTGGGCACACACCGAGCAGGAGGAAACATAAACCCTCACGTCCTTAGCTAAAGTGGGCCACCAGTACTTTCCACTAAGGCAGTGCACTGTCCGACCAATACCAGGATGACCAGAGGAAGGTGACATGTGAGCCCAATATATTAATCGATCACGAACCTCGAGCGGCACGTACCTCCGACCCTCTGGACACTGTGGGGGAGTAGGATCGGTACGTAACGCCCGCTCGATGTCTGCATCAACCTCCCATACCACCTGTGCCACCAGACAAGACTCCGGAAGTATGGGAGTAGGCTCAATGGACCGCTCCTCTGTGTCATATAGTCGGGACAGGGCGTCTGCCTTAGCGTTCTGTGACCCTGGTCTATAGGTGAGCGTAAATACAAATCGGGTGAAAAACATAGCCCACCTAGCCTGGCAAGGGTTCAGCCTCCTCGCCACCTGGATGTACTCCAGGTTACGATGGTCAGTCAAAATGAGAAAAGGGTGTTTAGCCCCCTCAAGCCAATGCCTCCACACCTTCAGGGCTTGCACCACAGCTAATAGCTCCCTGTCCCCCACATCATAATTGCGCTCCGCCGGACTGAATTTCTTAGAAAAGAAAGCACAGGGGCGGAGTTTAGGTGGCGTACCCGAGCGCTGAGACAGTACAGCACCGATCCCAGCCTCGGACGCATCCACCTCAACTTGGAACGCCAAAGAGGGATCCGGATGTGCCAGCACCAGAGCCGAGGTAAACAAGTCCTTCAGATGCCTAAAAGCACTGTCCGCCTCAGCCGACCACTGCAGACGCACCGGACCCCCCTTTAGCAGGGAGGTAATGGGAGCTGCTACCTGCCCAAAGCCCCGGATAAACCTCTGGTAGTAATTGGCAAAACCCAAGAACCGCTGCACCTCCTTCACCGTGGAGGGAGTCTGTCAATTGCGCACGGCTGAAACGCGGTCAATCTCCATCTCCACCCCTGACGCGGACAACCGGTGTCCCAGGAAGGAGATGGACTCCTGGAAGAACAGACATTTCTCCGCCTTCACATACAGGTCATGCTCCAACAGTCTACCAAGCACCCGACGAACCAGGGACACATGCTCTGCTCGGGTAGCAGAGTATATTAGAATGTCATCAATAACACCACTACACCCTGTCCATGCAAGTCCCGGAAAATCTCATCCACAAACGATTGGAAGACTGAAGGAGCATTCATTAAACCGTATGGCATGACGAGGTACTCATAGTGACCCGAGGTGGTACTGAATGATGTCTTCCACTCATCTCCCTCCCTAATGCGCACCAGTTTTGATCCAATTTTGTGAAGAATCGCGCCCCGTGTAATGACTCCATCATACTAGCAATCAGAGGGAGAGGATAGCTGTATTTGATAGTGATCTGATTGAGACCACGGTAGTCAATACACGGGCATAAAACCCCATCTTTCTTCTTCACAAAAAATAAACTTGAGGACGCAGGGGATGTGAATGGCCGTATGTATCCCTGTCTCAGCGATTCGGCGACATATGTTTCCATAGCCGCCGTCTCCTCCTGAGACAGAGGATACACATGACTACAGGGAAGCGCAGCGCCTACTTGGAGGTTTATCGCACAATCCCCCTGTCGATGGGGTGGTAATTGAGTTGCCATCTTTTTACAGAAGGCGAGAGCCAAATCGGCATATTCAGGTGGAATGTGCTTGGTGGGAACTTGGTTCAGACTTTCCACCATCGTGGCCCCTACGGAAACACCCACACACCTCCCGACACACTTATCAGACCATCCCTTGAGAGCCCTATGTTGCCATGAAATGTTGGGGTCATGAGACGTCAACCAGGGAAGCCCCAACACCACGGGAAACGCAGGAGAGTCAATCAAATACAAACGAATTATCTCCTCATGGCCCTCCTGCGTTTTCATCCTGAGAGGCGCCGTGACCTCCCTAATCAACCCAGACCCCAAAGGGCGGCTATCTAGGGCATGGATAGGGAAGGGCACATCCACTGGAACAATAGGAATCCCTAACTTATGGGTGAACTGGCGAGCGATAAAATTCCCAGCTGTGCCTGAATCGACTTGCGCCTTATGCTGGGAATGAGGAGAAACCTCGGGAAACACAACTTTAATACACATATGCGCAACAGGGAGCTCTGGGTGAGTTGGGCGCCTACTCACCTGGAATGACTCATCAGTGCGCGGCCTACTGCCTCGATTCCAAGGAGACCCTCCCCAGCACCGACCAGCAGTGTGTCCTCTGCGGCCACAGTTGGTGCAGGGGACGGCCTTTCTCCTGGTCTCTCTCCTAGTACCAGCATCTCCGAGCTCCATAGGGGTCGGATCGGAAGTGCTGGGGGATGGAATGGACGGCCCCGAGTCCGGACGTCCGCGGGTAGCCAACAGGGTGTCCAGGCGAATCGACATGTCCACCAGTTGATCGAAGTTTAGGTTGGTGTCCCTGCAGGCCAATTCCCGACGCACGTCCTCCCTCAGGCTACATCTGTAGTGGTCGATGAGGGCCCTCTCATTCCATCCCGCGTTGGCAGCCAGCGTCCGGAAGTCCAGTGCAAACTCCTGCGCGCTCCTCTTCCCCTGTCAGAGGTGGAATAGACGCTCACCCGCCGCTTTACCCTCTGGTGGATGATCGAATACTGCCCTGAAGCGGCGGGTGAACTCCGCATAGTTGACAGTAGCAGCGTCTATTCCCCCCCACTCGGCGTTGGCCCACACCAGCGCCTTGCCGGACAGACAGGAGATGAGGGCGGACACACTCTCGTATCACGAGGGCGCCGGGTGGATGGTTGCCAGGTAGAGTTCCACCTGGAGCAGGAAACCTGACACCCGGCAGCTGTGCCATCATAAGCCCTCGGGAGCGAGAGCCGAATCCCACTGGACCCCGGAGGTGAAGCGATGGGCATAGCTGATGGTGGTGGTATCGTTGGAGGAGGTGTAGGCAAGCCTCCTCTTTCCCATCGCTCCATGGTGCTCACCACCCGTTCCATGGCGGTGCCAAGAGCCTGGATCATGGCCGCTTGTTGTTCTACGCGCAATTCCATAGATCCAGCTGGCACCGCCGCTCCTGCTGACTGCATGTCTTATGGTGCGTAATTCTGTCAAAGCGACGTGTATGCGGTAGGCGAAGTCAAGAGCAGGACACCGAGCTACTGGCAGATACTTTACTGGATACAGTGCAAATCCAAAGTACAAAAGGCAACCTCATACAGAGAGGAACAATACAACCCGCACACATGGGCAACTGCCGAAAATACCAAAACAATTACGCACAATACACAATGAGAAACAGAGGGTTATTAAGGGAACACAGTACAACATAATGGGAAACAGGTGTAAACAATAAAGACCAAACAAGACAAACACCGAAACATAGATCGGCAGCAGCTAGTACTCCGGGGACGACAAACGCCGAAGCATGCCCGAGCAAGGAGGAGGAGCAGCCTCGGCTGAATCCGTGACACAGGCCTTATTGCTTAAATGGCTATTTGTAATGGGTTAAATGTAGCTGTAATTTAGTCAGGATTTTTAAGAGATGATAATAAGACATTATAAGGGGGCACCCTATGCAATATAGAGTGGCTTGCAAAAGTATTCACACTCCTTGGCATTTTTCCTATTTTGTTGCTTTACAACCTGGAATTAAAATTGATTTGTTTGTATCATTTGATTTACACAACATGCCTACCACTTTGAAGATGCAATTTTTTTTTTTATTGTGAAACAAACAAGAAATAAGACAAAAAAACAGAAAACTTGAGCGTGCAAGTAAATACTTTGTAGAGCCACCTTTTGCAGCAATTACAGCTGCAAGTCTCTTGGGGTATGTCTCTATAAGCTTGGCACATCTAGCCACTGGGATTATTGCCCATTCTTCAAGGCAAAACTGCTCCAGCTCCTTCAAGTTGGATGGGTTCCGCTGCTGTACAGGAATCTGTAAGTCATACCACAGATTCTCAATTGGATTGAGGTCTGGGCTTTGACTAGGCCATTCCAATACATTTAAATGTTTCACTCGAGTGTTGCTTTATCAGTATGCTTAGGGTCACTGTCCTGCTGGAAGGTGAACCTCCGTCCCAGTCTCAAATATCTGGAAGACTGAAACAGGTTTCCCTCAAGAATTGCCTTGTATTTAGCGCCATCCATCATTCCTTCAATTCTGAAAAGTTTCCCAGTCCCTGCCGATGAAAAAACATGCTGCCACCACCATGCTTCACTGTGGGGATGGTGTTCTCGGGGTGATGAGAGGTGTTGGGTTTGCGCCAGACATAGTGTTTCCCTTGATGGCCAAAAAGCTCAATTTGAGTCTCATCTGACCAGAGTACCTTCTTCCATATGTTTGGGGAGTCTCCCACATGCCTTTTGGCGAACACCAAACGTGTTTGCTTATTTATTTCTTTAAGCAATGTATTTTTTCTGGCCACTCTTCCATAAAGCCCAGCTCTGTGGAGTGTACGGCTTAAAGTGGTCCTACGGACAGATACTCCAATCTCTGCACCTCCTTCAGGGTTATCTTTGGTCTCTATGTTGCCTCTCTGATTAATGCCCTCCTTGCCTGGTCCATGAGTTTTGGTGGGCGGCCCTCTCTTGGCAGGTTTGTTATGGTGCGATATTCTTTCAATTTTTTAATAATGGATTTAATGGTGCTCCGTGGGATGTTCAAAGTTTCAGATATGTTTTTATAACCAAACCCTGATCTGTACTTCTCTACAACTTTGTCCCTGACCTGTTTGGAGAGCTCCTTGGTCTTCATATAATAATAATATAATATGCCATTTAGCAGACGCTTTTATCCAAAGCGACTTACAGTCGTGCGTGCATGCATTTTTGTGTATGGGTGGTCCCGGGGATCGAACCCACTACCTTGGCGTTACAAGCGCCGTGCTCTACCAGCTGAGCTACATGGTGCCGCTTGCTTGGTGGTGTCCCTTGCTTAGTGGTGTTTCAGACTCTGGGGCCTTTCAGAACAGGTGTATATATACTGAGATCATGTGACACAGATTGCACACAGGTGGACTTTATTTAACTAATTATGTGATTTCTGAAGGTAATTGGTTGCACCAGATCTATTTAGGGGCTTCATAGCAAAGGGGTTGAATACATATGCACCCACCACTTTTCCGTTATTTATTTTTTAGAATTTTTTTTAACAAGTTATTTTTTTCATTTCACTTCACCAATTTGGACTATTTTGTGTATGTCCATTACATGAAATCCAAATAAAAATCCATTTAAGTTACAGGTTTTAATGCAACAAAATAGGAAAAATGCCAAGGGGGATGAATACTTTTGCAAGGCACTGTATGTGTTTGCGTTAAGTGGGCTAAAGGGTATTGAAAAACAAACAGCTGAGCCCTCTCAGACCAACATATGAAATAATTTTACTACATATAGGGTAGTATAAACGGGCTCACAAGGAGCAACTTAAGTAAGTCTAATGCTTTTAAATAAGTGTAAGGCTTTTAAATAAGCCTAATGCATTTTGAAAAGCTTTGAGTGCCTGAGTCTTCTCCTCCTTACTCTCTTATAGAGGACATCTCCATTACTCAATATCTGCGTCCCAAATGACACCCTATTCCTTTTAAGTGCACAACTTTTTACCAGAGCCCTATGGGCCCTGGTCAAAAGTAATGCACTATATAGCGAATAGGGTGCCATTTGGGACGTACCCAATGAGAGTAAATTAGAGCCACAAATTATTCATCTACTAACACTAGTCAGTCAGTCAGCCATCAGCGGAAATAGAAAAGTGCTTACTGGCGGTTTATGTACTACGGAGAGCTTAAAGTGCACTTATCTATTTGAAAGAAAATATTCAACATGGCTGATAACTGACCGCAGATATCTCCCATCGGTCCCATCGGTCAGCTGCTATAAAAGAATCCAGAAATAAAAAATGCTAACCTTGACAAATTATCATCATCTATTTCGACATCCACCCACAGTCTCTTGGCCATCCCCATTGGACAGTTCTACTCTATGCCAACCTGGTCTCAGAGCATTTCGGATTATCCTGTAAGTAAATCCGACACACTCCATTTAGTATGATATGTTACGTTTCGTATGGTATGTATTAATTTGTGGTTGTCCATTGCCCATGATATGTTACAAATTACAATTCATATTATATGTTACGAATTTGTCAAACGTACAATATGTTATGAATTTGCAAAACGTAGTATATGTTATGAATTTGTAAAACGTACAATATGTTATGAATTCTAGTTAGGTGCTAACGTTAGCTAGCTGGCTAACTTTAGCTAGGTTAGGGGTTAGGGGTTAGGGTAAAGGTTAAGTTTAAGAGTTAGGTTAAAGGCTTAAGGTTCGGGTAAGGGGAAGGGTTAGCTAAAAGGATTAAGGTTAGGGTTAGGGTTAGCTAACATGCTAAGTAGCTAAAAAGTAGTAAATAGTGAAAAGTTACTAATTAGCTAAAATTGTCTGTGATGAGATTCAAACTCGCAACCTTTGGGTTGCTAGATGTTCGCGTTATACGCCCACCCCGACCAACCACCCTACTTTCGTTTTTGCCTTATGTAACCATACGTAACATAAAGTATCATACTAATTTGAGTGTCCCAGATTTACATTTACTATGTTACGTCTAGTCTACGAGACCAGGCTGTCTATGCTTACTGTATTGCTCATCATTTTACATTTTAGTCATTTAGCAGACACTCTTATCCACAGCAACATACAGTAGTGAGTGCATACATTTCTGTACTGGTCCCCCGTGGGAATCAAGCCTACAACCCTGGCGTTGCAAGCACCATGTTCTACCAACTGAGCCTCACGGGCTGACTTTGTTGTTTAGCAGTTTGTGAGGCAATCTGAAGCACCGAGTTGTAATTTATAGTAATTAGGTGATAAGCGGAAACTGTTACTTCTCATCATCATTGATCCAGTTTGCCCATAGATAAAATGTACCTTTCTTTCAAATAAAAACCCTGTTTCTCTTTGTGAATCATGCTTTAGTCCTCAGAGAGACAGAAAGACCCTTCAATCCCACACTTCTCTTGTCACCGCTCACCGCACAGTGCCCATGGCATGCCCCGACTCGCCTTCTCATTGACTTCCACCCAACACTGAAGGCCAGGGCCAAAATAATTTGTGTCTGTTCAATAAAACATTAAAGACCATCATGCCATGTCCTGCTCTTTCCCTCTGCCTTCCCACTCCCCCCTCATCCCTCGCTCTCAAAGGTCTTGTTAATGTTTCAAAACTGCACATAAGACAGACCAGCCAGACGATTAATTTGAAAGATACCCACAGGGCACCTGCAAGATCTTTCTCTGGCTCTACACGTCTTCTGTAGTGTTAACACCTAGCTCTGCTCTGCTCTCTCTCTCTCTCTGCTCTGCTCTCTCTCGCTCTATTCAGAGAGAAGAGTGAAGAGGTGGAGGGTGGTAGGCCAGGTGCTGTAAGGGTAGGGGGGCGAGGGGAGGGTTTAAGGGGGAGAAAGCGTACAAAGTGTACCCTGCAGTTATAAAGAGCAGAGCTCTTTTCAAAAACAGCCTTTTGATGTGTGCAATATGTTGAAGCAAAATGGGTTAAATGCTTTTAATGCAACAGTTTTTACTTGTAAGAGTGGTCAGAGAGTCAGAAATCCACACTAAGTGGAAAATCACGTCTTCAACTTTATGCTAATCTGATCTGTTTTTGGCACTCATTCCTAATGAGATCAGTATTAATGTTGGATGTTCTGTGCCTTACATAGGTTATGGTTAGGTCTAAAATAGGTTCTGGGCATATAATTACATATAGAATTACTATAGTTCTATATTCTACATCCTGTAATTTATAGGATATCTATGGTTCTGGGTCTTCTGTGCTTTATACAGTATCTATCTGCTGTGTTCTCACTCACTTTGTATATTTATAACACTTTTAGAAAATATAAGTTGGTAAATTCTTGGGTGCTAATAAATTCAATTGATTCCAAAAGAGGGAGATTCATCACTTTGGGAAGACGGAGAACGTGTGCATTAAATAGTTATGTTGTCTTGCTATGATGTGCTTGCTGACTCGTGCAAAAGGCATATTGACGAGTCAATTTAGGATGCACAAACTAATGAAGTGAAGAAGAAAAATGGTTTTTTATGCATTCAACGCCTTTCTGAGGCAGTCGATATCCTTAAAAAGTCTAATGATTTCTTATCAGGTTTGAATGAATCATAAAACCACCTTTTCGAGTTATTGACATTTACACTTCTCTGAGCACAAGAACAATTTCAGTCTCTCTGAATAAAAGCTGACGGCTGCTGGTTATTTCCAAAAGGCTTTCCTTAAAACCATTCTAAGTGCTGAGCTATGAAACCCCAATGCTGGGTGCATTCATTTCAAATAAATAGTTTACGGCCAGGTGAGTAAATGCTGTATTTATAATACTCATTAATCGTTTGATCAAAATATCCCAAAGCAGTTTTTTCCTCATTGTACATAATTTCTCTAAGTATGTCAGATAAGCCTCTAATTTATTGTCTAATCTCATACCATGTCTCTGTTGTAAATATGGATACTGTTCTTTCTACTTATTTACTTTACAGAGCTGTTTTTAATATTTAATTTCTCAGCAGCAGAAACTTCTATTTGTTTCTAAGAAGAAGCATGATGCTATGAAATAAATATCAGAAACTATAATTTACAGTCCTTAGCATACTGGAAGGATATACATGATTAAACAGGAACCAGAAGTTGTACATGGAGCCAGGGCCTAATTTGGTATCTAAGCATTGCGAAAGGGTTTAGCTAGCGTTAAACTAAACCCCTCTATTGCAGCATGTTTCTGAGGCTACAGACTGACAGGATAGTTTAGGCAGATCAGATGACTGCAGGGTTGCAGGTTCAAACCATATGTTGAGAAACCTGCTGATATACCCTCAGGCTTAGCCGTTTGTTGTCAATCGCTTTGTTAGGCATTCCCTTTTGACAACTGTATTAAATATGGGACAAAATGCAAAGTATACCAACCAATACTAGCAACACATCAACGCATGCCACCACTAGATTTACCACTCTAGATTTGCTCATACTATTACCTTTAGTTACATCATGGCATGGAGTGTAAAACAAGTACCACAAGGTTCCAATTGAGCATCGGTTCATTTACCAATAATAGTAATGATATTTGTTTTCTGTGAACAATTGTAAGCTTCACCTTTATTATGATGACATTACCTTTTAAGCTGTACCTTTGTACTTTTTTACTGGCTATTGTTGGGGGGGGGGGGGGGGATGGGGCAGTGGGATGAGGCATGACGTCTCAAACAGGTTATTGGGTTATTGAAGGTTTTACTCATGCTCAGTCGCCTGACGAGAAATCAAATATTCCAATGTTCTCTGGTGCACCTCAGTATGATGTGTGATCGGTCAGGTCACAGCAAGACGTCCAGTATGGTGGTGTGGGTCTCAGGATGCTCCTGAGTTAGTCCATTTGACTAACCACTGCATGGGGAGAAGGGATAAACACCATTCTTTCCACAGACCTAAACAACTAGGACTGTGTCCCAAATAGCACCCTGTTCCCTATATAGTGTACTACTTTTGACCAGAAGCCTATGGGCCCTGGTCAAAAGTTGTACACTATAAAGGGAATGGGGTACCCTTTGGGATGCTACCATTGGGGAGAAGAGTTTAATGTCTCACAAACAGGAGAGAGAAAAAAATTAACAATATTTACAAAATGTATCATCACATAATAAGTTCATCATAAAGGGTAAAATACACTGAGTGTACAAAACATTAAGAACACCTTCCTAATATTGAGTTGACATCAATATGGGATCCTAGCTTTCACCTGGATTCACCTGGTCAGTCATCGAAAGAGCATGATGTTCATCATGTTTTGTACACTCAGTGTATGTTCATGTCTGTGGTGATATATCTCAGGCCATCTCAGTTATCATTTCCATGTAGAGGTTTATCTCTGTTATATCTCTCAGGGATATTTGTCAGTTTATTCTGCTTTGCAGGCAAGGCAGCATTCATCGCCTCATCACAAGAGCTCTTGGAGCATTTGAACTGTACACAAAAGGTTAAATGTCAAGCATTTAAAGCAATGGGGCACTCCGGGTGATTGGAGCAAGGAAGGAAGGAGGAATTTAATTATCCCTGTAAAGTAAATGTTTATGGCGGTGAGACACTGACACCAATTGATAAATGAGCACCTAGCTGTTTGCTTGTAAGAATATCAATTAATGTATTATAACACGCAAGAGTAGTCATTAAAATTGACTTCACAATCTCAACAAAAGCGTTAAGGGAATGAGAGAGAGATGAGAGAGAGAGAGGGAGAGAGAGAGAGAGAGAGAGAGAGAGAGAGAGAGAGAGAGAGAGAGAGAGAGAGAGAGAGAGAGAGAGAGAGAGAGAGGGAGAGAGAGAAAAAGAGAGAGAGAGAGAGATTGAGAAAGGGAGAGAGAGGGGGCAAAAAGAGGGAGCGAGAGGGAGAGAGGGAGGGAGAGAGAGAGAGGGAGAGAGAGAAGGAGAGAGAGAGGGTTAGAAACTGAGAGATAGAAAGAGAGAGATAGAGAGAGAGGTAAAGTGGGTCGTGGTCTCCACATCAAACCGCCACACCGCACCAATTAGCAAAGCGGCAACAGCGTCGGGCCAAACACTCACCCTCTTTATTAATCTACTTAAAGGATCCCTCCAGAGGAAGTTGCTGCCACTATTTAGACGTAATTCCTGTCCTTGTGCGGAAATGCTTGGTTACTTCCACCCTCCGAACACTGACTTACAGTATGGCTCCTTATAAATATTGATTAATCAGTTGTGCACATCTCCACCTTCCTCTGTGTGCACAGGACATAAGATCTCTGGCACAGCGAGTTGTATAAACAAACCTAAAAAGTGAGGGTCAGGGTAACTTTGCTAATAGCTACGGAGCACAGCAGTGCTAGCTATGACGAGGCGGAGGACAATCCGCTCTCCTCCTCCCTCTTCTGCAATGGAATTGAATGATCAAGGATGAATACAGAGTTGATTGATCATTCTGGAGTTTTACTGGCTAAGCTAGAGGCTAGCTAGCCTACTCCCAGGACCAATAAAGCTAGCTAACTAGCTAGCTAGCCAGGTAGCTACTGGTAACTATTAGCAACTGTGGATAATTGGTTCCAAAGTTGTTTCAAGCACAAGAGTACCTGTAACTATGCTAGCTAGATACCATTCAGCTGTTTTTCTGCTAACCTCATTATCTGTAGAGTAAAGGTTTGGTAGTTACTAGCTACAGTACTCGAAATGTAGCTAGCTTGTTAGCTTCCTGGCTAGCTAGCTAACTAAACAACAACAGGAATGACCTAGCTAGCTGTATTTTTACAATCCCTACTAGCTGGCTACTAGACAACCAATATAACAGTGGGCCCTAACACTTTTTGTAGGGAGCCAAGGAAAGCAACTCTTTCCTGTATCAGTGATGGATGCTAGCTAGAATACTTTTATAGCAATATAGCTAGCTACTAATACAACAGGCCAACTTCTTGCACATTGTTTTGATGAGTCGGTTAGAGTAAGGCTGTCACTTGGTCAAATCCTAAATCATACTCTGTACCAAATGCATTGGCTATCAATAAACATATTACAATGTATACATATTATGTAATTTTACTGTATGTTCCTTATTATTTAGGGAAAGGGATACCTAGTCAGTTGCACAAATGAATGCATTCAACCGAAATGTCTTCCGCATTTAACCCAACCCCTGTGAATCAGAGAGGTGCAGGGAGAGCAGTTGTCGTTAGGGGTTAACTGCTATGCTCAAAGGCAGATAACACCAGTGTTCCTGTACCAGAATATGCATCAGTCATTATCAATAAAAGGTTATAGCCTAGAGAGGAGGAAGTGGTGTCTTGTTTGAGCACAGACATGGTTCTAATTTCAGTGGTGCTCATGAAGACCCCCATAACAATTGAAATGTCAATGTGCCCCCCTGAAACATATTGTAACATTGGGACCCCTCAGTTGTCAATGGATATTTCTTAATATGCATACTACCGTGCTCCACACTCTCATGCTTCGAGTGCATTCTCCAACCACATTCTCTTGAGTACGTTCTTGTGAGGACGAGAGTGTGGAGAATGCATAGAAAATACATTTGAGAAGCACTCGCACTCCCTCTACTGTATTACCTCACGCTTCAGCTCCCGATTCACTGAACCTTCTTCCAGCCAGGACAATGGCAACAATAGACAAAACAAGATATACACAAAGCAAACATTTTACTTCATAATTATGAGCTAGATATGTGAATCGTAATAATCTAGTTAGCCAGCTAGTTAAACAGGCAAAATGACCTCAACTAATATTATGCAAGGTAGATGTACATTTTCCTGGATAGCTACCAATTTCTTGTGGCTAGCTAGCTAGCCAGTTAACCCTATTGACTTACTATGGACTTACCCATTCACTGAACCGACTTCCAGCGAGAATAACAATGGCAATAGAGATGAAACAAGATATACACAAAGCAACCATTTTACTTCATAAATATCAGCTAGCTATATGTGAATCACAATAATGTAGTAATGTAGCTAACCAGACAGTTTAACAGGCAAAAATGACCTAAAATGAATATTATGCATGATAGATGTCAATTCTTTGTTGGTAGCTAGCTAACAATTCTTTGTGGCTATCTGGCTAGCTAACAGTACTAGTAGCTAGCCAGTTAGCCCTATTGACTTATTATGGGCTTGCGATATATGGTACGTAGGCAGGTAAACATGCCAAAATTAATAAAGCATGTATTTATTAATGTATCAAGATACAATGTTGTAGTCAGGCAACATATGAGATGTGAATAGCCAACTTTTCATTCTGAAATCGGAGTGTATTTTCTCTTGCTTCAGCTCAAATAATGGCCGCCATTGATTTCAAGAAATGTTGCGTGATTATTTGTGTGGTTGCGTCATATTTCTTTGCATACTTTCCGTTGAAGCTTGCATCGATGCATGTACAATATGTACAAACGGAGTATGCATTTGAGAAGAGCCCTCCGTGCTCCGTTTTGCATACTTTGATTTGGACTCATACTCCGACCCTCCAGTGCTCTAATTTGCGTGTTCGGAGCACGGTAGTATGCATTTTGAGAAACCCTCAATGTGTGATAGGACCCTGAGTGCAGGAGTAGACTATAATAAACATGTGGGCTTATGTATATTGTAATCATTCATTTTTTCATTACATTGTTTGCTCAGCTTGTACAGTGACTTCAGAAAGTATTCACACCCCTTTACCTTTTCCACATTTTGTTGTGTTAATGCCTGAATTTAAAATTGATTAAATTAAGATTTTGTGTCACTGATCTACTCACAATACCCCATAATGTCAAAGTTGAATTTTTGTTTGTAGAAAATGTTTGAAATGAATGAAAAAATGTAAGCTGAAATGTCTTGAGTCAATAAGTATTAAACCCCTTTGTTATGGCAAGCCTAAATAAGTTTAGGAGTAAGAATTTGCCTAACAAATCGCATAATAAGTTGCATGGACTTATTCTCTGTTCAATAATAGTGGTTAACATGATTTTTGAATGACTACCCCATCTCTGTACCCCACACATACAATTATCTGTAAGGTCCCTCAATTAAGTAGCGAATTTCAAGCACAGATTCAACCACAAAGACCAGGGAGGTTTTCAATGCCTCGTAAAGAATGGCACCGATTGGTAGATGTATACAAATAAAAAAAGCAGACGCTGAATATCCCTTAGAGCATAGTGAAGTTAATAATTAGGCTTTGGATGGTGTATCAATACACCCAGTCACTACAAAGATATGGATGTCCTTCCTAACTCAGTTTCCGGAGAGGAAGGAAACTGCTCAGGGATTTCACCATGAGGCCAATGGTGATTTTAAAGCAGTTACAGAGTTTAGTGTATGTGTGCCATTCAGAATGTGAATGGGCAAGACAAAATATTTACAGTAAGTGCCTTTGAACGGGATAAGGTAGTAGGTGCCAGGCGCACGGTTTGTGTCAAAGACTGCAATGCTGCTGGGTTTTTCAAGAATGTTCCACCGCCCAAAGGACATCCAGCCAACTTGACACAACTGTGGGAAGCTTTGGAGTCAATATGGGCCAGCATCCCTGTGGAATGCTTTTGACACTTTGTAGAGTCCATGCCCCGACAAATTGAGGCTGTTCTGAGGGGAGAGGAACCAGAGAGGAACCAGGCTCTGAGGGGTGGCCAGTCCTCTTCCGAATGTGCCATTAAGGCTAGATCGTTTTTAAAGATGTTAAGCAGAGTCAAATAATAATAACAGTGGTTATAGAGGGTGCAACAGATCAGAACCTCAGGATTAAATTCAGTTGGCTTTTCATAGCCGAGATGGCAGGTGCGGTAGAGAAAGAGAGAGAGAGAGGGTCACTAGCAAGCCAGTGACTCATAGGGTCAGATGCAGAGAATCCCAGTGGAGAGAGGGGAGCCGGCCAGGTAAAGACACCAAGGGTGGTTCGTCACTTCAGTGGCTTGCCGTTCACCTTCGCATCCTTGGGCCAGACTACACTCAATCATAGGACCTACTGAAGAGATGAGTCTTCAGTAAAGACTTAAAAGTTGAGACCGATTCTGCATCTCTCACATGAATCGGTAGACCATTCCATAAAAATTGAGCTCTATAAGAGAAAGCCCTTCCTCCAGCTGTTTCTTAGAAATTCTAGGAACAATAAGCAGGCCTGCGTTTTGTGACCATAGTGTACATGTAGGTATGTACAGCAGGACCATATAGGTATGAGCAAGTCCATGTAATGCTTTGTAGGTTAGCATTAAAACCTTGAATTCAGCCCTAGCCTTAACAGGAAGCCAGTGTAGAGAGGCTAGCACTGGAGTAATATGATTACATTTGTTGGTTCTAGTCAAGATTCTAGCAACCGTATTAAGCACTTGCTGAAGTTTATTTAGAGCATTATTTGGGTACCCGGAGAGCAGAGCATTGCAGCAGTCTAATCTTGAAGTGACAGAAGCATGGATTAGCTTTTCTGCATCATTTTTAGACAAAGACTTTCAGATTTCTGCAATGTCTCAAAGAAGGAAAAAAGCTGCTCTTGAAATATATTTGATTTGTTCGTCAAAAGAGAGATCAGGGTCCAGTGTAACACTGAGGTCCTTCACAGTTTTATTTGAGACAACTGTACAATCATCAAGATTAACTGTCAGATCAAACCGCAGATCTCTTTGTTTCTTGGGACCTAGAACTAGCATCTCTGTTTTGTCCGAGTTTAAAAGTAAAAAAATGGATGGCATGGGAGAGCACTAGCAAGCCAGTGACTCAGTCCCCGTCATATGGTCAGAGGCAGAGATATTCGTGGCCTATACTTCCATATGTCTGAAACTTCCAGGGTAGGCAATTTTGGGGCTTCACTATGTTTCATCGAAATGTACAGCTGTGTGTCGTCTACATAGCAGTGAAAGTTGACATTGTGTTTCCGAATGACATCACCAAGAGGGAGTATACAGTATATAGTGAAAACAATAGTGGTCCTAAAACGGAACCTTGAGGAACACCGAAACGTACCATTGATTTGTCAGAGGACAAACAATCCACAGAGACAAACTGATATGTTTCCGACAGATAAGATCTAAGCCAAGCAAGAACTTGTCCGCGTAGACCAATTTGGGTTTCTAATCACTCAAAAAGAATGTGGTGATTGATGTGTGTCAAAAGCGACACTAAGGTCTAGGAGCACAAGGACAGATGCAAAGCCTTGGTGTGACGCCATTAAAAGGCCATTTACCACCTTCACGGGTGCAGTTTCAGTACTACGATGGAGTCTAAAATCAGACTGAAGTGTTTTGTATACATTATTTGACCTCAGGAAGGCAGTGAATTGCTGAGCAACAGCTTTTTCATTTATTTTTTGGAGAAATAGTGGATTCGATATAGGCCGATAGTTTTTCACATTTTCCAGATCAAGGTTTGGCTTTTTCAGAAGAGGCTTAATTACTGCCACTTTTAGTGAGTGTGGTACACATCCGGAGGATAGGGAGTCATTTATTATGTTCAACATAGGAGGGCCAAGCACAGAAGTAGCTCTTTCAGTAGTTCAGTTGGAATAGGCTCCAGTAGGCAGCTGGAAGGTTTAGAGGCCATGACTGTGTCGAGAGATACAGGATAAAAAACTAGTGTGTGTCCATTGATCTGAGGTCCTGGCAGTTCTGTGTAGACTCAGGACAACTGAGTTTTGGAGAAATATGCATATTCAAAGAGGAATCTGTAATTTTCTTTCTAATGATCATGATCTTTTTGTCTAAGAAGTTCATGAATTCATCACTGCTGAAGTGGTCATCCTCACTTGGGGACAGTATCAAAAATACATTTTGGATTGTTTTTATTCTCCCCCAGTCAGGTTGGAAAAGTAAGCTGATCGAGCAGCAGTGAGGTTTTTTTTATATTGCACAGTACTGTCTTTCCAAGCTAGTCAGAAGACTTCCAATTTGGTGGAGCGTCATTTCCGTTCCAATTTTCTGGAAGCTTGTTTCAGGGCTCTGGTATTTTCTCTATACCAGGGAGCTAGTTTCTTGTGACAAATGTTTTTTTTTGTTTTTAGTGGTGTGACTGCATCTAGGGTATTGCGCAAAGTTAAGTTAGGTGGTTCATTGAGTTTTGTACTCCGACGTCCTTGGGTAGGTGGAGGGAGTCTGGAAGGGCATCTAGGAATCTTTGCGTGTCCGAGAATTTGTAGAGTGGCCTTTGATAATCATTGGTTGGGGTCTGAGTTAATTATTTGTTGTGATTGCAAACGTAATAAAATGGTGGTCTGATAGTCCAGGATTATGAGGAAAAATATTTGGATGCACAATATCTATTCCATGGGACAAAACTAGATCCAGGGTATGATAGTGGCAATGCGTAGGTCCCGAGACATGTTGGACAAAACCCACTGCGTCACCATGTTAATATTGAAGTCACCAAAAATGTGAATATTATCTACCATGACAACGAGGTCCGATAGGAATTCAGGGAACTCAGTAAGGAACACTGTATATAGGCCCATGATGCCTGTAAACAGTAGCTATAAAAAGTGATTGTGTAGGCTGCATGGATTTCATGACTAGAATCTCAAAAGACGAAAATCGCAGTAATTTATTTTTTCGTAAATTGAAATTTGCTGTCGTAAATGTTACCAACACCTCCGCCTTTGTGGGATGCACAGGGGATATGGTCACTAGTGTAACCAGGAGGAGAGGTCTCATTTAACGCAGTAAATTCTTCAAGCTTGAGCATGTTCCATTCAGGCCAAGTTTATGATCAATGATTAGTTAATTGACTATGGCTGCCTTGGAAGTGAGGGATCTAGCATTAAGTTGTCCTATTTTGAGATGTGAGGTACAGCATTATCACACTCTCTTTCAATAATGACAGGAATGGAGGAGGTCTTTGTTCCAGTGAGATTGCTAAGGTGAACACTGCCATGTTTAGTTTGCCAGACCTAGATTGAGGCACAGACACGGTCTCAATGGTGAAAACTGAGTTGACTACACTGACTGTGCTAGGGGCAGACTCCACTAAGCTGGGAGACTGGCTAACAGCCTGCTGACTGGCCTGCACACTATCTCATTGTGGAGCTAGAGGAGTTAGAGCCCTGTCTATGTTAATAGATAAGATGAGAGCACCCCTCCAGCACTGTATATTTCGTTTGTATATGTGGGGACACAGTGAACAGTTGGGAGTTGGGGCCAATTTCATTGTAAAACCTTTCCTTGTTGTTAAATACAGTCTGTGAACAAACTTAAAATGTATAAATTGATGGTTTGGATTACGGGATGCCAAGGTTGTATTTTTCCATATTCTGTTCCCGTTAAAGGGTTGTTCAGATTCACTTAGATCTGTGGACCATACTTTTTTAGTGGCTAGCTCAGAATATGAGCTTTTCAAAATATGTTTATATATTACAGAGATCAGTCCTTTCGGGAGCCCACATAATTTATTTATAAATCCCATCATTGGATGGTTCAGTAGTTAGGTTTCCCAAGGGACTACATAGGCCAGCATAGCTGACCTAAGTTGTAAATATAGAAAAATGGAGTTACCTGGTAATGTGTATGTGTCTTTCAAATCTTGGAATGTTCTCAAACATTTACTGTCCATGATATCGGCAAGGGTACGGATTCCACATTTGGACCATTGGGGGGATTCAAAAATCTGCCCTCCAGATCGCAAGGTATTATTGTGAAATATTGGAGTATGGGCATGCCATTTTGATTCCCCGTTACAATATTTAACAATTCTGCGCCAAATAGAAATTGTGTGAGTAATAATAGGAC
The DNA here is from genome assembly GCF_964263955.1 of Coregonus lavaretus. Lineage (NCBI taxonomy): Eukaryota > Metazoa > Chordata > Actinopteri > Salmoniformes > Salmonidae > Coregonus > Coregonus lavaretus. The sequence continues at coordinate 32,251,730 of NC_140008.1, read as the reverse complement.
CAAAGCATAGTTTACATTGTTTAAGGGATATACTGTATCAGTGAAGACCACCTCTTCCAGGGCAATAGGAGACACCATATTTCTCTCTATACTCAGCCAGGGGGTGGAAGAATTTAGGATGGGATGAAATGCTAGTGCCTGGAAATACAATTAAAAGTTTGGTACGGATACTCCTCCTACGTCTTTCCCTCTTTGCAAGTTTGTTAATTTTATCCGGGCTCGCTTACCTTGCCATATCATTTTTTTAGCGCATTATGGATTTGATCCCAGTAGCCTGAAGGGGGAGACAAGGGAAACATTAAACTACAGAAATTCAGCAGTGGTAATATATTCATTTTGACAATAGATAAACTGGGATATTAAATCAAATCAATTTTTATTTGTCAAATGCGCCGAATACAAGCCTTTAACCAACAATGCAGTTCAATAAATAAGTCAAATTAGTCAATCTACTGAGATCGGATTGGATTGATATGAGCATTCTGTTAAAGTTTCTGGCAATGGTTTCATTTAAGGAAGGACATATATCTAGTCCTCCATCAGGGTCTTGAGAGGCAGTAGGGCAGATTTGGTTAGTTTTATTTTATAACATGAGATGGAGCTGAATATTCTATGATATTCAAAGCTTTTGGGAGGGATTGAGATACATTGTCTAGATAAAGTAAGATATTGATTACCTAGGAAGTAATGGCTTAGTCTAACTCGATGGATGGCAAGTTCTGCTCTCTATCTTATCAATAGATTTAGTTCTGTCTTGACTTTGAAGAGAGTAGTCACTACCTGGTCTGAAAAAAGTGTTTGTTGAGAACGCTATAACGTCGTTAACAACTTTTCCAATTCTGATATCATCTTTAATTTTGACTTATTCAGCCCCGGTTGCAAATGAAGTTGCATTGTTTTTAATAAAACCTTTAATGGCGTCCCATAAAATCTGAGGATCAGCGACTGAATTAACTCAATTCTGTTTCAAATTGTTCATAGAAAGTAGGATGTTGTAGCAAGGAAACAATAAAGCACACTTTTTTGGCTCTTTTAGGAGATTCTGTGTTTCTGGCAGTAATAAGCATGATGATCAGATAGGCTCATATGTCGAATTTCCGGTAATGCGTTGGGCAGACCGCACCACTCTCTGGAGAGTCCTGCAGTTGCTGGTGGTGCAGTTGCCGTACCAGGTGGTGATACAGCCTGACAGGATGCTCTCAATTGTGCATCTGTAAAGGATTGTGAGGGTCTTAGGGGCCAAGCCAAATTTCTTCAGCCTCCTGAGCTTGAAGAGGCGCTGTTGCGCCTTCTTCACCACACTGTCTATGTGGGTGGACCATTTCAGATTGTCAGTGATGTGTACGCCGAGGAACTTGAAGCTTTCCACCTTCTCCACTGCGGTCCCATCCATGTGGATAGGGGTGTGCTCCCTCTGCTGTTTCCTGAAGTCGACGATCAGCTCCTTGGTTTTGTTGACGTTGAGTGAGAGGCTATCTTCCTGGCACCACTCCGCCAGGGCCCTCACCTACTCCCTGTAGGCTGTCTCGTCATTGTTGGTAATCAGGCCTACTACTGTTGTGTCTTCTGCAAACTTGATGATTGAGTTGGAGGCGTGCGACGCCACGCAGTCATGGGTGAACAGGGAGGACAGGAGGGGGCTGAGCACGCACCCTTGTGGGGCCCCTGTGTTGAGGATCAGCGAAGTGGAGATGTTGTTTCCGACCTTCACCACCTGGGGGCGGCCTGTCAGGAAGTCCAGGACCCAGTTGCACAGGGCGGGGTTCAGACCCAGGGCCCTGAGCTTAATGATGAGCTTGGAGGGTACTATGTTGTTGAAGCCTGAGCTATAGTTAACGAACAGCATTCTTACATAGGTATTCCTCTTATCCAGATGGGGTAGGGCAGTGTGCAGTGCGATGGTGATTGCATCATCTGTGGATCTAAGGAAATTGATGTGGGTTAAGGTTGTAAGGTAAGGTAAGATATATGTTGGAGAGCCTTGGTTGCATATGGATTGTAGTTGGTCTTATAAGATTTGTCTCGCATGTCCAGAATGGCATTCATACAGTTGAAATCTGAAGTTTACATACACTTAGGTTGGAATCATTAAAACTCGTTTTTCAACCACTCCACAAATATCTTGTTAACAAACTATAGTTTTGGCAAGTCGGTTAGGACATCTACTTTGTACATGACACAAGTAATCTTTCCAACAATTGTTTACAGACAGATTATTTCACTTATAATTCACTGTATCACAATTCCAGTGGGTCAGAAGTTTACATACACTAAGTTGACTGTGCCTTTAAACAGCTTGGAAAACAGCTTGGAAAATGATGTCATGGCGTTAGAAGCTTCTGATAGGCTAATTGACATCATTTGAGTCAATTGGAGTTGTACCTGTGGATGTATTTCAAGGCATACCTTCAAACTCAGTGCCTCTTTGCTTGACATCATGGGAAAATCAAAAGAAATCAGCCAAGACCTCCGAAATATATTTGTAGACCTCCACAAGTCTGGTTCATCCTTGGGAGCAATTTCCAAATGCCTGAAGGTACCACGTTCATCTGTACAAACAATAGTACGCAAGTATAAACACCATGGGACCACGCAGCCGTCATACCGCTCAGGAAGGAGACGCGTTCTGTCTCCTAGAGATGAACGTTCTTTGGTGCGAAAAGTGCAAATCAATCCCAGAACAACAGCAAAGGACCTTAAGAAGATGCTGGAGGAAACAGGTACAAAAGTATCTTTATCCACAGTAAAACGAGTCCTATATTGACGTAACCTGAAAGGCTGCTCAGCAAGGAAGAAGCCACTGCTCCAAAACCGCCATATAAAAGCCAGACTTCGGTTTGCAACTGCACATGGGGACAAAGATCGTACTTTTTGGAGAAATGTCCTCTGGTCTAATGAAACAAAAATGGAACTGTTTGGCCATAATGACCATCGTTATGTTTAGAGGAAAAAGGGGGTTGCTTGCAAGCCGAAGAACACCATCCCAACCGTGAAGCACGGGGGTGGCAGCATCATGCTGTGGGGGTGCTTTGCTGCAGGAGGGACTGATGCACTTCACAAAATAGATGGCATCATGAGGAAGGAAAATGATGTGGGTATATTGAAGAAACATCTCAAGACATCAGTCAGGAAGTTAACGCTTGGGTCTTCCAAATGGACAATGACCTCAAGCATACTTCCAAAGTTGTGGCAAAATGGCTTAAGGACAACAAAGTCAAAGTATTGGAGTGGCCATCACAAAGCCCTGACCTCAATCTTATAGAAAATGTGTGGGTAGAACTGAAAAAGTGTGTGCGAGCAAAGAGGCCTACAAACCTGACTCAGTTACACCAGCTCTGTCAGGAGGAATGGGCCAGAATTCACCCAACTTATTGTGGGAAGCTTGTGGAAGGCTGCCCGAAACATTTGACCCAAGTTAAACAATTTAAAGGCAATGCTACCAAATACTAATTGAGTGTATGTAAACTTCTGACCCACTGGGAATGTGATGAAATAAATAAAAGCTGAAATAAATCATTCTCTCTATTATTATCCTGACATTTCACATTCTTAAAATAAAGTGGTGATCCTAACTGACCTAAGACAGGGAATTTTTACTAGGATTAAATGTCAGGAATTGTGGAAAACTGAGTTTAAATGTATTTGGCTAAGGTGTATGTAAACTTCCGACTTCAACTGTATCTGTCCCAATAACCAGTTGGAATTCAGTTCGTTCAAACAATATGCTGTTCAGAGAATCATAAAACATAGGAACATATGAATTTGGAGCATACATATTAATAAATGCAATTTTCTTTCCATTATGGATACATTTAAGGAAAGTGATTTTGCCTTGGTCTTTGACTTTACCATGGATGGTGATTTTGAGTTTCTTATGTGTCATTATCATTACACCCTCAGTTTTGTTTGGGGCAAATGAAAAAGCAGCCAGTTTGTACAAATGGTTCTCTATTCTATGTGAGTCCTTTTGGAGCAGGTGTGTTTCTTGGAGCATTGCTATATCAATATAGTTTCTTGCTAGAATATCAAGACAGCTGGAACATTTGATTGGAATATTAATGAAGATTTGACAGATATGCAAGCTTAAAGAAAATAGGATAGCTGTAGGATCAATATATTGTCCATTGTTCATTAATTGGCATAGTATCATCACTGTAAATGTCCTGGACCATAGGCATTATAAGTATAACAAGTTCAATGCTCAGTAATAATAGTAATATTGTTCCTTGTACCCAAACATGAGGTGTGTCCTCATTATTGTCTAGGCTGCATGACTGTGCATGGATAGCTTACCTGAATAATGAGCCAGTCATGGGGTTCCATCTGTCGGCTTGTCCCCTTGTGTGTTTGGTCTGATATGCTTCTCAAAGAAGTATTGAGCTTCCTTGGCTCTGGAAAACGTGTGTGTTGTGTTCTGGAAGGTCAAGATTAGTTTTGCCGGGTGGACGAAGTTGGGTGGATGAAGCCGCAACTGAGCTGGGATCTCACCTCGCTGTAGGTCTCCCTCTGTTTCAGCAGCTCGGCACTTCCCCGCATAGGTCAGACCCCCGGATTCTGCTGCAAGGCGAACAATTGTCACGACTTCCTCCGAAGCTGCCACTTCTCCTTGTTCATGCAGGCTTCGGCATTCGTCGTCACCGGACTTCTAGCCACTGCCGCTCCTCATCTCATCATTCCATTTGTTTTTTCTTGTTTATTACAAACACCTGGTTCATATTCCCTCATCAGTACCTGTATAAGTGTTCCCTCTGCCCCCTTGTCTTTGTGTGTGATTGTTTATTGTGGAGGATAGAGAAACTCGGTGGAGCTCCGTGTATTTTGTATCGCCTGTGTGCCTTGTATTTCCAGTGTGCCTGTTTTGACGCATTACTGCGTAACTCTGTGTTTCAGAATAAATCTGTTATTGTGATTTACTCTCCTGCGCCTGACTCCTTCGAAATCACCTCATCACAACAATTCACCTCTTGACTTCAAGGCTGTGGATCCGTTGCGGAGTTGACCCGTGCTGTGCGTAATGTTAATCAGCAGCATGGTACCCAGCTTCTCCTGCCTAAACAGTTCATAGAAAAAAATGCTCATGAAGGAAGTTGGGTTGCCTGCTTCCACACCAGTTTCAAGTCCTCTGACCCTCACATTGAATTTACAGGAATCATTTTTGAGTGATTCTGTTTTCTCTTTTAGGAGTTTGATTATCCCTTCCAGTTTACAGATCATGGAGTCGAACCTCTGTTGCATTGGCTGTCTTCTCCAGACTTTCCACTTTGGTTAAATGGGTATCTACTTTAGCAGTGAGCACTGCCAATGATTCATTTACGGGTTTTAATTGTAAATCGAGGGGAGAGGTCATCTATTCACAAACAATTGATTGTATAGTAGCGGCCAGCTCTTTCTGTTGTCTGGTGTTGAGAGCTGCTATGTTCCCACAGTTGAATTATGGATGGACAAATTCTAGCTGCTGGAGCGAAATAGACCTGCTAGTTATTTCTTGTCACACAATGAATGTCCCACACCTTAATGATGTTAAGTATTGACAAGTTTTAGGAAATAAGTCCATTAATTCATAGTAATTTGCAAAAGAAAGCCACGAAAAGGCCACGCGTTTCAATGCATGCCACTGGAGCCGGACAACAAGGAAAGCCTTTGTAGAACTGAAATTGGTAGGATCTGACCCTTTTTTTCAATTTTCGCCTTGAATGACATACCCAAATCTAACTGCCTGTAGCTCAGGACCTGAAGCAAGGATATGCATATTCTTTATACCATTTGAAAGGAAACACTTTGAAGTTTGTGGAAATGTGAAATGAATGTAGAAGAATATAACACATTAGATCTGGTAAAAGATAATACAAACAAAAAAAACATGCGTTTTCTATTTTATTTTTGGTTCCATCATCTTTGAAATGCAAGAGAAAGGCCACAATATAATATTGCAGTTTAGGCACAATTTAGATTTTGGCCACTAGATGGAAGCAGTGTGTGTGCAAAGTTTCAGATTGATCCAGTGAAGCATTGCAATAATGGACTATATTGTATCAAGTCTGCCCAAATGTGCCGAATTGGTCAACTGATACATTTTAAAGTACATAACTATAGAGAACGTACAAAAATGATATGGTAATACAAAATGTAAGTTTACACACTCCCAGGAATGTCATACATGATGGATATACACTAACTTTCACACATCTAGATGGCCGGGCGGGGTGAGTGTGGAGCCAGAGACAGCAGGGGTTCAAACTGTAGAACCCAGTTCTTACATTTGAATATATAAAAATGGATTTTATCAAACAAAACTATGCTACATTGTATCTCTGGGACCCTTAGGATGACAAATCAGAGCAAGATTACTGCATGTAAGTACAGTATTTACCTTCAGAGGTGAATGTATCAAACCAGTTGCCATGATAAGTTCTTTGTTGTTGTGCACTCTCCTCAAACAATAGCATGGTATTTTTTCACTGTAATAGCTACTGTAAATTGGACAGTGCAGTTAAATTAACTAGAATGTAAGCTTTCTGCCCATATAAGACATGTCTATGTCCTGGAAAGTTTGCTGTTACTTACAACGGTCATGCTAATCACATTAGCGCACGTTAGCTCAACCGTCCCGTATACGGGACACCGATCCCGTAGAGGTTAATGCAGGTAAAGACCAAGTATATGTTATTTTCCAATCACGTAAAAATGTATCTAATGATTTCTGCATACGTACATTAGATGATGCCCTCATTGATCATGTCCCTGCTTAAACAGTAAATATCTAGGCATATGGATTGATGATATGCTTTCCTTCAATAAGCATGTTGATGCGTTAGTTAATAATTAAATTGGCATTTTTTGTAGGAATAGGTCATTAAATAGCAGAAAACAAATCATTCAGTCAGACATTCATTCCGGTCTTAGACTATGGCGATATCAAATCAAATCCAATTTTATTTTCAAGTTTCACGTTTTTTAACGCCCAAGTACTCAAAACCCAACAATGTAAATAATCAATAACAATGTAATACTGGGAAAAAACACAAGAAATAAGAAGAAATATGAAGAACACAATAAGTAAGTAAGCATAGCATACTGTATACAGGGTCAGTTCCAATACCATATTTACAATGTGCAGGGATACCGGAGTGATGGAGGTAGATATGTGTAGGGGTAAGGTGACTAGAAAACAGGATGTAAAATAAACAGAGTAGCAGCAGCTTGTATGTGAGTGGGTGTGTGTGTGTGTTTAGAGTCAGTATAAATGTATGTGCATATTATGTATGAGTGAGCAGATGATGGAGTGAGTGTGTGTCTGAGTGTGTGGGGCCCTGTGAGTGTGCATAGAGACGATGCAAAAATAAATATAAAAGGTCAATAAAGATAGAAGGTTAACTCAGATAGTCCGTGTAGCTATTTTGTTAGCTATTTATCAGTTTTATTGCTTGGGGATAGAAGCTGTTTAAGAGCCTGTTAGTGCCAGACTTGATTCACCCGTACCGTTTGCCATGGTTGGAGTCTTTAATAATTTTCCTGGCATTCCATCCACACTGCCTGATATAGATTTCCTGGATGGCAGGGAGCTCGGCCCCAGTGATGTACTGGGCTGTCCGCACCAGCCTCTGTAGCACCATGTGACTGAGGGAGGTGCTATTGCCATACCAGGCAGAGATGCAGCCAGTCAAGATGCTCTCACTGGTAGAGCTGTATAACTTTTTGTGGATTTGAGGGCCCATGCCAAACTTTTCTGAGGGGGAAGAGGCACTTTGTGTTTGGACCATTTTAAGTCTTTAGTGATTTGGACACTGAGGAACTTGAAGCTCTCAACCTGCTCCACTGCAGCCCTGTTGATGTGGATGGGGGCGTGTTCACCCCCCATTTCCTGTAGTCCACGATCAGCTCCTTGGTCTGACTGACGTTGAGGGAGAGGTTGTTGTTCTGGCACCACACTGCCAGGTCACTGACCTCCTCCCTGTGTGCTGACTCATCGTTGCCGATGATCAGGCCTACCACCGTCGTGTCGTCAGCAAACTTGATGATGGTGTTGGAGTCATGTGTGGCCACGCAGTCATGGGTGAACAGAGAGTACAGGAGGGGATAAGCAGACACCCCTGTGGGGTCCCTCTGTTGAGGGTCAGCGTGGCGGAGGTGATGCTGCCTACCCTCCCACCTGGGGTCGGCCCATCAGGAATCAGTTGCAGAGGGAGCTGTTCAGACCCAGAGTCCTAAGCTTGGTGATGAGCTTGGAGGGGACAATGGTGTTGAACGCTGAGCTGTGGTCAATGAACAGCATTCTCACATAGGTATTCCTCTTATCCAGGTGGGTGAGGGCAGTGTGGAGAGCAGTTGAGATTGCGTCATGTATGGATCTGTTGGGGCGGTATGCAAATTGGAGTGGGTCTTGGGTGTCTGGGATGGTGGAGTTAATGTGTGCCATAACCAGCCTCTCAAAGCCAATTTGTAAGTCGCTCTGGATAAGAGCGTCTGCTAAATGACGAAAATGTAAAATGTAAAAATGTAAAGCACTTACAGAAGTGAGTGCTACAGGGCGGTAGTCATTGTGGAATGAAGCCAAAGAGTTCTTGTGGACAGGAATAATGGTGGTCATCTTAAAACATGTGGGGATTACAGACTTGGACAAGGAGAGGTGTGACTACCGTGAATATGCCTACCAGCTGTTCTGCGCATGCACTGAGAACGCGCCCAGGAATACCGTCGGGCCCCTCGGCCTCAGAGATCGAGATCACCCAATCCTCTGGGTCGGTGACGGCCCTCACACCCGGCACGATATTGTTGTTGTTATCAAAGCGTGCATAAAATGCATTGAGTTTATCTGGTAGAGAGGCATAGATCATAGTTGGGTCTTCCTTCGTAATCCGTAATGGAATGTAGCCCTTGTCACATGCGGCGGGCAGCGAAGCCTGTCTAATATGATTCCACCTGATTCCTTTTTTGTCCTTTTGCTTGGTTAATGACTCTGCAGAGGCTCTCATGAGGACCGCCACATAAATAGAAGGCCCAGAGTTACCTCTGCTGCAGAGGATAAGTTCATTAGAGTTACCAGCCTCAGAAATTGTAGCCCAAATAAATGCTTCACAGATTTCAAGTCACAGACTCATCTCAACATCAACTGTTCAGAGGAGACTGTGTGTATCAGGCCTTCATGGTCGAATTGCTGCAAAGAAACCACTACTAAAGGACACCAATAAGAAGAAGAGACCTGCTTGGGCCAAGAAACACGAGCAATGGACATTAGACAGGTGTAAATGTGTCTTTTGGTCTGGAGTCCAAATTGGAGATTTTTGGTTCCAACCACTGTGTCTTTGTTAGACGCGGTGTGGGTGAACGGATGATCTCCGCATGTTTAGTTCCCACTGTGAAGCATGGAGGAGGAGGTGTTATGGTGTTGTGGTGCTTTGCTGGTGACAATGTCTGTGATTTATTTAGAATTCAAGGCACACTTAACCAGCATGGCTACCACAGCATTCTGCAGCGATACGCCATCCCATCTGGTTTGGGCTTAGTGGGACTATCATTTCACCTCCAGGCTGTGTAAGGGCTTTTTTACCAAGAAGGATAGTGATGGAGTGCTGCATCAGATGACCTGGCCTCCACAATCCCCTGACCTCAACCCAATTGTGATGGTTTGGAATGAGTCGGACGGCAGAGTGAAGGAAAAGCAGTCAACAAGTGCTCAGCATATGTGGGAACTCCTTCAGTACTGTTAGAAAAGCATTCAAGTGAAGCTGGTTGAGAGAATGCCAAGAGTGTGCAAAGCTGTCATCAAGGCAAAGTGTTGCTATTTGAAGAATCTCAAATATTAAATATATTTTGATTTGTTTTAACACCTTTTTTGGTTACTACATGATTCCATAATTGTTATTTCATAGTTTTGATGTCTTCACTATTATTCTACAATGTAGAAAATAGTAAAAATAAAGAAAACCCTTTGAATGAGTAGGTGTGTCCAAACTTTTGACTGGTACTGTATGTTTACTATGTTTTGTAACTTTCCCCAGGTCGTTGATGTAAATGAGAATGTATTTTCAGTCACCTCACCTGGTAAAATAAGGAATACAATTTGTATTTTATTTATTATTATTATTAATATTGTTATTATTATTATTATTATTATCATTATTATTATTATTATTATTATATCATTATAGCATAGTACAGAATGGTATAGTAGCAGCAATATAAAATAGAATAGAAGTAAAAGTTCAGGAGTATATTCTTGGTAATAGTAGTAGGCTGGTACCCATCTACACACAATACCCCATAATGACCAAGTGAAAACATGTTTTTAGAAATCTTTGCAAATGTTTTGAATATTAAATACAGAAATATCTCCTTCACATAAGTATTTACACCCCTGAGTCAATACATGTTAGAATCACCTTTGGCGGTGATTACAGCTGTGAATTTTTCTTGGTAAGTCTCTAAGAGCTTTGCACACCTGGATTGTACAATATTTGCACATTATTCTTTAAAAACGTCTTCAAGCTCTGTCAAGTTGGATGTTGATCATTGCTAGTCAGACATTTTCAAGTCTTGCCATAGATTTTCAAGCCGATTTAAATCGAAATTATAACTCGGCCACTGAGGAACATTCAATGTCATCTTGGTAAGCAACTCCAGTGTATATTTCGCCTTGTGTTTGTTTTAGGTTATTGTCCTGCTGAAAGGTGAATTTGTCTCCCAGTGTCTGTTGGAAAGCAGACTGAACCAGGTTTTCCTCTAGGATTTTGCCTGTGCTTAGCTCTATTTAGTTTTTCTATCCCAAAAAAAAACCCTGTCCTTCCCAATGACAATCATACCCATAACATGATGCAGCCACTACCATGCTTGAAAATATGAAGAGTGGTACTCAGTGGTGTGTTGTGTTGGATTTGCCCCAAACATAACACTTGTCTTCAAGACATTAACTTAATTTCTTTGCCACAGTTTTTGCAGTTTTACTTTTGTGCCTTATTGCAAACACAATGCATGTTTTGGAATATTATTATTCTGTACAAGCTTCCTTCTTTTCACTCTGTCATTTAGATTAGTATTGTGGAGTAATTACAATGTTGTTGATCCATCCTTAGTTTTTTCCTATCACAGCCAATACAAACTGTTTTAAATTCACCATTGGCCTCATGGTGAAATCCCAGAGCGTTTCCTTCCTCTATGGCAACTGAGTTAGGAAGGACGCCTGTATCTTTGTAGTGACTCTGTGAATTGATACACCATCCAAAGATTAATTAAGAACTTCACCATTCACCATGCTCAAATGGATATTCAATATCAGCTTTTTTAAATTATGACCCATCAACCAATAGGTGCTCTTCTTTGCGAGGCATTGGAAAACCTCCCTGGTCTTTGTTGTTGAATCTGTGTTTGAAATTCACTGTTCGTCTTAGGGACCTTACAGATAATTGTATGTGTGGCGTACAGAGATAAGGTAGACATTCAAAAATCATGTTAAACACTATTATTTCACACAGCATGAGTCCATGTAACTTATTATGCGACTTGTTACGCACATTTCTACTCCTGAACTTATTTAGGCTTGCCGTACGTAACAAAGGAGTTGAATACTTATTGACTCAAGACATTTCAGCTTTTCATGTTTAATTAACCTCTACAGGATCGATGTCCCGTATACGGGATGGTTGAGCTAACGTGCGCTAATTTGATTAGCATGACAGTTGTAAGTAACAGCAAACTTTCCAGGACATAGACATGTCTTATATGGGCAGAAAGCTTACATTCTTGTTAATCTAACTGCACTGTCCAATTTACAGTAGCTATTACAGTGGGAAAAAAAACATGCTATTGTTTGAGGAGAGTGCACAACAACAAAAAACTTATCACGGCAACTGATTTAATACATTCACCTCTGAAGGTAAATAATGTACCGTCGTGTTCAAAAGTTTTGAGAATGACACAAATATTAATTTTCACAAAGTCTGCTGCCTCAGTTTTTATTATGTCTATTTGCATATACTCCAGAATGTTATGAAGAGTGATCAGATGAATTGCAATTCATTGCAAAGTTCCTCTTTGCCATGAAAATGAACTTAATCCCCAAAAAACATTTCCACTGCATTTCAGCCCTGCCACAAAAGGACCAGCTGACATCATGTCAGTGATTCTCTCGTTAACACAGGTGAGAGTGTTGACGAGGACAAGGCTGGAGATCACTCTGTCATGCTGATTGAGTTAGAATAGACTGGAAGCTTCAAAAGGAGGGTGGTGCTTGAAATCATTGATCTTCCTCTGTTACCTGCAAGGAAACACGTGCCGTCATCATTGCTTTGCACAAAAAGGGCTTCACAGGCAAGGATATTGCTGCTAGTAAGATTGCACCTAAATCAACCATTTATCGGATCATCAAGAACTTCAAGGAGAGAGGTTCAATTTTTGTGAAGAAGGCTTCAGGGCGCCCAAGAAAGTCCAGCAAGTGCCAGGACCGTCTCCTAAAGTTGATTCAGCTGTGGGATCGGGGCACCACCAGTGCAGAGCTTGCTCAGGAATGGCAGCAGGCAGGTGTGAGTGCATCTGCACGCACAGTGAGGCGAAGACTTTTGGAGGATGGCCTGGTGTCAAGAAGGGCAGCGAGGAAGCCACTTATCTCCAGGAAAAATATCAGGGACAGACTGATATTCTGCAAAAGGTACAGGGATTGGATTGCTGAGGACTGGGGTAAAGTCATTTTCTCTGTTGAATCCCGTTTCCGATTGTTTGGGGCATCCGGAAAAAAGCTTGTCCGGAGAAGACAAGATGAGCGCTACCATCAGTCCTGTGTCATGCCAACAGTAAAGCATCCTGAGACCATTCATGTGTGGGGTTGCTTCTCAGCCAAGGGAATGGACTCACTCACAATTTTGCCTAAGAACACAGCCATGAATAAAGAATGGTACCAACACATTCTCCGAGAGCAACTTCTCCCAACCATCCAAGAACAGTTTGGTGACGAACAATGTCTTTTCCAGCATGATGGAGCACCTTGCCATAAGGCAAAAGTGATAACTAAGTGGCTCTGGGAACAAAACATTGACATTTTGGGTCCATGGCCAGTAATCTTCCCAGACCTTAATCCCAATGAGAACTTGTGGTCAATCCTCAAGAGGCGGGTGGACAAACAAAACCCACAAATTCTAACATACTCCAAGCATTGATTATGCAAGAATGGGCTGCCATCAGTCAGGATGTGGCCCAGAAGTTAATTGACAGCATGCCAGGGCCGATTGCAGAGGTCTTGAAAAAGAAGGGTCAACACTGCAAATATTGACTCTTTGCATAAACTTAATGTAATTGTCAATAAAGCCTTTGATACTTATGGAATTCTTGTAATTATACTTCAGCATACCATAGTAACATCTGACAAAAATATCTAAAAACACTGAAGCAGCAAACTTTGTGAAGACCAATACTTGTGTCATTCACAAATCTTTTGACCACGACTGTACTTACATTTAGTAATCTTGCTCTGATTTGTCATCCTAAGGGTCCCAGAAATAGAATATGCATGGGACATGTTATAGTCTGAGTCCCAAATGGCACACAATGGGCCCTGGGCAATTACTGCACTAAATAGGGAATAGGGCATCATTTGGGACACATCCATAGAATGACAGAGGTATCCTACGTCTCATCAGACGCCCACTGTGAAGTTGATCCCTCTCAGTAGTAGATCCTTCTCTCTGATTAGGAGAAGCATGTCCAATTTACTGTCAATGGAAATGTAATTATCTCACCGTACTACTGCTCCTCACCTCTCCTCCTCTTCCCATTGCAATGAGACATTTGACAACTTAACACAAAAAGATAAAGCCAATTACTTTGCCAGGAGCACAGTGTTAGCTCCTAATTGGCTAAGATTATACATTTGAAGATGACCAATTAGAGTGTGCCTTGCCCTCACCTTTTAAGTAGAAAAAGTAATTTACTCTAATGGAGCTATGTGCCAAGGTGTATGTGGAAGTGTTTTCCACCTCAGTAACGAACAGAGTCAGATGGTCAAGGCCTGTGGCCTCACGCTAACCTAGTACTGCACGAACCCTGTGTAGAAGTGAACACCATACTTCATTTATCTCAGTCAGCTGATCCTGCAGTCTTTCACTTGCATATTGAATAAAGGAATACCTTTTTTGTGTGTTCCATTTGTGATTGTGTTTCTAATTTTTGCTTATAGAATTGCTCAATAATAACATGAAAGAGATTGCATAGGCCTATAACATATTCAGTTGCAAAGCTGGTTGTATCAAATCCAAAGTCAGGAATCTTTGAGTTTTCTTTTTCAAAGGCACTTGTTATATATCTACTGCATTTGACTGCCTTTTAAGCTTTGATCTAAGGCACACTGAGAGACATACTCCCCTTAATGAATGAGATGCACTTTTAAGTTACTTGTAATCTCAGAAGAACTTCAAATAAACAATCACATTAATCAATTACTCTTTGCAAGCTGCCACTTCTCTTCCCATAGTTCAATTGCACAAAATGAGAGGCGTGCTCATAAATTAAAATAGAATGAGAGGTTTACAGTCATAAATTAAAATAGAATGAGAGGTTTACAGAAATCAGTGGTGGGTATTTCATTGGAGTTTGTGTGAGTCTGTGTGTATGGCTCTATATCTACCAGTATAATGACTTGCGAAATTGAAGCGAAATGCTTTGATGTGCTATAAGATTTGAACAGTGGAGGATTTAAATATTTATAAGTCTTCTGCAGTGTCACTCTTTGATCTGTTGGGCTGATTAATGATTTGGTTTGTTATAGAAAAGAACACTAAACGGATGAGGGAAAGCCGGCCCACTGTAATTGCAAATTGTCTCACAGAGCGAGGGGTAAATTACACATTTTAAAGTAAAAGGGTAAACAGTTTGTTTGAAAGAAGAAAATCCACTCTTTTATTTAATAAGTCTAATGAGACAAGTAGACAGAGACTTCAAACAAACACTGAAATCTAGAGTGGAAAAAAATCTATAATCTCATATGAGAATGACATCACATCCCCAAATAGCTTTCATCATTTATTGTGATGATTAGGAATGGGGAGGCTCTCTTTGTCTCTTCTTGACGCCATTTTAGAAAATGAAGTAGAAGGACTGGCAACATGAGTATGTGTACGATGTAGGTACAGTACTATAGCACCAGGGACTGCCAGCCCAGTCCACAGGTTGGACTGAACCACCACTCATCTCTGTACACATCAGCCTTAACTCTTCTCCCGTATACCCTAATACACATCACTACAAAGACTCTGTCAGTTTGATCCAGATTATTTAAAACAGGTTTAACTGAAGGATAAGCAGCCTCCTCTCTTTCCTTTTTCTCCCGGCTGGTCAACCTTAGGTTATATATCAAAGGAGAGATAGGATACACTGCCCTTCTTAAGTCCAGTATAAATACTGCAATTGAACACATGCAGCACATATACAAGACACCCAAGATGTCCAGCAGATAGAAAGGGTCCAGGCAGTTCAGGTTGGAAACCAATTGATATGGTAATGTCTTTGGCAGAGTCAAGACCAATATATACAGTGCTTTCCGAAAGTATTCAGACCCCTTGACTTCTTCCACGTTTTGTTACGTTACAGCCTTATTCTAAAATGGATTACATTATTGTTTTCCTCATCAATTTACACACAATACCCCATAATGACAAAGCGAAAACAGTGTTTTTGCATTTTTTGCACATTTATTAAAAATAAAAAACATAAATACCTAATTTACATTAGTATTCAGACCCTTTACTCAGTACTTTGTTGAAGCACCCTTGGCAGCGATTACAGCATCGAGTCTTCTTGGGTATGACGCTACAAGCTTGGCACACCTGTATTTGGGGAGTTTCTCCCATTCTTCTCTGCAGATCCTCTCAAGCACTGTCAGGTTGGATGGGGAGCGTTGCTGCAAAGCTATTTTCAGGTCTCTCCAGAGATGTTCGATCAGGTTCAAGTCCAGGCTCTGGCTGGGCCCCTCAAGGACATTCCGAGACTTGTTTCGAAGCCACTCCTGCATTGTCTTGGATGTGTGCTTAGAGTCATTGTCCTGTTGGAAGGTGAACCTTCACTCCAGTCTGAGGTCCTGAGCGCTCTGGAGGTGTACTTTGCTCCGTTCATCTTTCCCTCGATCCTGACTAGTCTCCCAATCCCTGCTGCTGAAGAACATCCCCACAGCATGATGCTGCCACCCCCATGCTTCACTGTAGGGATGGTGCCAGGTGTCCTCCAGACGTGATGCTTGGCATTCAGGCCAAAGAGTTCAATCTTGGTATCATCAGACCAGAGAACCTTGTTTTTCATGGTCTGAGAGTCTTTAGGTGCCTTTTGGCAAACTCCAAGTGGGCTTTTACTGAGGAGTGGCTTCAGTCTGGCCACTATACCATAAAGGCCTGATTGGTGGAGTGCTGCAGAGATGGTTGTCCTTCTGGAAGGTTCTCCCATCTCCATAGAGGAACTCTGGAGCTCTGTCAGAGTGACCATCGGGTTCTTGGTCACCTCCCTGATCAAGGCCCTTCTCCCCCGATTGCTCAGTTTGACCGGGCGGCCAGCCCTGGGAAGAGTCTTGGTGGTTCCAAACTGATGGAGGCCACTGTGTTCTTGGGGACCTTCAATGCTGCAGAAATGTTTTGTACCCTTCCCCAGATCTATGCCGAGACACAATCCTGTCTCGGAGCTCTGCAGACAATTCATTCGACCTCAGGGCATGGTTTTTGCTCTGACATGCACTGTCAACTGTGGGACATTATATAGACAGGTGTGTGCCTTTCCAAATCATGTCCAATCAATTGAATTTACCACAGGTGGACTCTAATCAAGTTGTAGAAACATCTCAAGGATGATCAATGGAAACAGGATGCACCTGAGATTCAATTTCGAGTCTCATAGCAAAGGGTCTGAATACTTATGTAAAGAAGGTATTTCTGTTTTTTATTTTTAATAAATTAGCAAAGATTTCTAAAAACCTGTTTTCACTTTTCATCATGGGGTATTGTGTGTAGATTGCTGAGGATTAAAAAAATATATACATTTTGGAATAAGGCTGTAACGTAACAAAATGTGGAAAAAGTCAAGGGGTCTGAATACTTTCCAAAGGCACAGTCTACTGTATATGTATTCAACCTCCTGGACCTCAAATACATCTCCAGCAAGATAACATACTCTGTGTCATCTCTTTATCCAGAGAGAATGTACATGGACAGGAACAGGAACAGTCTACTATTGGACTTTGTTGTACAGTATGTACATAACAGAGTTCCTTAACAGGATCATTGTGGAACTGGTATTAGGCCAAGTAAAAGTTGTAGTAGTCTCCTTCACAGAAAATGTATTTAAAATTATGTGGGCCTGTTCCTATAGCTTTAGTTATGCATTCACAGCTTAAACCTTAATCATGTATTGATGTCATTTAATAATTCAAGTAAAGCTTGACAGTCATTTGACACTTTATGAAGTCCATAAGACATTGGGAGGAGGGGTAATATCAAGGTGACATTTTATGTCATTTAAAAGTGTCAGATGTGAAAATGAAGTGGAAATGGGGGGATGAATGAAAGATAACGATGTGTAAAAATATATATATAATCCCTATGCGCATGACACGTTTTCAAGAAAACGCTTAACGTGGCTTAATTACCTAGAGACAAAAGATGAAAACTGCAAGATCTTCATTCCATTTTCATTTCATTTTTGATTATTTTGTTTCCTTCTTCATGTTTTTAGAAACATCTTATCCATTTTCATTTCATGTTTTATTTATTTTTCTTCATGTTTTTAGAAACATCTTATCACAGGGGTCAAATATTCTAAGTTAACCAGGCAGATGATATGTCATAATTTTATCAGTCTATGTACTGTAATTGTTCATAACATCTCTTCTCATGTGAGAGGATAATATCCACATGAACATGGCCAATCTCTTTGTTAGATAATAGTAATGTAGTCACTAGTCGAAGGGAATATTCAGCAGGAAGTGGACATTTTCAGAATAATTTTGGTCCAATAAATACATTAAGTACGATATTAGCTTTATATGAATGTTTAAACATCCCATCCTATTTAAATGTCATTATTATCATGCTGAGAATAGAATAAATGTGTCCAGTTCATCATCTGATGCTTCAGCGAATCCACCCCAGCTGAATGTAAAAGGCTTGTAAAATGCTTACTTAATTAATTAGGGTTGCACTGTGCTTACAATACAATGCTATCTTCATCTTATAAATATTTTAAACATAGATTGGTTGGAAAACAAATATGAGCCACGGCTCTGGAGCTTGTTTGTGTGACATTAATGTTTCATTAGTTTGTGAATGTAGAAAAGTCATTCCAATTTCTCCCCTCACTCTAAGCAGCACCAAAGCCAAACTGACTCACATCACATTCATCCCACCCCTAATTGCTCCCTAAAGGCTTCCGTATGCTTCGGTTCGGCTGGAGCCTAGCCGAACTCGGCTACGTGAACCGAACAAGTGTGCTCACATACTTCCTTAAATGTGCTACACACAGAATTTTATTTGTATTTTTGCATTGTAATTTCAGAAAATATCCATAATATATCTGGCTCTCAGGGGCGCAACTTTCACTGGGGACGGGGGGAGGACGGGGACGGGGACGGAGACGGGGACGGGGGGAGGGACAGGTCCCTCACACATTCTGAAATTGCATTTTTGTCCCCCCCAGCTTTATCATTGGAATGTGATACAAAACAAGGCAACGGAGTGCTTTAGGACCATGCGGATGGCTCCGAGCGGTCGGGTAGGCTGTTTGGAGTGTTTATCCCACTTAATATTTTTTAAAAATAATTATAATGCCCCCCCCCCCACTTCTAAAACCGAAGTTGCGCCCCTGCTGGCGCTAATAGTGGAATGATAGTGTTTCACAGTATTACTTACCCACCAGTGTTGTGATATCCCCTATTGTTGACGCTGGGTACTATTTAATGAAGCTGCCAGTTGAGGACCTGTGAGGCGTCTGTTTCTCAAACTAGACACTCTAATGTATTTGTCCTCTTACTCAGTTGTGCACCGGGGCCTCCCAATCCTCTTTCTATTCTGGTTAGAGCCAGTTTGCGCTGTTCTGTTAAGGGAGTAGTACACAGCGTTGTCAGTTTCTTGGCAATTTCTCTCATGGAATAGCCTTCATTTCTCAGAACAAGAATAGACTGACGAGTTTCAGAAGAAAATTATTTGTTTCTGGCCATTTTGAGCCTGTAATCGAACCCACAATTGTTGATGCTCCAGATACTCAACTAGTCTCAAGAAGGCCAATTGTATTGCTTCTTTAATCAGCACAACAGTTTTCAGCTGTGCTAACATAATTACAAAAGGGTTTTCTAATGATCAATTAGCCTTTTAAAATGATAAACTTGGATTAGCAAACACAACGTGCCATTGGAACACAGGACTGATGGTTGCTGATAATGGGCCTCTGTACGCCTATGTAGATATTCCATAAAAAAACAGCCGTTTCCAGCTTCAACAGCCATTTACAACATTAACAATGTCTACACTGTATTTCTGATCAATTTGATGTTATTTTAATGGACAAAAAAAAACAAGGACATTTCAAAGTGACTCCAAACTTTTGAACGGTAGGGTATATTTTCAGTAACAAAAAACTGCTGTTTGAAGCTTGTGGAACAGTTTAGAATTTTAGCAACCAGGAAATGACAGAGCAATTTCCACTAGATAACACAGCCACAAAGTCAGAACAGCTTTCCCAGTTTGACAACAGATTCTGCTCCAGCAGAAGAAATCAATAGCTAAATATCACAGCCAATCACAACACTGGCAGGTAAGTAATACTGTGAAACACTATCATTCCACTATTAGCGCCAGATAGATTATGGACATTTTCTGAAATTACAATGAAAAAATCCCCCAAAATCCTAAGTCTAGCACCTTTAAAAGATCCTCGCTTGAAAAATTTCCATCTTGAGAGGCCTAACCAGTATATACTACCTCAAAATAGTCTAAATTAATCTACAATGATTCAAGAATCTGTCATTAATTTTGACGTTTCTGCCAAGGAGATCTTAGTCGAGCAATTTTTTCATCTAAACTAATGTACAAATTTAGTGCAGTATTTCTCAACTGAGAGGAAATGCATGAAAACGAGTCGTCTATCGTTGAATGACAACAAACACTTAAAAGTGGCATATGTAACTTTCTGGGCGACCCGACCAAATTCACATAGAAATGTGTGTTACATATCTATCATTCTACTTGAAAGCAAGTCTAAAAAGTGGTAGATCTGTTCTATGTGCGCTATTTCTATGCTTCCCATTCTTAAGATTTGTTTTTGCAACTTTTAACTTTCGTTTTTGTACAACAGCTTCAAACAGCTGAAACAACAGAAAGTTTGGCTATGGAAAATATATTTCACAGCGGTTTAGATGGTACAATGATTCCCTACACTATACTAGCTTATTTTGTCACATAAACTGAAATTAGGTGAAATGTTCAAGTTTTAGCAACCAGAAAATGGCGGAGCGATTTTTGCATAGTGCAACTTTAATTGAAGAATCCCTCCTGTTGTCTAATGACCGACAAAGGGGCATAAACTTCGGCTACCGAAATTCAGCTTGCCTCAAGAAGAAAATGATATGTGCAAGAACAGCCGAAAAAACCAAAACGAACCAAAACGTCACAAAATGTCACAAAATGCACAAACTGTTTCGGATGGGAAGCAAGACCTTAAGTCATCTGATGCGGACACCTCTGAAACATGCGAGAAGTAGAGGATAACTCTGCTTCCCACGCAGACAGTATGGTGAAGAAGGCGCAACAGAGCTTCTTCAACTTCAGGAGGCTGAAGAAATTTGGCTTGGCACCTAAAACCCTCACAAACTTTTACAGATGCACAATTGAGAACATTCTGTCGGGCAACTTCCCGCAACCGCAGGGCTCTCCAGAGGGTGGTGCGGTCTGCCGAACTCATTACCGGGGGCAAACTACCCGCCCTCCAAGACACATACAGCACCCGATTTCACAGGAAGGCCAAAAAGATCATCAAGGACATCAACCACCCGAGCCACTGCCTGTTCACCCCGCTATCATCCAGAAGGCGAGGTCAGTACAGGTACATCAAAGCTGGGACCGAGAGAATGAAAAACAGCTTCTATCTCAACGCCATCAGACTGTTAAATAGCCATCACTAGCACATTAGAGGCTGCTGCTGCCTATTGAAATCACTGGCCACTTTAAGAAATGGAACACTAGTCACTTTAATAATGTTTACATATCTTGCACTACTCATCTCATATGTATATACTGTATTCTATTCTATAATATTCTACTGTATCTTAGTCCATGCCGCTCTGTCATTGCTTGTCCATTTATGTATATATTCTTAAAATCCATTCCTTACTAGTTTTGTGTGTATTGGGTATATGTTGTGAAATTGTTAGATATTACTTGTTAGATATTACTGCACTGTCGGAGCTAGAAGCACAAGCATTTCGCTACACCTGCTATAACATCTGCTAAACACGTGTATGTGACAAATAAAATTGGATTGGATTTGATTTGATGCTGACTACATAACTGCCTTTTGGGTGAGACGAGTGGGATGATTCAGACCACTAAACAGTCCTCTTTCTACCCTCTTCACCACTAAGAGTGCAGCCCAAATGGCACCCTATTTCCTATATAGTGCACTACTTTTGATCAGCTCTAGTCAAAAGTAGTGAACTATAACGGTAATAGGGTGCCATGCGGAACACAGCCTAACTGTCCTCCTACAGTACCCTCTTCACTCTGCACTAGACTAGAGGGCTGTTGACCTTTCTATTGCCCCTAAATACCACAGGCCAACAGCTTTTTCTCCATGTTGATGGCCAGAAGGCTGTTGGTGTCTTAACTATTGCATTTGCGGTCTGGGAGGTGGTGGGTGGGTAGGTAAGTTGGGGGATGAGGAGGTTGAGGAGGGAGGTTGGAGGGGTGAGGAGGTGTTTGACAGTGGGTCAGTGATGATGTGTCTTCTAAAGTTGTTGTTTGTGGCTGACAGCTGAGCTACATCCCAAATAGCACCTTATTCCCTATATAGCGCATAGGGCACCATAGGGCTCCGGTCAAAAGTATAGGGTGCTATTTGGGACTCTGCCCTGACGTACTGAGCCATGAATTGCCTGTCTTAACATTTTCTCCCAGTGTACCGACCAATGTTTCAGATTGTTGTGGCATGTTGTAAGAGACAGAGCCACCTACTCGCTTTTCCGCCACCGCCTGGTCTTGATCAATGAAGACAATTCTTCCAGCGACAGCAGCAGACAGAAAAAGGCCTTATTGACATGTGCTGTCTGTGGCCTGGGTGGGTCGATAGCAACCGGTCAAGCCTCGTCTGACTGAGCAAACCCCCTAAACATCTCGGCCTTGACCATGTGACCACAGGATTAATTGATTGGAGGAACGACAAATATTGGGGAAGGTGTCAATCCGTGTTTATTTTTCCTCCAAGGGAGTCGGATAGGTGGAAGGGTGGGAGGGATGGAGGGGGAGTGAGAGAGAAACTTGAGACTTGAGTCAAGCAGACGGGACTGTTTTGGGTGTTGCAACAATTAATATTCGCTCATCTGATGCAAATATGAATTACCCAAAGAGTTACATTGCATAAATAATACCCCTATAACTGGATAATTTAAACATGGTAGTCTATGTGTGTCTTATGTTGGCTAATCACTACTATAACTGGACCTATATAACACACATATAATTTCCTTTCAGTCTACATTGAATCTACATAATGCACAAGACAACTCAACCAAGCATAATGGTGTAGATCTTGCCTGGATGACCCAAACGCTAAAATGAGCCCCCCTCACCCTCGCCCTCCCTCTGCCTGTCTTGTCAATATCGTCCCTTCAGAATGCAGGAACTACTGACAGGTCTGATCTAGTCATTGTGCCTTTTAAATATCTCTCCACACTAATCAGAATGACTCTCTGTTAAATAAATCATGAAAAAAGCTTTTTCACTAACGGTGTACTGGAGCGGAAGGAAGTCATCTAGCAGCCTGTAACACTACACGATTAATCAACAGAGTGGATTCTGTTAACCACTAAAATACCTTCCTTTCTATACACACCCTGTACAAATAGTCAATGCGTACAAATAGTCAATGCACTTCAATGAAATTAAGTAGCAATAACATCTATTTTATATAAAAAATTAAGCATTTGTTACGTCCTCGTTCTGTTAAGAGTTAGAGGATGGTGGGGGTCTACTGAAGGTAAAGGCCCAGAAGAGACTCCTGCCAGGGATAATCAGACTCTGTGCTAGCTATGCCAGGCTACTGTAGCTGTGTCAGCAATGTTTCTAAATGCTAAATGGATAGCGTGGGTGGTACTGAGAATGGTGAGATGTTGAGACCCATTGGTCTAGGTCCATTTAACGGGCTCTCTGAGACCTCCTGTCCCTACATGGTCTACGGTTCCACTCAGTAATGCAATGTAGCATTAAATGGGTTGAATCCTCACTTAGCGGCTGGAGAGAGAGGGCTAACCATAGCAATATCTCTATTGGCCAGCAGTGTGGTAGACCTGTGGTTGAGCGGCTTTGTAGGTTGCATTGAAGTGGCTGCATTTGTAGGTTGCATTGCAGTGGTGGCAGGTAGCCTAGTGGTTAGAATGCCGGGCCAGTAACCAAAAGATTTCTAGTCTGAATACCTGAGCCGACAAGGTGAAAAATCTGTTGTTGTGCCCTTGAGCAAGGCACTTAACCCTAATTTGCTTCATGGCTGACCCTGTAAGACAACACATTTCACTGCACCTATCCTGTGTATGTGACAATAAAACATCTTCATTTTTTTTGTTGTTGAGATTACAGAGTAAATGACAAAATGATGGTGATCATAATTGTAACACATTATTAATACATGACAATGTACATTTAGCGAAAATTATTTTCTGTTTCTGTTTCACATGAGTTGCCTGCTTGCTCTGAGAAATATAAAATAGACTCAGCCTTGTATTTCTGGTCAGTGGGTAAAAACAGTATTGATTAGTCATCGCCCCCTTTTCATGTTGAATGATGTAAAGACTATGTCATTCCCCATCGCCTTTCCCAGAGACCATGTTCCATCAATCCATCCAGCCCTCTACCCATCCCCACGGCCAAATGATAGACGCCATATATTTCACCTTCTCAGCCAAAGTGGGCCAGGAAGTGGAATGAGTTGGAGGGAGGGAGGCGAAGGGAGGGGGAGAGGAAAGTGACACATCTGAAGGTGACAGTTTTTTACACCTGGGAATAATGGTTTTGATAGGTGTCCTGCGTGTTTCTCTGCTGTGAACAGAGACCCAAAATGTGCAATAATAGACACAATTAGCTCACGCCGCAAAAAGACCCAGGGCCGTATCGCAAGCCGGGACGAATCCCAACTCTTAGGCTACCTCCAGGGAGGTGACAGCAAGACAGTCCATACTACCGTCTCTAGGTCCACCATGCTTCGACACATCAAGGATACAATTATTGGACCCCAAAGCCTGTGTGTCTGGTCATGTCCCAACATGCATACTCACAGCTTTGTTGGGAATTGGAAAGGTGCTTCTATTTTTCCATGTTGGTATCCCATACGATATCGCTTACACTTCACACTACAACTAGAGTACAAAGACCAAGACAAGAATAATCTCTATTCCCTATGACATATCTTCCCTATGACAGATGGTGGTAAGAACACAAATTACCAGCTTTGCAATATATACATTATCCTTGTCTTCCCTCTTTAAAGCTGACTGATTTTACATATGTGAGCCGTCTTAAAAAATACGTCAGAGTTAACATCGCTTTTGGTGCCCGATTTATCCTGTCAGAGTTGCTCCCTCCCTTGTGTTTCGTAAAGGAAATCATGGTACTTCAAGAGGGGAGCCACATCCGGTTCATGTATCATTAAAATGTGAATGTGTAGCAGCGTTATTTTTTGTTTTTTATCTGACCAAGCAGACATGCTTTCCACACAAATGTCCTGCAACGGCAGCTGTAGTTTGACAGAATACAGCGATGTAAAGTGTGATGATGGGACATTTTGATCATTTTTATGGTACACTTCACATAAGGCTAAAGACACGCCTGGGCAGAACAATGTCCCAACGATTGCTATTCACTGCCAGATTACTGCGACAAGAGCTTATGGCTGCATCCCACATGGTACCCTGTTCTCTATATAGCATGGGCCCTGGTCAAAAGTAGAACACTATATCAGAAATAGGATGCCATTTGGGATGCAACCTATCACTGCCTCAGAGCTTATATCACTGTATATAACTGCCTCTTTTATGCCTCTTCGCAAAGATAACTGTCTGTCCATAAAGAGAAGGAAAGGGAGGAAAATCTATAAAATCATGCATCTAATAAGGTGAGGAGGATTAAAGATGGCTTCTCTATTCTCCAAAGCCTTCAGGGGGAAATTGAGAAACGGTAGCTATAGTTACTCCTCCACACACCCCCATCCTCTCATCATCTCCCCCCTACGCCTTCCTTCCTTCCTCCCTCCCCCCTCCAGCCCCAGGTCGGGCTGTGGAGGTATGGGCCTTGCTCCCCCCTCCTCGCCGGCTCCCCCCTCCACCTGGCTCTGTCCTGCCCCCCTCCCTCCCTGGGTCGCTCACCCCTCCGCCTCATTCCCCAGCTCCCTCCCCGGGTCGGGGAGGTGTGGGAGTCGGGTGGTGGAGGTGTGGGACTTGTTCCTGGCAGGTAGGGGGATTAGTAAAGCCAGATCCAGCCTGCCATGTCTCAAGGCCTCTAAAGCCCAGTTGGCTAATTAAACAGTAACTGTCGAGACATGGTTCTCCTCTTGTTTCCCCCTCTCATATTCCAGGTTTCCAGCTCTGCTCTAAACGAACGTAGAGGTAAAGGGGATATGTGATGTAGCGGCCGGATAGAAAAGGAGGTACGGGGAGACCGAGGGGAGGCGAACAGGAGTCACAGGGGAAGAGCCAGGTCAAGCTATTTAAGTCAATTTCCCTCACCCCCTCTGACAGCCAGTGTAAGACCTTCGTGTTCCACGAGACCAATGGACAAAAACGAGAGAAGGGGGGAGGCGATGTTGACATCTCATCAGCAAGGAATTGCGTGCTTCCTGTACCTCCACCAGCCTCCTCCTCCATTAGAGTAAGTCTGTGTACCAAATGGCACCCTATTCCTACATAGTGAACTAATTTGGACCAGACCCTATGGGCCCTGTTCAAAAGTAGTGCACCATATAGGGAATAGGGTGCCATTTGGGATGCAGCCTAACAGTAAGGATGGAGCTGGAGAGCTGGAGGGGCCTGTAGCAGGCATGTGTCCGTGGGGCTCCCTGTAGACCAGGCTTTAGGATGAAGGGCTCCACTATTGTTGACCTAGCCCCGGGGCACATGTGTCACCGCCACGGCCATCAACCACGCCCCTGTCATCACATTTGCACTTCAAAACCATAAGGCTCCAACACAGCCTGGGAGACTCAGAGGGGACGGAGGGATGGATGGAGAGATAGATGGAGGAAGAGAGAGAGAGAGAATTTATCAGCCTACAGCCAAACAAGCAGAATTAAACAGGTGGAAAGAGAAGACACCCACTGTACTGCCTTTGTGTTCATTATGATGATATTACTGGACTGTATCTGTTCAGAGGCTTTCATCAGATCAGATTGTAAAGTGCTTTACGTTACATATTGGATATAGATTATCTGGAGAACATACCCAGATGAGATAAGGCAGATAGCATTTTGCACCGAAGCGTTGCGCATACTGTTGCACATACATTGGTTATTGTGAGAATGAGGTGAGCAGTGTAGATTCTCCCCAAACATACAGTATCCCATAGGGATCGTCATGGACCTCAAAGTTCTCAGAATGTGTCTCTAGACTTTTGAATGTCTTATTTGGTCACCTATACCAAAAACGTGGTAAATTCAAAGATAACAATAGGAACCACAAGACAACACAACACACAGGGGCTGTATGCAACACCCCTGGTTGGTTTAGGGTCAGTAGCCCCAACTCTGCAGGCTCATAAAATGTCCCTTATCAATAATTTATTTCATCAGTTGTTACCCCTGGCTAACACGTCCTACCATGGAAAGTGAATTATCAGTGGGCACAGTCACCAGGGAAAAACACTGACTGTCTGTGACTGAGAATGGCTAGCTGGTCTCAGATCTTGCTGTCTATGACGTTGTTCTGTAGTGTTATGGGGCATGAAGGGGGTGGGGTTATTATCTTAAAGTGTGCAGTCAGTTCTATCTGGGGTCCTGTTGGCGATGCTCTTGTAGGGATTATTTAAAACTAAACAATGCCCTGGGCATATTGTATCCTCCGGAGAGCTCTTGGCCGAAGTATATAATACAACACAGATGGAGAAGTGATGACCCAGATTTACAGGTCCACGGCCTTTAAGGTCCTCAGATTATTGTTACTGATAAACTAGACGGTTAGGGCTGAATGAAAGATTAGGTTTTTGATAACAGGTTAAGCTAACTTTGGAAGAACAGGTGTATGCATAGGGGTGTGTCTGCGTCAATATTCAATAAAAATAGTAGCGAGGTGACAATATTGGGAGGTACCGCTGAGACGCAATAGGTGACAGATTGGATCATGTAATGGATGCTTTTCAGTAGGTTTACTAGCTAGCTAATTGTTTGGCCAGAAGACAACATTGTTCTTTGACATTGTTTTATACTGCTTATGATCACAATTGCCAGCTTGAATGACGGCTGCTGTCTTCTCTAAGCTCTTTAGAATGGGTGTTAAAACCTGAAATGGTAGATACAGTCATTATTCATGGGTACTGGTAGTGTCATTCCCTTCACTGGTTGCCAGCCAGAAGAGTGCTCTGGTGGGTTTAAAGGGCTCTGTACTACAGAGATTATGTTGTTCATTGAGCTGCGAAGGTTCTGGAGGCAGTGAGAGAGTAAGTTACCACCCGGATCACTTACCTTTTACCTTATAAAAGTACTTAACGTGGCCATCATGCACCTCTGCACACAACTGTGCACTCAAGAACAACACACATACGCACGCACGCGCACACACACACACAATTCACTTACACACATTAATTATTTGTGCAAATAAATACATATACACTTATTATATTTCCACACCAACAAACACATAGACACAAGCACACACACACTTCCTTATAAATGCCACACAATGCCACACTGGTCCTCTGTAGCTTAGCTGGTAGAGCACGGCGCTTGTAACGCCAAGGTAGTGGGTTCGATCCCCGGGACCACCCATACACAAAAAATGTATGCACGCATGACTGTAAGTCGCTTTGGATAAAAGCGTCTGCTAAATGGCATATTATTATTATTATTATTATTATATATACCACACTGTAATATATGTCCATCACTGTAATGGTAAAAAGGTGGTTCTGTTTTCACCAAGGAAAACAGAAGTTTAGTGGTCGTGGTGACGGTGGGCACCATGTCACATCATGTCACACATTACCGACTCTGCTTTGCAGAACCACCTCTACAACCACCAGCCAGCCAGGCAAGGCAATGCTCATGTCATCAGCAAATCACAAATTGTAGCTCCTGATGCGAACCGTTGCACAGAAGCCAAGTGCCAAAGGGCTCTGGACAAAGCAGCAAGTATTCCAGCGTTAGACTTTAAAATGATTTGAAAAAAGGACAAAGGGAAGGGGCAGAATTTGCCTCTGAGGCTAACATTGACAGAGCTTCAATCTTCAATGGTATGGAAAAAATGAGAGAGAGATTAAGAAAGGGAAAAACTGAAGGATGGCCCACTCATCCATCATTCTTTCTGTCTAAAAGGTCAGGTTGATTTTGTAGGTTGGGATTGGTGGAAGAGCGGTGGATTGCAGATGCAGAGAACAGCAGGGCGTTTCACGCTGCCATGACCAGCTAAGGAGGGCTCCTTAAAACGAATCTGCCAGTAAACATTTTGGCCTGACTCTGGGTCATCTCTCCTGTCTGAGCCCAGACCTGGCCGAGCGTGAAGATAAGGATGTACAGTGGCTTGCGAAAGTATTCACCCCCCTTGGCATTTTTCCTATTTTGTTGCCTTACAACCTGGAATTAAAATTGATTTTTTGGGGGTTTGTATCATTTGATATACACAACATGCATACCACTTTGAAGATCTTTTAACAAAACAAAAAAAAATTGTGAAACAAACAAGAATTAATAAAGAAATCTGAAAACTTGAGCGTGCGTAACTATTCAACTATTCAGCAATTACAGCTGCAAGTCTCTTGGGGTATGTCTCTATAAGCTTGGCACATCTAGCCACTGGGATTTCTGCCCATTCTTCAAGGCAAAACTGCTCCAGCTCCTTCAAGTTGGATGGGTTCCGCTGGTGTACAGCAATCTTTAGGTCATGCCACAGATTCTCAATTGGCTTGAGGTCTGGGCTTTGACTAGGCCATTCCAAAACATTTAAATGTTTCACTCGAGTGTTGCTTTAGCAGTATGCCTAAATTTTTAGTCTCATCTGATCAGAGTACCTTCTTCCATATGTTTGGGGAGTCTCTCACATGACTTGTGGCGAACACCAAACGTGTTTGCTTATTTTTTTCTTAAAGCGATGGCTTTTTTCTGGCCACTTTTCCATAAAGCCCAGCTCTGTGTAGTGTACGGCTTAAAGTGGTCCTATGGACAGATACTCCAATCTCCGCTGTGGAGCTTTGCAGCTCCTTCAGGGTTATCTTTGGTCTCTTTGTTGCCTCTCTGATTAATGCCCTCCTTGCCTGGTCTGTGAGTTTTGGTGGGCGGCCCTGTCTTGGCAGGTTTGTTGTGGTGCCATATTTTTTCAATTTTTTTATAATGGATTTAATGGTGCTCCGCGGGATGTTCAAAGTTTCGGAAATTTTTTATAACCCAACCCTGATCTGTACTTCTCAATGACTTTGTCCCTGACCTGTTTGTAGAGCTCCTTGGTCTTCATGGTGCTGCTTGCTTGGTGGTGCCCCTTGCTTAGTGGTGTTGCAGACTCTGGGGCCTTTCAGAACAGGTTTATATATACTGAGATCATGTGACACTTAGATTGCACACAGGTGGACTTTATTTAACTAATTATGTGACTTATGAAGGTAATTGGTTGCACCAGATCTTATTTAGTGGCTTCAATACAATGGAATACATATGCACGCACCACTTTTTTGTTATTTATTTTTTAGAATTTTTTTTAACAAGTTTTTCATTTCACTTCACCAATTTGGACTATTTTGTGTAAGTCCATTACATGAAATCCAAATAAACATCAATTTAAATTACAGGTTGTAATGCAACAAAATAGGAAAAACGCCAAGGGGGCTGAACACTTTTGCAAGGCACTCTATATGCAAAAACAAACAGTGCTCATACAGGATTATGACTGTGCTAAGAGCTATGTAAATTAGTAATCCGTTTGGATAAGGGGATTGTAAATATAAATTACAATTGTTTTAGATCTACAGTATTTTACCTTATGATTGCTAGAGACAAATGTGAAACCAGACATATGGCAGCCAACCTTAAAAAAATATCAACATGACAGGTACAGTATTTCTGCCCCTTTCCCACAGTGAACTATAAATGCTTTGACGTTATGCAAAATTTGTATTCTATGGCCTTTTATTTTAAGAGAGATGTAACTCAAATGGGTACTGCAGCCTAGTTCATATGATCACATTTCAACAAATTGTGTGGGCCAAATTTAACCTTTGTGCACTCTCAAATGTTTTAATTATAATACAGTATATGCCCCAACTTTCTGTTTTCTATTTGTAGCCAATCACGTTGAATATTATCCACTATCAGTAGCGACTGTCAGTAATAACCACACATGCAACTGCCAATTTAGTGTTTGTTCCCTTCCGTTAGCCGACATTTCTTATCATTCCATTCCATTACAGTGTTTTGTTACCTTCATTTGCTTCCTCTGTAAATTCTGTCAGGTCCGTGTGGTTGTTGCTGAGGAACACTAGTAATAGTGGATCATATTTAATATAATACAAATTGGAAATGAAGGCTAATTAAATAATTACGGAGGACAGATCAAACCGTTCAGTACAGTTTGAACCTGACACATGGCACAATACTTGGCTGTTGTCATTACACAGTTCCATGATCGTTGATGGCAATAGGGTATATACTGTATTTATATGTACACTATTATGTACACTATTCTCCCTATTCTAATTTGATTCTAATTGTACACTAATCTTCCAACATGAGTTGAAGAACTGAATGTGTCAATTTTTTTGAATTAATCTAACCACAGTTTTTTTGTGTGTGCATAAAGTTTCTCCAACCATAAGATTCTTGAATACTTCCCTAACATACAGTGCCTTCAGAAAGTATTCACACCCCTTGACTTTTTCCACATTTTGTTGTGTTACAGCCCAAATTTAAAATGGATTAAATTTAGATTTTTTTGTCACTGTCCTAAACACAATACCCCATAATGTTAAAGAGGCATTATGCTTTTCAAAAATTTTACAAATTACACTGAACAAAAATATAAATGCAACATGCAACAAATTCTACGATTTTACTGAGTTACAGTTCATATAAGGAAATCATTCAATTGAAATAAATTCATTAGGCCCTAATCTATGGATTTCACATAACTAGGAATACAGATATGCATCTGTTGGTCACAGATACCTTAAAAAAAAGGCAGGGCCGTGGATCAGAAAACCAGTCAGTATCTGGTGTGACCACCATTTGCCTCATGCAACGGGACACATAGTTGATCAGAGAGTTGATTGTGGCCTGTGGAATGTTGTCCCACTCCTCTTCAATTGTTGTGCTAAGTTGCTGGATTTTGGCGGGAACTGGAACACGCTGTCGTACACGTCGATCCAGAGCATCCCAAACATGCTCAATGGGTGACATGTCTGGTGAGTATGCAGGCCATGGAAGAACTGGGACGTTTTCAGCTTCCAGGAATTGTGTACAGATCCTTAAGACATGGGGCCGTGCATTATCATGCTGAAACAATAGGTGATGGTGGTGGATGAATGGCACGACAATGGGCCTCAGGATCTCGTCATGGTATCTCTGTGCATTCAAATTGCCATCGATAAAATGCAATTGTGTTCATTGTCCATGGTTTGTGCCTGCCCATACACTAACTCCACCGCTACCATGGGGCACTCTGTTCACAACGTTGACATCAGCAAACTGCTCGCCCACCTGATGCCATAAACGCTGTCTGCCATGTGATGGTACAGTTAAAACCGGGATTCATCTGTGAAGAGCACACTTCTCCAGCGTGCCAGTGGCCATCGAAGTTGAGAATTTCTCCACTGAAGTCGTTTACGACGCCAAACTGTAGTCAGGTCAAGACCCTGGTGAGGACGATGAGTACGCAGATGAGCTTCACTGAGACGGTTTCTGACCATTTGTGCAGACATTCTTCGGTTGTGCAAACCCACAGTTGCATCAGCTGTCCGGGTGACTGGTCTCAGACTATCCTGCAGGTGAAGAAGCCGGATGTGGAGGTCCTGGGCTGGCATGGTTACACGTGGTCTGCGGTTGTGAGGCCTGTTAGACATACTGCCAAATTCTCTAAAACAACATTGGAGGAAGCTTATGATAGAGAAATGAACATTCAATTCTCTGGCAACAGCTCTGGTGGACATTCCTGCAGTCAGCATGCCAATGGCACCCTTCCTCAAAACTTCAGACATCTGTTGTGTTGTGTGACAAAACTGCACATTTTAGAGTGGCCTTTTATTGTCCCAAGCACCTGGAACAACACATCTATCTCAATGAGCAGTTTCTCTCTTCTTCCTGGTTCTGTTTCTCTCCCTCTCGCTATCCTTCTCTCTCTCCCTCTGACTGACACACACACACATACACACACACACAGTGTGTTTCAGAAAGGAAGGCCGTAAAGCACAAGGTGCACCTGTGTAAGTATCATGCTGTTTAATCAGCTTCTTGATATGCCACACCTGTCAGGTGGATGGATTATCTTGGCAATGGATAAATGCTCACTAACAGGGATGAAAACAAATTTGTGCAAAAAACATTGAGCTAAATAAGCTTTTTGAACATTTCTGGGATCTTTTATTTCAGCTCATTAAACATGGGACCAACAGTTCACATGTTGTGTTTATATTTTTGTGAAGTGTAAATGTAGTTGCTAAAATATACTTAAGTATCAAAAGTAAAAGCATTAATAATTTCAAATTCCTTATACTAAAGGAAAAACTCTTATTTTGTTTTTGTTTCATTAGTCCATTGTTGACATAGTCCCAAAATGTTTTGCTTGCCAGCAATCAAGTGTTCAAGTTGTGTAACTTTCAAAATACTGAAATCATCACAAAATAGCATCATATAATGCTAAATGCATCATACGGTGATGATTTCTGTATTTTGAAAGTTACACTACATGACCAGAAGTATGTGGACACCTGCTTGTCGAACGCGTTCCACTTCTACAGAGTCCAGTGGCGACGAGCTTTGCACCACTGTAGCCGACGCATGGCATTGCAAAAGGTGATCTTAGGCTTGTGTGCGACTGCTCAGCCATGGAAACCCATTTCATGACGCTCCCGACGAACAGTTATTGTGCTGACGTTGCTTCCAGAGGCAGTTTGGAACTCGGTAGTGATTTTTACGTGCTATGTGCTTCAGCACTCGGCGGTCC
Organism: Coregonus lavaretus; assembly: GCF_964263955.1. Classification (NCBI taxonomy): domain Eukaryota; kingdom Metazoa; phylum Chordata; class Actinopteri; order Salmoniformes; family Salmonidae; genus Coregonus; species Coregonus lavaretus. The sequence goes on along the minus strand of NC_140008.1, from coordinate 32,218,165 downwards.
CGTTCTGTGAGTTTGTGTGGCCTACCACTTCGTGGCTGAGGCGTTGTTGCTCCTAGACGTTTCCACTTCACAATAAAGCACTTACAGTTGGCAGGGGCAGCTCTAGCAGGGCAGAAATTTTACGAACTGACATGTTGGAAAGGTGGCATCCTATGACGGTGCCACTTTGAAAGTCAATGAGCGCTTCAGTAAGGACATTCTACTGGCAATGTTTGTCTATGGAGATTGCATGGCTGTGTGCTCGATTTTATACACCTTTCAGCAAAGGGTGTGGCTGAAATAGCAGAATCCACTAATTTGAAGGGGTGTCCACATACTTTTGTATATATAGTGTATATATCTTGAAAACTTGATTGCTGACATGGAAAACATGTTGGGACTAGATCAACAATGGACTAATGAAACAAATACCAAAATATCGTTTTTGGGTGGAATTTTCCTTTAAGCAAACCAGTCAGTTTTTTATTTATTTACGGATAGCCAGGGGCAACACTTAGTTTACAAACTAAGCATTTGTGTTTAGTGAGTCCGCCAGATCAGAGGCAGTAGGGATGACCAGGGATGTTCTCTTGATAAGTGCCTGAATTTGACAATGTTTCTGTCCTGCTAAGCATTCAGAATGTAATGAGTACTTTTGTGTGTCAGTGAAAAAATATGGAGTAAAAATTATATTATTTTCTTTAGGAATGTAGTGTTGTAAAAGTAAAAGTTGTCCAAAATATATATAGTAAAGTACAGATACCCCCCAAAAATGACTTAAGTAGTGCTTTAAAGTATTTGTACTTAAGTACTTTACACCACCGCCAGAAAGCATGACCACAGAGGATTATTAGCTTCTTATTTTTTTTTCTTCTGTGGATTGCTTCAAATCACAAGTGTGTGGGGAAGCATGCAATTTGGGCCGCACACGTGGCAATATGTCTAGCTGATTGAGATGCGGATGTCAGTGAAAAGCATCTGTGTCTTGAGTATAATTTAAAATGTTGCAACAAGAAGAAGGGGAGGGGTGGTCGCTCTCCAGAATACATGCACTCAGCTCTCCAGAATAATGCTCAGCTGTCTCCTGCCAATTCTTGCGCATTCATTGTTTCATTCTGTGAATTGTTCGCCCTTTGATTGTTACTTGTTTTAAATCAATTCCCCATTACATATGTCACCAGTAGGCCTAGTAAATGTACTGTTAATCCCCCATCATTTGGTTACATACATTTCTGTTCATGCATGTATTAATTACAGTCATTTACTGTTCTCATTCTCGGAGTGAAAACGTTGTTTGCAGAGTTCCCAACCTGCTACACTTGAGAGAAACAAATTTTTGTTTATTTCATAACCATTACAAGTTTTGTCAATATTTTCATTGTCTTTTGTTTGGAGTGCTCCATGAGCAATGAGCAATGTGTGTGGTTTCCCTGTCCTGATAATGTTGAGGGGGCACCTGAGCACGCATAGAAGTAGGCCTACCTTGCCTGCTTAGTGCAAATGTAGGAAAGAGCCAATTTGGCAGTCTGATTTCTGATTGTCTTAACTCACCACATCCACCACTAATAAACTGAGCTTCTCAGTCATTTTTTCTTCACCTCACACATTGTCAACTAAGTCTGTTTTTTAAACATCCATTGCGAATGATAGTTCCTCAGTATTTGAAAAATCTTTCAAACACTCCCGGCTACTTGAAAATCTATGGAAAGACCTGAAAATGGTTGTCTAGCAATGATCAACAACCAATTTGAAAATAATTAAGGTCTAATATTTCACAATCCAGGTGTGGAAGGCTCTTAGAGACTTACCCAGAAAGATCGCTGCCAAAGGTGCTTCTACAGTTTTGACTCAGGGGTGTGAATACTTATGTACATGAGATATTTCTAAATTTCTTTTTCAATAAATTTGAAAACATTTCAAGAAACATGTTTTTACTTTATCATGATGGGGTACTGTGTGTAGATGGGTAAGAAAAAATGTTTTGAATCCATTTTGAATTGATACAGTATACTCAATGGGGAGAGCATGAACGGCAACAACACCGGGACACAGTGTCCTCCTCAGCTTTCACAACACTGTGACACAGGCTGTGTGATTCGGTTCACTTGGCTCTCAGCTGCGCGACATACGTCCGTGTCCGTATAACCTCTCAACAACATTGTTCTATAATGTTACAGTATTAGCAAAACCTGTTAACTTTACCAGAAGTATGCAAACGTTTGGTGGCACAGAAGAGGAATACCTTGTGAGTCTGGTAAAATAATCTGTAGTATTGTGTAGGATTTAGCTATGTTGTATTAGTTAGCTAAGGTTTGAAGTAGGTGTATCTACCTGTCTTATTTGTATTTGTTCAATGCCTCAACTGATATCATAAACTATATTGGATATATGACTGTACAGATTCCTGGTTCGAATCAACCCAAGATAATGATCCCTGGAGATGGGACAAAGTGCATGGCAAGGTTGCCCAGAGGAAGCCAGCTGTTCTCAACCCCTATACATTGCCCCATTCTTCCAAGAGCTCACTGAGTTTGAATGAAGGCCTGTAGTGAGGTAAGTACACACACTCACACACACGCACACATACACACACACACACACACACACAACGGCATCTTGATATGTCTCCTTGTCACCTATTTTTTTACCCACAGAGTAACAGTCCTGGTGCTCTCTGTCTCTAATTAAATTCTTTATTTTTCTATGCCTGTCCTAGGGGTGAGAAGCGCTGACAAATCAGAACTGAGGAGGATTATTTACGGAGCCCCATGAGGAACACCTGATGCTGCACTGACTTCTCTCTCCTGGATGCTCTCCTGCCCAAACTGTCCCGTTGTATGTTTCACCGCCTCTGAACCCCCTTACCCCGAATAGAGTTGCCCCGATCATAGATCTAGGATTGTACCTAATCCCAATTGTAACTCCATCTCCCTCTCTCTCTTTGTCTCTCTCTCCCCCACTCCCCCCACACACAGGCACACAATACAGTTTTTTAATTAGTTGTGTAATTATGCTCTTATTTGGTTACATACAGTACGTGTTAACTGTTGTTACTTCTATTGTCAATTCTGTTATTAATTTGATAATGTTGTTACCAATTTGAATAAATGTATTTTATGTACAAATGTATTGTTTTTCTTACATTTTCTTACTGTAAATGTACAGCATTATACTGCCACCAGAGTTGCCAACTTAATACTGTCGTTTTGCTTTACAGCAGAGATGCTGTAATATATTTTACAGTACTATCTTCCTTACTGTAAAACATTACAGTATAATCCCTGCTGTAAATTGACAACTATGGTGCCAGTATAATGCTGTACATTTACAGGGAAAAGCTTTACAGTGTAGCCTATCTTCTAGTGTTGTGCCGATAACGGTCGCCCCCATCGTGACTTTTTTTCTGCGTGTGATGTCAGATTTTCTCACTGTTCCAAAATATGATTGTTACGCAACAAGACAGTTAAACCGTGCTCCCCTCAAACCAAGGCTCGCTGCCTGCTAATTATCTATAGGCTATGTTTCAACTTGTCAATTTCAAATTATTTTCTATCAACTTTTATTTTCAACAATTTAACAGTTTGAATTGAGGTGTGTTCCACCTCCTCAGTAATTCAAATAGAAGTAGCCCATTTCACTGTTGCAGAGAATTTACGTTTTAGGCTTTACTGAGCCGGACAAACTTCTCTCTTCTATGAGAGCCCAAGCACAAACATTTTCCTCTCTGGCACATTTTTCAGCTGGCACCCGCATTGCCTTCACTACTGATAATAACTTTGGACATGTGTGCGTTCCTATCAAAGTGCTTAATTACGTTATCATTATAGTTTCTGTATATCGTTTTGTTGTTTCTACTGTAGCATACCATATGTATGTATGGAGCATAATGTATTTACTGTTTTATTCACATGTTTTCAAGTACTGGTGACAAATCATGCATTCTGATTCTTGCATAGAATGTAATAGACACATATGATGTGTGTAAAATACTTTTTTGAAGGTTGGACTGATTATGATGAGCTAATGCTAAGCTAATTGCCAGCTATGTGTGGCGCCATGTTTGTTGACTTCATGCAATGCATTCTGGTTGTCACGTAAACGTCTGTCAGACCAAAGATGTTATAACAAAACGAGGTGAAGGGATGGTTCACTCGTCTTTCGAGTAAACTTCCGGAAGTGATTGATGGAAGTGAATGACGGTAGACAACACACCCCCTTCAACATGCATACCGCAAACAGACACAACTCATTTTGTAACCATCTTTGGTTGACGCGAAAAAACAAACACGGCGGCGCGCACAAACTACCCGTCGTCTTAATTACTTTTGATTTTTTAAAAGTGTTTTACTCAATACATTTGATCACTGGTGAGGTCAATAGCAATAGTAATTGCTATTAGCTAATTAATATTATGATTTCTGTCAGCCAAGAGTTAGCTAAATATGACCGCTTGTGTTAGGTCACTCTTTCCTCAATTAGCACTACGACTAATGTAGCCTACATTTTCAGGTTTGAATGAGAATTGTGTCATGCTGTCGCTACTTCTGTGAATGTCAGAACATTGCATAAAAAAAAAAAACTGCTCACATTGAGGACATAACGTTGTAAAGACTGTGTTTGTGCAAAATGTGTCTGTAAAAAAAACAGTTTGGCCAGCTCAAACAGTGATTGTTGCATCAATCGTAACTGGACATTCTAAATAAGTGTTGTAATCATGCCGGTTTGAGCGTACACTGCAGGGACCACTGTAGAATTATCACACCTTTGTTTTCGTATGTGTCAAAGGGTGAAAGGGATTGCTTTAGATTATTTTTTTAATTAACGAATTCAATGAATAGTCCCTGATCAATTCTGTCGGCCACTCAGTGTGTGTGTTTTCGGGGGTTGAATTAAAAGTATTCAGTGCTGCAAGACAGCCACATCCGCATAGCTCTCTACACATCTGCTTAAGGTAAGTCTGAATACCAACTACTGAGAATTCTGAATCGGGCCCTATGAGATGTGTGAAATGAACTTTGTAAACTGATATGAAATCATATCTATGGCCACTGGTCTCAGAGGAGCAAAAGGAAAAAAGAGGAAAGAGCAAAAAAGGGGGAAAATCATCCAGAATCAGAGCCCTCAGTAGCTAAGTACCTCTTCACCTCCCTCCATCCACTAGAGAGAAGACTAAATTATATTTTCTGTTGGCAATATGGTTGGGGAAACACAACTGACTGTCTTCTAAACATGTCACTGCAAAACAAACAGGGCAGTCCTTTGAACTGCATTCTCTATGCATACTGTAAAGACATAATGCATGAGGAAGAGACAGAGATATCGTGGACGTAGGTCGGGGTGCCTTGTAAGGATCTGATGGCGAGCGAGTAAACTGCCTCTCCCATCAATCCTATTAGCCAATCTTCAATCATTTGAGAATAAATTAGATGACCTAAGATTACGGTTATCCTACCAACGGGACATTAAAAACTGTAATATCTTATGTTTCACCGAGTCGTGGCTGAACGACGACATGGAAAACATACAGCTAGCGGGCTATACGCTACATCGGCAGGATAGAACGGCTGACTCCGGTAAGACAAGGGGTGGCGGTCTGTGTATATTTGTAAACATCAGCTGGTGCACAAAATCAAATACTAAGGAAGTCTCTAGGTTTTGCTCGCCTGAGGTAGAGTATCTTATGATAAGCTGTAGACCACACTATTTACCAAGAGAGTTTTCATCTATATTTTTCATAGCTGCCTATTTACCACCACAAACCAATGCTGGCATTAAGATTGCACTGAATGAGCTGTATAAGGCCATAAGTCAACAGGAAAACGCTCTTCCAGAGGCAGCGCTCCTAGTGGCCGGGGACTTTAATGCAGGGAAACTTAAATCCTTTCTACCTAATTTCTACCAGCATGTTAAATGTGCAACCAGAGGGAAAAAAAAAACTCTAGACCACCTTTACTCCACACACAGAGACGCATACAAAGCTCTCCCTCGCCCTCCATTTGGCAAATCTGACCGTAACTCTATCCTCCTTATTCCTGCTTATAAGCAAAAACTAAAGCAGGAAGCACCAGTGACTCGGTTAATAAAAAAGTGGTCAGATGACGCAGATTCTAAGCCACAGGACTGTTTTGCTTCCACAGACTGGAACATGCTCCGAGATTCTTCAGATAGCATTGAGGAGTACACCACATCAGTCACTGGCTTCATCAATAAGTGCATCGATGATGTCGTCCCCACAGTGACCGTACGTACATACCCCAACCAGAAGCCATGGATTACAGGAAACATCCGTACTGAGCTAAAAGGTAGAGCTGCCGCTTTCAAGGAGCGGGACTAACCCGGAAGCTTATAAGAAATCCCACTATGCCCTCCGACGAACCATCAAACAGGCAAAGAGTCAATACAGGACTAAGATTGATTCGTACTACACCGGCTCTGACGCTCGTCGGATGTGGCAGGGCTTGAAAACTATTACAGACTACAAAGGGAAGCACAGCCGCGAGCTGCCCAGTGACACAAAGCTTCCAGATGAGCTAAACCACTTCTATGCTCGCTTCGAGGCAAGCAACACTGAAGCATGCATGAGAGCACCAGCTGTTCCGGATGACTATGTGATCACGCTCTCCGTAGCCGATGTGAGTAAGACTTTTAAGCAGGTCAACATTCACAAGGCCGCAGGGCCAGACGGATTACCAGGATGTGTACACCGAGCATGTGCTATCCAACTGGCAAGTGTCTTCACTGACATTTTCAACATGTCCCTGCTGAGTCTGTAATACCAACATGTTTCAAGCAGACCACAATCGTCCCCGTTCCCAAGGACACTAAGATAACCTGCCTAAATGACTACCGACCCGTAGCACTAACATCTGTAGCCATGAAGTGCTTTAAAAGGCTGGTCATGGCTCACATCAACACCATTATCCCAGAAACCCTAGACCCACCCCCATTTGCATACCGCCCCAACAGATTCACAGATGATGCAATCTCTATTGCACTCCACACTGCCCTTTCCCACCTGGACAAGAGGAACACCTACTTGAGAATGCTATTCATTGACTACAGCTCAGCATTCAACACCGTTGTGCCCTCAAAGCTCATCACTAAGCTAAGGATCCTGGGACTAAACACCTCCCTCTGCAACTGGATCCTGGACTTCCTGACGGGCTGCCCCCAGTTGGTAAGGGTAGGTAACAACACATCTGCCACACTGATCCCCCTCAGGGGTGCGTGCTCAGTCCCCTCCTGTATTCCCTGTTCACCCATGACTGCATGGCCAGGCACGACTCCAACACCATCATTAAGTTTGCAGACGACACAACACTGGTAGGCCTGATCACCGACAACGATGAGACAGCCTATAGGGAGGAAGTCAGAGACTTGGCCGTGTGGTGCCAGGATAACAACCTCTCCCTCAACGTGACCAAGACAAAGGAGATGATTGTGGACTACAGGAAAAAAAATAGGACTGAGCACGCCCCCATTTTCATCGACGGGGCTGTAGTGGAACAGGTTGAGAGCTTCAAGTTCCTTGGTGTTCACATCACCAACGAACTATCATGGTGCAAACACACCAAGACAGTCGTGAAGAGGGCACGACAAAGCCTATTCCCCCTCAGGAGACTGAAAAGATTTGGCATGGGTCCTCAGATCCTCAAAAAATTATACAGCTGCACCATCGAGAGCATCCTGATTGGTTGTATCACCGCCTGGTATGGCAACTGCTTGGCCTCCGACCCCAAGGCACTACAGAGGGTAGTGCGTACGGCCCAGTACATCACTGGGACCAAGCTTCCTGCCATCCAGGACCTCTATACCAGGCGGTGTCAGAGGAAGGCCCTCAAAATTGTCAAAGACTCCAGCCACCCTAGACATAGACTGTTCTCTCTGCTACCGCACGGCAAGCGGTACCGGAGTGCCAAGTCTAGGTCCAAAAGACTTCTCAACAGCTTCTACCCCCAAGCCATAAGACTCCTGAACAGCTAATCATGGCTACCCGGACTATTTGCACTGCCCCCCCACCCCCACCCCCACCCCCACCCTCACCCCATCTTTTTACGCTGTTGCTACTCTGTTAGTTATTTATGCATAATCACTTCAACTCTACCCACCGGCACCGGTACCCCCCTGTATATATAGCCTCCCTACTGTTATTTTATTTGACTTCTGCTCTTTTTTTCTCACCACTTTTTTGTTGTTGTTTTATTTTACTTTTTTATTCAAAATAAATGCACTGTTGGTTAAGTAAGCATGCACTGTTGGTAAGTAAGCATTTCACTGTAATGTCTGCAGCTGTTGTATTCGGCGCATGTGGCCAATACAATTTGATTTGATTTGATAATGCACATAGAGTATGTTAGTGTTCTCTCTACTTTCTTTGTCAGAGTGATAAAGAGATTGTTTTAGTGATCAGATAGGATGGTGGCAGTCAGCACAGATGTGGGCTCAGACACAAGTCCCCTCCTCAGCCCCCGTGCAGCTGCTGGAATGCCCCTGGGACCGGCACAAACATCTGGAAGGAATATCCAATGGGAATGATACAGTAACCAGAGTAATGAAAAATACATTCACCACCAAGCCATCGTATAAAAACAAGCTTACCTGACACGCCACGATATGCACTGTTATGATGCTCTTTGATTTGTGTTATTCTGCTTAGCTAATAAGCTATGTGTACATGGATACAGAATCAACAGCAAATACCATCATAAAGCAGACCACATGGACAAGGCCAGTATGTCACTGTATCTATGATTCCCACCAGACATGGCATTTTATCTACTTTGATCCTCTCTATCCAAAACACCTGTTTAAAGTTCACTTCTAATTGGATTTTTGTTGCATAGGAGCAAATGTAATTTAGTTGCAGTCACCTAATATAATATGTTTGCCATACTGGAGCTTGTCATTGCATGGTTATATGCATCTTTATATCTGAATAAATAAAGAGAGAAAGCTATGAGGTAAATTCCACTGCAAGTAATGTAATATGGTATATTTTTCCACATTTGAGTCCTTTTTTTAACAAAGAATGTATACCATAGCCATATTAAAAGTCCTTTGTACGGTTTTGTACTCTCGATTATGAATATATTATGTGCTTAAGGTTAGACACACAAGCTAAAGAGACTGTGACACATTAAACATTAAACATTTTCAGAAGGACACAAACTGCTTAAAAGCGTTGGGTGACAAGGTCAGATGAGTGGTGCAGAATGTGAGTCAGTAGGACAGCTTTAAAGGGAGGGTTTGAATGTGACTGGCTGTGCTGTTTAAAGATTGTTTGCATCCCAAATGGCACCCTATTCCCTTAGGGCTCTGGTCAAAAGTAATGCACTATATAGGGAATAGGGTGTCATTTGGGATGCATTCATTGTTTAGAGCTCAGTGATGTGAGACCGTGCCACAGGGGATGGCCTCAGGGCTCTTTTATAATGAGCTTTTGAAAATGTCGCAAATAATGTAAATGTTTCTACTTAAATGTCCACTTATGAATGTATAAACAAATCCCTGTATACAGCGAAGGGATTTACAATACCACTACGGTTGTACCACAAGAGCAACAACCACTCAAGATGATGATAATGTTGGTAATTGCTTTTCAAAAAGCCTGACACAAAAAATTATCTCATTACATTCATATGAAATTGTTTTAGTGTTTCTCTCTTCAGCTGTCTGTTTTGATTGAGGGTCCGATGTTTGCAGGGTGGTTAGACGTGATATAGTGAAGGATTACCTTGTGTGTAGGTACAGCAGACCATTGAGTCTGTCAAGCTAATGTTGCCTTTTAGTACTACACACACAGCCAATAATCCCCATAAATGTTCTCTTTACCAGCGTCTGCTATCTGCTAGTACCGCTTGACTGGCATTGAGTTCTCTAAGACCTGGCCTTGGATGTTTGGCCCCGGCCTGCCTCTCCACCCCCAGCGGCCTTTGCACTGCTGCATGCCCCCAGTTCATCATGGGGCAGCAGTGAGGCCTCAGCCTGGACAGCCAGCCAGTCCTCTTGCCCTCCTGGGACCTCTTCATTATCTGTCATTAAATGTTTTAAAGTTTGCGTAATTGATCCTCCCCCAATAAGTTGTGATTGATTTATGGCGGTCTGGGCTGTAGAAGGTAGCTAGTGATTAAAAATGAATAACCCTGTTATGTGTCTTCAAAATCCTTTAGGCGCTCCTGGGCCCAGTGTCCTCTCATTGATTGACCTTGTGCTGAGAATCTCATAGACTTCATTTTTTCCCCTCCCCTGCTAGTGTGGGAAGAGTTATGTTTGAGCTTTTTTCCCTTGATAGCTTGACTTTGATTTTCTCTTACTCCTCCTGTCTCAATCTATCTCTGTCTCACTCTCTCTGTCTCTCTCACTCACTCATTCCATCATCCCTCCCTCTCACTCTATCTCTCTCCCTCTCTCTCTGTCTCCCCATCTCTCTCTCTTCCCTCTCCTATACGCCCCCTCTCTCTTTCTCCCTCCCTCCATCTAGGCTGAAGTTACTCAGAGGGAGACGATGAATAAATAAAGCATGGTCCATAAACAGCTTTCCACTATTATTTAAGCTTCCAGGGCCTGGCACTCTGACATCCTCCCTCTCCTGCCATCAAATTCAAGTGTGTAAATTTTCTAAAAGGCTCTGAATGTTTTATGATGATTTCAGGGAATGACGGAGTAATAGCTGAATAGTGAAGCTATTAGTTTTAATATTTATATTGAGTGCTTTGAATCATTTATGTAACAGGATGTAAAATCAGAGCTGCGGGATGTATGTGCTTCACAACCACAGCCACTTGGTAAAAAATATTTGTTTTGTTGAGGAGCGCAATGCAGGCTGCAGTCATCACCAAACTGTTGTGATCTAGCTGGCTGCCCATCGGGGTGAAGGGCGACACGCTCCTCCTCCATCAATTTTAAAAGCACTTCTTGAAAATAGTTTCTTAAAATATAGAGTGTTCCTGAAAAAAGGAACACATCTGAAGCATGTTTGCGTTTATAATTCAGATGTTAAGTCCTCTGCTACTGGATACTGAATTGATTTATCCTCAAGCCTAGTAATGTCATGTTTGTAATACTTAGCCTACTGTAGATATTATAGTTCACTAAACCTTTTTATGCAGTTTCCGTCAGAAAGCATACAACTACAGAGTTCTTCTCCTTATGTTTTATTTCCGTGATCCATTGGCTTGGAAATAAAAATAATGAACATTCTTGCCTAATATTAACAATGTAGATGAAAACATTTACACTATATCTAAAAATATACTACTGTCAACATTACACTTTATTTAACTGAACATTTATTTGATCAACATAATTAATTTCAGGATTTAATAAAATAAGATATGTTTTTTTTTAAAAATGCAAAAAACATGCAAGGGTTTTAACATAAGAGTTTGTATCATAAGTGTTGTATGCATCATGACACAGCTGCCACTAAAGAAGGTTCCCCTCAGTCAAATCCTTCCAGAAATATAGAGCCACAGTTTGGTGTTGCTCTTTCCCCTTGGCACATGGAGCTTGAAAAAAGGCCTGATGTATTTTCTGCTCTGCAGAGCTCTGTGGAGTTAAAGGCCAGTTTATTCTTGTGGGTATCAGACTTGGCGGTCCTGAGGGGGACCAGACTCTTTCATGCACAGTTAGTGCATTTGACTCAGCCTGGAGATGCTCTCAGATGGAAAAGCCATGTTTAGAGGACATCTTATGAGACATTAAAGCACTGCTGCGCCATTGTTTTAGCCCTTCCTAAATGTCACTTCCGTCTCTGGAACCTGCCCTTCAGTAGAGACACAGTACAGCGCGCGGCAACGTAGCGGCACAGAGAAAATATTTATTGTTGTTGTTGTTCCCAAATAGGGTCCATTTGGAGACGGGGAAGCATAATGTAAACTGGATAGGCTAGTCCGTCCGGATGGCCATCGTGTGTAACAAGTTCTACACCACTTTTGGTCCACTATAAGGTGTGTACAGGAAGGTGTGTAAGTGGTCACCAAGCCCATCCCACACCTGCTCCTGATTTCTAAAGGTGGCTACAAGCTCCAATCCATCGATCGACGTGCGTGCATGTGCAAGGGTGGAGTCTGTTTTTTGGGGGCAGCGCACATTTTTGTCCACATCGTCGTTGCGTTCCACCCAGAGAGGAAGTCCGACTTGTGTAGTGTATATCCACTAGGGGGCTTGCGGAGCCAGAGTAGGTTACCAAGCAAGAGGGGCCGAGGCACTCTTTGACTGTAGCTAGCAACGACATTTAAACTTCCGGATCCGGTGTTAATGCCTTTTTGTTTACAAATACTAACTACCTACCTACACGTCTGGCTAGTCTGGTGTTCTATGCTTTACGACGCTACTTTTTAGCCACAGAACCAGAAGCAAACATGTCTCTCTATGAATTGCAATTCCTAGAGCTTTAACTCCACTGAACACTACAAGAGGGGACGATGGAGAATACATGTCTCATGTCCAACCTATGCGAAGCATTGTTGAGGAAAGACATTTTCAATACTTTTGGATATGGGTTGCCAAATTTGACGACTTGATTCAGCGGCTTGTCCCTAACATTTCGCCCGAGAGAACTCACAGCTTGTCTGTGCTGCAGAAAGACTGTCTGTGACCCTTCGGTCTGTGGCGAGTGGCAGCACACAGCAAAGTATCGCTGTGAGTTATAAGCTAGGAATCTCAACAGTTTGTGCCATTGTTACGGAAGAGTGCCAGGCTATATGGCATGTCCTGAAGGAGGATTTTGTTGCTTATCGCTCCGTGGCAACATGGGCAGAAATCGCTAGAGAGTTTTGTGCAGTAGCTGTCAACGGAAAACATATTCGGATCTGAGCTCTGGCAAACTCGGGCAGAGAGTACTACAACTACAAGGGATTTTTTTCAATGACTGATGGCAGTCTGCGATGCAAAGTACCGCATCACCATGATAGACGTGGGTGCATATGGTCGGTCGAGAAGTGCGGGAATCTTCTGACGAAGCAAGTTCGGCTTCCAACTCATTGCAGGCTAGCTGTCGCTACCAAGGCCAGAGTGCTTGCCAGGGACCCAAACACAGAGCATATATGTCTTTGTGGGAGACAAGGCATTCCCTCTGATGGTAAAGATGATGCGACCATATCCAGGTAAGATACACTAAATACATGTGACTATACATATGATGTGAAAATTATACCATTATAGACGTTGTAATTATATGCCTCACATAAAAGTGATCTGGCATCCCAGTAAGAGGATGGGGGCCTATGTCCAAAGCATAGGCTACACAGTTGTTGCAGTACACATTTGATAGCCTTCATGTTCCTGTTCAATACTAATGGAAAAACGTATTTTATTCAAAGGTTCTTCTGGCCTTGATGATGCCAAGAAGATCTACAATTACCACCACTCAAGAGCCAGAAGAATTTCAGAGAACTGCTTTGGGATCCTTGCTGCAAGATAGGGATCCTGTGACGAGCCCTTGAGGTTGCCCCAGAGAAAGGCCTGCATGGCCCTCCACAGCTACCTTTGCACCACAGATACTTCAGACACTGACAACACAGAGTCATCAACACGGTACAGCCACCCCACGTTTGTTGACCACTCCACACCCACTGGGGACCTGCATCCAGGAGAATGGAGACAGGTGGTACAAGGAGACACCAGCTTCCTGGTCCCAAGAAACATGTCAGCAGACAGGGCAACCAGAGTGCTATAGATGTGTGCAACAACCTCAAGGACTACTTCCTCACACCAGCTGGTTAAGTGTCTTTCCAGGATGCTACTATCACGCATGGCACCCTACAGTAAATGTTCAGATGTTGGAGTGTGGTTTGGAAATCATGTGCGCACATATGTTCTCTTCCTCTGGCTGATGACTGTTTATACTGTTTGTCATATTGTGAGCTACACGCTTGGTTTTGGTGTTTGGAATTGGCTGTTCTTCTTATTCATACGTTACAAATCACAATAAAGACTACCATAATGACAGTCACTTCATCCTTATGTTGTTTTAGTTAGTCATATTTTGGGGAGGCTAGACCCTCAAGACATTTACCTAACCTTGTGTTATGTGTAGTGGCCTTTCAAAGAATGGCTGTCCAGCTGTAGACAATAGGGCTAGACCCTTGAGCCATTTACCCAATCAACATAACATAAGGTTGTACATGGTCATGTGTAGTGGCCTTTTAATGGAGGCCTTCCTGCTATGGTATATGGGTGAGACTGAGTGTCCAGCTGTAGACAATAAGGACAGACCCCCAAGACCTTAACCACATCTACATAGCTCATGTACAAAGCAGTACTTTTACTGAGTGACTGATTCAGAACAGTAATATTTTCTGCCACAAGTACATACAGTGGGGGAAAAAAGTATTTAGTCAGCCACCAATTGTGCAAGTTCTCCCACTTAAAAAGATGAGAGAGGCCTGTAATGTTCATCATAGGTACACGTCATTGCCATATCTTTCAAAACTGTGCTCTTCTACAAAAGTGCTTAACCTATAACCTATATACTTATTATGGACACAGTATGTTTTACATTATTTATCTTGTTGTTATTAGTTGTTATTAGTCCCAACCTTCAACTCCATTCAACCCCTCCCATCTATCTCTTAACACCATACATATTGGATTTCTATTTGCAATATATTTTTCAACTGTACTGTGATGTTTCACAAAAGTTCTGAACCCTTTTATTCTCATTGTTTCTACAGATTGTAAATTGAGTATTATTATATTATTGATCGATTGACTATGACTTTTTAGATCACCCAGTAGTGCTATCTGCAGGGTTAGCTCCTCGTCAGGGCGCGGATCAGAGGAGAGAGGTTGTGTTTTCTCTAAGCAGGAGGTAAGCTTGGCTTCTTTTATGGTGTTGAGTAAAGCTTAAACCATGTATTTAGATCGTAGGTAGGTAGTTGTAGTTAGGTATTGTAGGTAGTTTATTTAGGTAGTTATTTAGGTAGTTATTGTAGGTTTCCGTAGGTAATTATTGTAGGTAAGTATTGTTTACGGCGGAGCCCGGCGAAGCACGAGGCTAGCTAGCTAGCGGGTAGCTACCGGTAACGTTTAGCAATGGTGGAGAGTTGTTTCCAATGTTAATGTGCCAGCTAGCCAACGTTTAATTTTTGCTGCGTTATGAAAGGAACTAGACACGGACACGAATTATCTGTTTAGTGTGTTAACACACTACTGGTAGTTTGTTGTAACCAAGTATTGGTGCTAAACTGTGTGTTATTGGATGCTAGCATGCTAGTTAGCTATGGTGTCATAGTTAGGCATCGTGGGCTGTTGTGGGTAGTTACTGTAGGTTAGCATTGTTTTTCGGCAGTGCCGGGTGTAGCACGAAGCTAGCTAGCTAGCCGTTCTTCAAACAAAGTCAACACAGTAGCCATTGCTAGCTAGCCAACACGACCAGCTAACTGTACTGTAGTAGCTAAATACAATATACTTGTGCTAGCTAGCCAACGTCTAATTATTGCTGCGTTATGAAAGGAACTAGACACGGACACGAATGATCTGTTTAGTGTGTCAACACACTATTGGTAGTTTGTTGTAACCAAGTATTGGTGCTAAACTGTGTGTTATTGGATGCTAGCATGCTAGTTAGCTATGGTGTCATAGTTAGGCATCGTGGGCTGTTGTGGGTAGTTACTGTAGGTTGGCATTGTCTTCGGCGGTGCCGGGTGTAGCACGAAGCTAGCTAGCTAGCTGTTTTTCGAACAGAGTCAACACAGTAGCCATTGTGTGCTGTACTGTGGCAGCTAAATACAATATATTTGTGCTAAGCTAGCCATCGTTTAATTATTGCTGCGTTATGAAAGGAACTAGACACGGACACGAATTATCTGCTTAGTGTGTTAACACACTATTGGTGGTTTGTTGTGACCAAGTGTTGGTGCTAAACTGTGTGTTATTGGATGCTAGCATGCTAGTTAGCTATGGTGTCATAGTTAGCTAGCTGAATAAAGTGGGTTGAGTCTATTCCTTTAAACATTGGACCGCTGTGGTTCACAACAATTCTGATTTCTAAAGGTGGAAGTTGGGAGAGTTTTTGTTCGGGTGGTTCAGTGAAACAATTATAGTTTCTGAGGTGGAAGTTTTGGTGAGGGAGGCCCTGCTCTCTCCTCTCCCAGATGTTTAGTTCATTTCATTCCGATCTCCTCTGCATTATTGTAGCCATTTGCTACAGCCTGTCAACTATGCCTCTGCCTATCCCTGTTCTCTCCTCTCTGCACAGGCTACACAAACGCCTCACACCGCGTGGCTGCTGCCTCTCTAACCTGGTGGTCCCTGCACGCACCCCACACCTGGAGTTCCAGGTCTCAGGCAGCCTCTGGAACTGCCGTTCTGCTGCCAACAAAGCTGACTTCATCCCCGCCTATGCTAACCTCCAGTCCCTCGACTTCCTGGCGCTGACGGAAACATGGATTACCACTGAAAACACTGCTACTCCTACTGCTCTCTCCTCGTCTGACCATGTGTTCTCGCATACCCCGAGAGCATCTGGTCAGAGGGGTGGTGGCACAGGAATCCTCATCTCTCCCAAGTGGACATTCTCAATTTTTCCCCTAACCCACCTGTCTATCTCCTCATTTGAATTCCATGCTGTCACAGTCACTAGCCCATTTAAGCTTAATATCCTTGTCATCTATCGCCCTCCAGGTTCCCTTGGAGAGTTCATCAATGAGCTTGACGCCTTGATAAGTTCCTTTCCTGAGGATGGCTCACCCCTCACAGTTTTGGGGGATTTCAACCTCCCTATGTCCACATTTGACTCATTTCTCTCTGCCTCCTTCTTTCCACTCCTCTCCTCTTTTGACCTCACCCTCTCACCGTCCCCCCCTACTCACAAGGCAGGCAATACGCTTGACCTCATCTTTACTAGATGCTGCTCTTCTACTAATCTCACTGCAACTCCCCTCCATGTCTCCGACCACTACTTTGTTTCCTTTTCTCTCTCGCTCTCCTCCAACACTACTCACTCTGCCCCTACACAGATGGTAATGCGCCGCCGCAACCTTCGCTCTCTCTCTCCCACTACTCTCTCCTCTTCCATCCTATCATCTCTTCCCTCTGCTCAATCCTTCTCCCTCCAATCTCCTGATTCTGCCTCCTCAACCCTCCTCTCCTCCCTTTCTGCATCCTTTGACTCTCTGTGTCCCCTATCCTCCCGGCCGGCTCGGTCCTCCCCTCCAGCTCCGTGGCTTGATGACTCATTGCGAGCTCACAGAACAGAGCTCCGGGCAGCGGAACGGAAATGGAAGAAAACTAAACTCCCTGCCGACCTGGCATCTTTTCACTCCCTCCTCTCTACATTTTCTTCATCTGTTTCTGCTGCTAAGGCCACTTTCTACCACTCTAAATTCCAAGCATCTGCCTCTAACCCTAGGAAGCTCTTTGCCACATTTTCCTCCCTCCTGAATCCCCCCCCCTCCTCTCTCTCTGTGGATGACTTCGTCAACCACTTTGAAAAGAAGGTTGACGACATCCGATCCTCGTTTGTTAAGTCTAATGACACTGCTGGTCCTACTCACACTGCCCTACCCTATGCTTTGACTTCTTTCTCCCCTCTCTCTCCAGATAAAATCCTGCGACTTGTGACTGCAGGCCGCCCAACAACCTGCCCGCTTGACCCCATCCCCTCCTCTCTTCTCCAGACCATCTCCGGTGACCTTCTCCCCTACCTCACCTCGCTGATCAACTCATCCTTGACCGCTGGCCATGTCCCTTCCGTCTTCAAGAGAGCGAGAGTTGCACCCCTTCTCAAAAAACCAACACTCGATCCCAATGATGTCAACAACTACAGACCAGTATCCCTTCTTTCTTTTCTTTCCAAAACTATTGAGCGTGCCGTCTTTAGCCAACTCTCTTGCTATCTCTCTCAGAATGACCTTCTTGATCCAAACCAGTCAGGTTTCAGGACTGGTCATTCAACTGAGACTGCTCTTCTCTGTGTCACGGAGGCTCTCCGCACTGCTAAAGCTAACTCTCTCTCCTCTGCTCTTGTCCTTCTAGACCTGTCTGCTGCCTTTGATACTGTGAACCATCAGATCCTCCTCTCCACCCTCTCCGAGCTGGGCATCTCCGGCGCGGCTCACTCCTGGATTGCGTCCTACCTGACCGGTCGCTCCTACCAAGTGGCGTGGCGAGAAGCTGTCTCCGCACCACGTGCTCTCACCACTGGCGTCCCCCAGGGCTCAGTTCTAGGCCCTCTCCTTTTCTCCCTATACACCAAGTCACTTGGCTCTGTCATATCCTCACATGGCCTCTCCTATCATTGCTACGCTGACGATACACAACTAATCTTCTCCTTTCCCCCTTCTGATAACCAGGTGGCGAATCGCATCTCTGCATGTCTGGCAGACATATCAGTATGGATGACGGATCACCACCTCAAGCTGAACCCTGGCAAGACGGAGCTGCTCTTCCTCCCGGGGAAGGACTGCCCGTTCCATGATCTCGCCATCACGGTTGACAACTCCGTTGTGTCCTCCTCCCAGAGTGCGAAGAGCCTTGGCGTGACCCTGGACAACACCCTGTCGTTCTCCGCTAACATCAAGGCGGTGACCCGCTCCTGCAGGTTCATGCTCTACAACATTCGGAGAGTACGACCCTGCCTTACACAGGAAGCGGCACAGGTCCTAATCCAGGCACTTGTCATCTCCCGTCTGGATTACTGCAACTCGCTGTTGGCTGGCCTCCCTGCCTGTGCCATTAAACCCCTACAACTCATCCAGAATGCCGCAGCCCGTCTGGTGTTCAACCTTCCCAAGTTCTCTCACGTCACCCCCCTCCTCCGCACACTCCACTGGCTTCCAGTTGAAGCTCGCATCCGTTACAAGACCATGGTGCTTGCCTATGGAGCAGCGAGGGGAACGGCACCTCTGTACCTTCGGGCTCTGATCAGTCCCTACACCCAAACGAGGGCATTGCGTTCATCTACCTCTGGCCTGCTGGCTCCCCTTCCTCTGCGGAAGCATAGTTCCCGCTCAGCCCAGTCAAAACTGTTCGCTGCTCTGGCACCCCAATGGTGGAACAAGCTCCCTCACGACGCCAGGACAGCGGAGTCACTCACCACCTTCCGGAGACATTTGAAACCCCACCTCTTTAAGGAATACCTGGGATAGGATAAAGTAATCCTTCTACCCCCAAACCCCCCCCCCCCCCCACCCCCCACCCCACCCCCCACCCCCCACCCCCCCCCACCCCCCCACCCCCCCCCACCCCCCCACCCCCCCCCAAAAAAAATTTGTAAAGTGGTTATCCCACTGGCTATAGGGTAAATGCACCAATTTGTGAGTCGCTCTGGATAAGAGCGTCTGCTAAATGACGTAAATGTGCCCTTGAGCAAGGCACTTAACCCTAATTGCTCCTGTAAGTCGCTCTGGTTAAGAGCGTCTGCTAAATGACTAAAATGTAAATGTAAAATGTAAATATTGCAATCCTTCAGCCATTCCTGGACCTGTGACCAAAAACAAGCTACAAATGGACAGTACCAAAACAAATGATCTAATTATTCTATCTCTTCGCAGCAAAATCTGCAGAGCTGGGAAGATTGTATGCCCCATTTAAATAACCTTCTATTGGTAGCAAGAAATTTGTATAATAATTTAAATTCAAAAAGTTTTGAATCCGGCGTCATTTTGCGCATCAGTTCACAAACCATTTGCCATGGAATCGGTATGTCAAAAATCTCTTGCCAACTATTTTGCAATCTAAATTATATGGGACGGCTGTCAATCCTTTGGTCCTTAAATGAAACGGGTATACTTTTTTATTCATCACAATTTTCTTTAACCAATGATGGTCTTTAATGCAGGGCCGACAGACAAGTTCCTTACTATTTCCCCCTTCCACTTTCCTCTTCCATTTTCGCGGTAATGCTGCAATTATTTGGTTGTAATTGTAAATAAGCTTTTTGTGCATATGGAAAATGTCTGGGATCTTTTATTTCAGGTCATGAAACATGTTGCGTTTATATTTTTGTTCAGTATATTTGCAGTATTATAAATGCAAAAATGCAAAAATGCATTATTGTGTGCATTGGCTTTTTTAATGTTTTATTCATCCTCCAAGATGGTTCTCCCAGGACGGACGGAAGGAAGAAGGGAAGGAAGAGAGAGAGAGGTGTGAGGTGGGCCGATTGGGCTCTCCAGGCAGGTAGGTCCCTATGGTGACGTGACAACCCACTCTCTGATCCTGTCCGGGGGGCACACTTTCACCTTCTCCCCTTTCGGTGGTACACACCCCCATGTCTCTCCTCTACCTTCCTGTGTCGGGTGCGCTACTGTCACCTCTGACTGTGCCATCTTCTCCCATACCGCTGAGAATTACACACAATGTATACACAATACTGTACACACAATATGTGTGCATACGTTCATCCGTGTGTGTGTGTGCAACAAGGCAGGGGATTGTCACAGAATCAACAGAAGCTCCTGTCAAACCCCAGGTTTACTCCAGCAGGTGTTAGTCTGACACAAAAATGAAAAGGAACAGAAGCTGGGTGCTGCGTTGAAGCTCTAAATGATGATCGTCCATAACAGTCATTACTGAACTGTACGTCTTTCATCTGGCATATTTTGCAGGTTTCATTATTGCAGTATGGTTAATTACTACTGTACCGATACATACTTTTATTACAGTACTACTACATATTCATTAGTACCACTACATTCTCTTATTACTGTACTTCTACATACTCATATTCAACATATTTATTACTTTCACTTCATATTCTTATAATCTCATACTATCCACTACATGTTCTTATATTACCTTTACGTAAAATCACATGATTTTTTGTGAAAACATGTTTTTGGAACACTTAACGTGACATTTCACGTGAAAACGTGTTTTTGGAAGACTTCACGTTTGACATTTCACATGTGAAAACGTGGTTTTAGAACACTACAAACGTGAAAAAAAAATGAGACGTTATGATACACACAGTGTTTTCAACTAACATTTTTGATATACATGACTACATTATGTATGTTTATTTATACAGCAATTATTATTCAACATGTCCTCACCTGGGATTTGAACTCACATCCTCTTGGTCCACGGCATTCCGATCTTTCTGCTTCATCACCATGCCTGTCTTATTAACTGATTTCAACTGTATTTGTACACTTTGGACTTCAAAGTGAATGTCAGGTTTGTTAAAAATAAATATATTTATCATAGGGATTCAGGAGTAACATTGAAACAGAATAATATACCTCACCAACATTAGACAAATATACAGAAAACCCTCAAATTTCTAAAATAATTAAATTAAATACATGAGAGAATAGTCAGATTAATTGATAACTAAAATAGCAGTACAGATGGCACTCTTTTGCTAAGTGCCGAGATGTATTATATACAGGGTTCTTCGGTTTGTCCCTATAGGGGAAGCCTTTTTGTTGCTGGGTAGAACGCTTTGCAGAGGGTTCTATCTAGAACCCTCTATATAGAGTTCTTCAAAGAACCCCCTGTATTGTATTTGTATTTGTATTTATTATGGATCCCCATTAGCTGCTGCCAATGCAGCAGCTACTCTTCCTGGGGTCCAGCAAAATTAAGATAGTTATACAATTTAAAAAACATTACAATACATTTCACAACAGATTTCACAACACATTAAGTGTGTGCCCTCTGGCCACTACTCTAATATCACATACAATATCTACAACACAAAATCCATGTGTGTATAGCGCATATGTTATCATGAGTGTGTATGCATGTGTCTGTGCCTGTGTGTGTCTCTTCACAGTCGACGCTGTTCCATAAGATGCATTTTTATCTGTATTTTTTAAAAATCTAATTTTACTGTTTGCATGAGTTACTTGATGTGGAATATAGTTCCATGTAGTCATGGCCAATGATCCCTCAAATGTATTTGGGCATTGAGCAAATTATTCTGTGCAACTTCCAGCGCGTGTTTACTGTGAACACTGAGGCTGTACCCGCTTTAAGTTACAGTTTGAACAGTGGCCATGTAGGTTACTGTGGCTATGTGATCATAAAATAGGCCTACCAGAGTGGCCTACCATCAAAAACAATGGAGAAAATGCATCCCATAACATTTTAACATGGAAATAGCTGTTCTATCATTCAGCATACAGTAGCATCCAATGTGTGGTGTTCAATGTAGGCCTACATTCCATGAGATCTTTGAAAAAATTTGCAGGGCTTGACATTAACCTGTTTATCCACTTGTCCTTCAGACAAGGAGGTGACTGAAAATGTTGTTATGTTGTTTGATGCAAAAAAACACTTTACAAAATAAAATGCATTATTGTTCCCATGCCATTATTACAGAGAATCAGACAAAGATGACCTATTGCCTACTTAGCTTATTCAAGCCTGTCTCAAAATAAAACACTGCCCCTTTAAGACAAAATAAAAAGCTCTTTACCTGACTCGCTTTTCAAAGATGTCTAGAAATGTATACGTTTTGTGCTCTTGTAGGAAGCAATCACTCCCTTATTGCTGACTACAAATGATCTATAGCTGCTGGGCTAATAACTCACTAACTAGCAAAGGATATGCACACGTGGCTACATTCAGCTCTCGCTTTGGTCTCAAAACAAGCGCATCAACTCACAACCGCTAATGCTGTAAACACAGTCCATACAGTGAGGGAAAAAAGTATTTGATCCCCTGCTGATTTTGTACGTTTGTCCACTGACAAAGAAATTATCAGTCTATAATTTTAATGGTAGGTTTATTTGAACAGTGAGAGACAGAATAACAACAACAAAAATCCGGAAAAACGCATGTCAAAAATGTTATGAATTGATTTGTATTTTAATAAGGGAAAACATTTTTTGACCCTCTCTCAATCAGAAAGATTTCTGGCTCCCAGGTATCTTTTACACAGGTAACGAGCTGAGATTAGGAGCACACTCTTAAAGGGAGTGCTCCTGATCTCAGCTTGTTACCTGTATAAAAGACACCTGTCCACAGAAGCAATCAATCAATCAGATTCTAAACTCTCCACCATGGCCAAGACCAAAGAGCTCTCCAAGGATGTCAGGGACAAGATTGTAGACCTACACAAGGCTGGAATGGGCTACAAAACCATCGCCAAGCAGCTTGGTGAGAAGGTGACAACAGTTGGTGCGATTATTCGCAAATGGAAGGAACACAAAAGAACTGTCAATCTCCCTCGGCCTGGGGCTCCATGCAAGATCTCACCTCGTGGAGTTGCAATGATCATGAGAACAGTGAGGAATCAGCCCAGAACTACACGGGAGGATCTTGTCAATGATCTCAAGGCAGCTGGGACCATAGTCACCAAGAAAACAATTGGTAACACACTATGCCGTGAAGGACTGAAATCCTGCAGCGCCCGCAAGGTCCCCCTGCTCAAGAAAGCACATATTCAGGCCCGTCTGAAGTTTGCCAATGAACATCTGAATGATTCAGAGGAGAACTGGGTGAAAGTGTTGTGGTCAGATGAGACCAAAATCGAGCTCTTTGGCATCAACTCAACTCGCCGTGTTTGGAGGAGGAGGAATGCTGCCTATGACCCCAAGAACATCATCCCCACTGTCAAACATGGAGGTGGAAACATTATGCTTTGGGGGTGTTTTTCTGCTAAGGGGACAGGACAACTTCACCGCATCAAAGGGACGATGGACGGGGCCATGTACCGTCAAATCTTGGGTGAGAACCTCCTTCCCTCAGCCAGGGCATTGAAAATGGGTCGTGGATGGGTATTCCAGCATGACAATGACCCAAAACACACGTCCAAGGCAACAAAGGAGTGGCTCAAGAAGAAGCACATTAAGGTCCTGGAGTGGCCTAGCCAGTCTCCAGACCTTAATCCCATAGAAAATCTGTGGAGGGAGCTGAAGGTTCGAGTTGCCAAACGTCAGCATCGAAACCTTAATGACTTGGAGAAGATCTGCAAAGAGGAGTGGAACAAAATCCCTCCTGAGATGTGTGCAAACCTGGTGGCCAACTACAAGAAACGTCTGACCTCTGTGATTGCCAACAAGGGTTTTGCTACTACTAGTCATGTTTTGCAGAGGGGTCAAATACTTATTTCCCACATTAAAATGCACATCAATTTATAACATTTTTTTGTTGTTATTCTGTCTCTCACTGTTCAAATAAACCTACCATTAAAATTATAGACTGATCATGTCTTTGTCAGTGGGCAAACATACAAAATCAGCAGGGGATCAAATTACTTTTTTCCCTCACTGTATATGCCAATGGCTCACCGGTCTGTGTATAGTATGGCTGAGTAGTGCGTGTCAATGCATTAGAATCCTACTCCGATGTGTTCTGCCTACAACAAAATGTCTTGCATAGTTTGTTTTGTTTTGGTATGTTGCATTGAGTGTGGCTAATATTGCGTGTCACAATTTCCACAGTATAGGGAAACGTTGATAGTGTTAACAAGGAAAACTCTAGAACAGTGGTCACCAACCTTTTCTGAGTCAAGATCACTTTGAGTCAAAATGCAATCCAAGATCTACCGCTTTAACATTACTTTAAAAAAAGTATGCCAATGCAACATTAACCAATTAAAAACTGTTCTGTAGCAATGAGGTTTGTGCAGTAAGCTATAGGCCCAATACGTTACCATCACATATTGGCATTGCTTGAATTGCCCTGCCAATGATTTGTTGTTCGGACCATTTTGTAAAATTTTATTTCAAAATTTGAGGTAGGCTATATGATCACACCGGTAATATATCCGTTGTTGTATTACTTGTGAAGCACAGCTGAGTGAGCATACATTTAAATCATTTGCTTTGTATTTTTATTTTACTGGGCTGATGGCGCCTGCATCTGAGGGTCAGTCTCAGCGGAGGGAGGGTCCGCCTCTCAACATCCCTCCGCTCTCCATTTCCTCCGCTGACACTGACTAAAAAGAGACACCGTCTTCCAGCTGATGGCGAATCTTGAGCCTGTACAAATTCATGTTGTTACTCCTATGAACGGAGAATGTGAAATATTCCACGTTACTGCAGACACGATCATCTGAGCCATCCGAGTGGCCAACGGTAGACCTATAGTGCACTTGATTTGCTCTCTGGGCCCGGAAGGCAGAGTTTGTGCCTTCAGACACATGAAATGGTTCAAAATGGCAACAGTTCGCCTACCCGGTGGGCAGGGCAGCTGAATCGGGTGCACCTACCGCCAACAGCCTGAGACAAATACAATTTTTTGAAACAGAAGGCTTTATTGTTGTTTTTTTTAACAGAAATGTTTGGCGATCGACTAGAAATGCCTCGTAGACCATGATTGACTGGTTGGTGACCACTGCTGTAGAAAGTTGAGTGAAGTTCAATCTCGCGCTTCTTTCTGTGGGCTGATATTTCTGCAAAGCAGTCCCGGGGAGCTGCACGGCAGTCTCAGGGCTACTGCGTGAGGGAACATTGGTCATAGGTATATTTAGTACTATGCACCTCCCATAGTCTGTTCTGGACTTGGGGATTGTGAAGAGACCTCTGATGGCATGTCTTGTGGGGTATTCATGGGTGTCCGAGCTGTGTGCTGGTAGTTTAACATTTTACAGCAGTGGGCTAAATCAGGGTCACACAGTGTTTCTTGGTAGTCTTAAACAAATCTACTTTGAAAAAGAAATATACACCTCCCACAGATGGTTATGGGCTTAAAAAAAGAAAAAACCTGCACCATGTCAGATATAGAGTTGAAATGTATTCAATTTTGAGTTTGCATCCCCTCTCACAAATACAAGTAGTTAGTAAGTCAATCTCTCTTCTACTTTGAGCAAGGAGAGATTGACATGCATATTAATGTCAGCTTTCCGTGTACAGTGCATTCAGAAAGTATTCAGACCCCTTGACTTTTTCCACATTTCTTACGTTACAGCCTTATTCTGAAATTTGTCTTAATTTTTTATTACCTCATCAATCTACACACAATATCCCATCATGACGAAGCAAAAAAAGTTTTTGGGAAAGTTTTGCAAATGTATTAAAAAACAAAAACGAAATATCACATTTACATAAGTATTCAGACCCTTTACTCAGTACATTGTTGAAACACCTTTGGCAGCGATTACAACCTCGAGTCTTCTTGGGTATGACACTACAAGCTTTGCACACCTGTATGTGGGGAGTTTCTCCCATTCTTCTCTGCAGATCCTCTCAAGCGCTGTCAGGTTGGATGGGGAGTATCGCTACACAGCTATTTTCAGGTCTCTCCAGAGATTTTCGATCGGGTTCAAGTCTGGGCTCTCTCTGGGCCACTCAAGGACATTCAGAGACTTGGCTCGAAGCCACTCCTGCATTGTCTTGGCTGTTTGCTTAGTGTCGTTGTCCTGTTGGAAGGTGAACCTTTGCCCCAGTCTGAGGTCCTGGACGCTCTGGAGCAGGTTTTTATCAAGGATCTCTCTGTACTTTGGTCCCTTCATCTTTCCCTCGATCCTGACTAGTCTCCCAGTCCCTGCTGCTGAAAAACATCTCCACAGCATGATGCTGCCACCAACATGATTCACCGTAGGGATGGTGCCAGGTTTCCACCAGACGTGACGCTTGGCATTCAAGCCAAAGAGTTCAATCTTGGTTTCATCAGACCAGAGAATCTTGTTTCTCATGGTCTGAGTCCTTTATGTGCCTTTTAGCATCCTTTAGGTGCCTTTTAGCAACTCCAAGCGTGCTATAATGTGCCTTTTACTGAGGAATGGCTTCCGTCTGGCCACTCCACCATAAAGGACTGATTGGTGGAGTGCTGCAGAGATGGTTGTCCTTCTGGAAGGTTATCCCATCTCCACAGAGGAGCTCTGGAGCTCTGTCAGAGTGACCATCAGGTTCTTGGTCACCTCCCTGAACAAGGCCCTTCTCCCCCGATTGCTCAGTTTGGCCAGGCGGCCAGCTCTAGGAAGAGTCTTGGTGGTTCCAAACTTCTTCCATTTAAGAATAATGGAGGCCTCTGTGTGCTTGGGGACCTTCAATACTGCAGATATTTTTTGGTACCCTTCCCCAGATCTGTGCCTCGACACAATCCTGTCTCGGAGCTCTACGGACAATTCCTTTGACCTCATGGCTTGATTTTTGCTCTGACATACACTGTCAACTGTGGGACCTCACATAGACAGGTGTGTGCCTTTCCAAATCATGTCCAATCAATTGAATTTACCACAGGTGGACTCCATTCAAGTTGTAGAAGCATCTCAAGGATGATCAATAGAAACAGGATGCACCTGAGGTCAATTTCTCATAGCAAAGGGTCTGAATACTTATGTAAATAACCTGTTTTAGCTTTGTCACTATGGGGTATTGAGTGTAGATTGATGAGGAAAACATTTTATTTAATAATTTTTAGAATAAGGCTGCAACGTAACAAAATGTGGAAAATTCAAGGGGTCTGAATACTTTCCGAATGCACTGTACATTTAACGGCCAGCCGTTATGCCCTGTTCTGGGATAATTCTAATTTTCCTAAGTCCCTCTTTTTGGCACCTGACCACACAACTGAACAGTAGTCCAGGTGTGACAAAACTAGGGACTGTAGGACCTGCCTTATGGACAGACCTCTCCCTATCTTAGATAGTGTTGCATCAATATGTTTTGACCATTACCGTTTACAATCCAGGGTTACTCCAAGCAATTTAGTCTCCTCAACATGCTAGTGTCCACATTATTCATCAAAATATTTAGTTGAGGTTTAGGGTTTAGTGAATGATTTGTCCCAAATACAAAACGTTTAGTCTTTGAAATATTTAGGACTAACTTATTTATTGCCAGCCATTCTGAAACTGTCTGCAGCTCTTTGTTAAGTGTTGCAGTGTTTTTACTAGCTGTAGTAGCGGACGTAAATAGTGTTGAGTCATCAGCGTACATAGACACACAGGCTTTACTCAGAGCCAGTGGCACGTCATCAGTAAATATTGAAAAAAGTTAGGGGCCTAGACAGCTGCCCTGGGGAATTCCTGACTCTACCTGGATTATGTTTGAGAGGCTTCAATTAAAGAAAACCCTCTGCATTTTGTTAGATAGGTAACTCTCAATCCACAATATAGCAGGGGATGTAAAGACATAGCATATAAGTTTTTCCAGCAGCAGATTATATGATCAATAATGTCAAAAGCTGCATTGAAGTCTAACAAAACAGCTCCCACAATCTTTTTATCAATTTCTCTTAGCCAATCATCAGCCAACCCTCTATGAAGGGTTCTGCCTAGAACCCTCTACGAAGGGTTCTACCAATAACCATTTTATTATCTAAAGGTTCTTCCTACAACCTTCTATGAAGGGTTCCACCAGCCTTATTAGCCTTTAACATTGTATTATTCATGACAATACATACAGAGCATTCGGAAAGTATTCAGACCCCTTCCCTTTTACCACGTTGTTACGTTACAGCTTTATTCTAAAGTGGATTAAAAAAAATAAAACATCTCATCAATCTACACATAATACCCCATAATGAGAAAGCAAAAACAGGTTTTGAGAAATTGTTGCAAATGTATAAATCATTTAATAAACAGCAATACCTGAAGTATTCACACCCTTTGCTATGAGACTCGAAATTGTGAAAAAGTCAAGGGGTCTAAACACTTTCCGAATGCACTGTATATCATAACGCCTTTTTTTGAGGGTCTAGTTATACCCTAACACAGTGATGTTAGGAATATTCTGTTTACAGGCCTCATCAGGCCTAGAAGTCACATTTTGCTAGTTTGCAAAGTTATGTGTAATTCCTATTGAAATCCAGCCAAAGTTAGGGTAGCCAACAAGTGGAATTGTTAATCACCCCACCCTCAACCTGCATTCTGAATTACTGCCAGGATAGGGAAGGATGAATATTGAGACTACCTCAATCATCTAAACTGGAACTACCATCTCCGTAACGGGTGCAATAATTCCGACAGATTGAATTAGTGTAGAAAACTGTATGTGTAGGATAAAATGTATTAACCAATCAATGTAAATGCAAAAACACAGATATTACAGTAAAACAAACAATTCTGAAAATCTCCCTGCAATAGAGCATGCTGGGAATTATTGTATATGGTTCTAGGTAGAACCCTTTGACTTACAAAGAATCCTTGTCTTCCAAAAAGGGTCCTTCTGATCAAAACAGGTCTGGGACCATCCTGACAACTAGTAAAAGAAATGTCTTGAGAAGCTCTTAAAAACATCCTAACATGGTCCTCACCTTTACGGAAAAAATACATGAATTTCAGTGATCACATGTTTTCAAATGTCACATGAAGTGTTCCAAAACCACGTTTTCACATGTGAAAAACCACGCTTCACGTGAAATGTCACTTGAAGTCTTCCAAAAACACACATTTTCACATGAGAAAAAACACGTTTTCACATGTGAAATGTTAATTTCAGTGATCACGTTTTCAAATGTCATGTGAATTATTCCAAAATGTGATATCGTGATTTTCATCATGTGATTTTCCACATGAAATCATGTGTTTTTTCTGTAAGGGAGATTCCAACAATCGGAATTTACAACTACGCCACCAGGTCTGCCGCCACAGATTTATTGACAAGAATACATTTCTGCACTGCTAAAAGTTGCCCATAATCAAGTCAAAAATGGTGTGATTACACCAACGAAAAAGTAGCAGTGTTCAGGGACAATTGACATTAATGTTCCTGGGTTTCGACTCCCGAGTGGCGCAGTGGTCTAAGGCACTGCATCGCAGTGCTAGCTGTGCATCGCAGTGCTAGCTGTGCCACTAGAGATCCTGGTTAGAGTCCAGGCTCTGTCGCAGCCGGCCGCGACCGGGAGACCCACGGGCGGCGCACAATTGGTCCAGCGTCGTCCAAGGTAGGGAAGGGTTTGGCTGGCAGGGATGTGGGTTAGTTTCCTATGGTGGGCCAGTATGAAAAAAATAAAAATAAAAATAAAACTAACTGACTGTAAGTCGCTCTGGATAAGAGCATCTGCTAAATGACTAAAATGTAAAAAATTGATATTCCACAAATTAACTTTTAAGAAGGCACACCTGTTAATTGAAATGCATTCCAGGTGACTACCTCATAAAGCTGGTTGAGAGAATGCCAGGAGTGTGCAAAGCTGTCATTAAGGCAAAGGGTGGCTATATGAAGAATCTCAAATATAAAATATATTTGATATGTTTAACACTTTTTTGCTTATTACATGATTCCATATGTGTTTTTCATAGTTTTGATGTCTTCACTATTATTATACAATGTAGAAAATAGTAAAAATAAAGTAGGTGTTCTAAAACTTTTGACCGGTAGTGTATCCACACACTCTCAAAAATAAGAGCATGGTTACAGTACATTGTTGTTCCCTGGTTTACAAAAAGGTCAAAAGGTTATTGAAAATGTCACAGTAGCTTACTGACATCTGTCACTGATCTGCATGGTGACTAGCTGTAAGGGAATTATTGTATGGCTATTTGCTATCACATGCACTTATGTCTGCTGGAGCATTTACAAGCTTAGTGTTTCTGAACAGAATACAACAGAGCAGATTAACTGAGATTACATTCCCTCTAATGCAGGACTGCCCAACCCTGTTCCTGGAGAGCTATCGTCCTGTAGGTTTTTGCTCCAACCCTAATCTAGCACACCTGATTCTAATAATTAGCAGGTTGATAAGATGAATCAGGTTAGTAACACCTGGGGTTGGAGCGAAAACCTACAGGAGGGTAGCTCTCAAGGAACAGGGTTGGGCAACCCAGCTCTAATGGTAGACAAAAAAGAGCAAGCTGAAAGCCACGCCTCCAATAAGTCACGCCTGCAGTAAATTTGATAGGCTGCCACTGCTACAGTATGCTGCCAATTAGCAAGTAACATTTGTCAACAGAAGAACCAGTGAATGCACAATAGTTTACTGGCCTGTATTGCTAGTGGCTGCCAGTTGCCTGTAAGTTATTGTGAATTTTCCAATAACTAACTGGAAAATGGTTTCCAGTTTAGAAAAGACAAATGCCCTCCCAAATGGCACAGTGATCTAAGGCACTGTATCACAGTGCTGAGGTGCCACTACAGCCTGGAGTTTGATCACAGGCTGTGTCACAGCTGCCCGTGACCGGGAGCCCCATAGAGTGGTGCACAACTGTCCGGGTTAGGAGAGGGTTTGGCCGGGGGGCTTTCCTTGGTTCATTGCACTCTAGTAGCTCCTTGTGGTGGGCAGGGAACCTGCAAGCTGACTTCAGTCAAATCAAATTATATTGGTCACATACACATATTTAGCAGATGTAATTGCGAGCGTATCGAAATGCTTGTGTTCCTAGCTCCAACAGTGCAGTACTATCTAACAATTCACAACAATACACACAAATCTAAAAGTAAAAGAATGGAATTAAGAAATATTAGGACAAGCAATGTCTGAGGGGCATTGACAAAAATACAGTAAAATACAGTATGTAAACATTATTAAAGTGACTAGTGTTCCATTTAAAGTGACCAGTGATTCCATGTCTATGTACATAAGGCAGCAGCCTCTAAGGTGCAAGGTTGAGTAACCGGGTGGTAGCCGGCTAGTGATGGCTATTTAACAGTCTGATGGCCTTGAGATAGAAGCTGTTTTTCAGTCTCTCTGTCCCAGCTTTGATGCACCTGTACTGACCTCGCCTTCTGGATGATAGCGGGGTGAAAAGGCCTTGGCTCTGGTGGTTGATGTCCTTGATCATCTTTTTGGCCTTCCTGTGACATCGGGTGCTGTAGGTGTCCTGGAGGGCAGGCAGTGTACCCACGGTGATGCGTTGGGCATACCGCACCACCCTCTGGAGAGCCCTGCGATTGCGGGCGGTGCAGTTGCCGTACCAGGCGGTGATACAGCCCGACAGGAAGCTCTTAATTGTACATCTGTAAAAGTTTGTGAGGGTCTTACCGGCCAAGCCAAATTTCTTCAGCCTCCTGAGGATGAAGAGGTGTTGTTGCGCCTTCTTCACCACAATATCTGTGTGGGTGGACCATTTCAGATTGTCAGTGATATGTACGCCGAGGAACCTGAATCTTTTCACCTTCTCCACTGCGGTCCCGTCGATGTGAATAGAGGCGTGCTCTCTCTGTTGTCTCCTGAAGTCCACGATCAGCTCCTTCGTTTTGTCATTAGTCAACCAGTGTTTCCTCTGACACATTGGTATGGCTGGCTTCCAGGTTAAGCAAGCAATGTGTTAAGAAGCAGGGTGGCTAGGCAGGTTTTGCTTTGGGAGACATGTCTCAACCGAGCCCGGCTTTGATGAGATAAGATCATAACAAGCAATTTGGGAGAAACATTTGGAAAATGTACACAAACCAGAAATATAAATATACAAACTCACAGCTACTTCTAGCAACAAGTTGCCATTACATAACTGGAAAATGCACAATAACCTTTTTTACAGTGCAGCACATTAATGCCACATGCACTTACAACATTTGCATAACCGACTTTGTCAAAGGAGGTACTCAAATGCATCAGCATAACAATCAAACACTTAAACTGTGTCACGTTCGTTTAATGACGGGACAGACCAAGGCGCAGCGTGATATACGTACATGTTTATTAAACCAATAAACACTCGACAAAACAATAAACGAAACGAAACGAAACGTGAAGTCCAAGGTAGCACACACAACATACCTTACAAGGAACAAGATCCCACAACTAGACAGTGCCAATAGGCTGCCTAAGTATGGTCCCCAATCAGAGACAACGAGCGACAGCTGCCTCTGATTGGGAACCACACCGGCCAACATAGAACTATATATACTAGACAAGCCACATAGAAAAAGCACAACAAGGAATATACACACCCTGACTCAACATATAAGCGTCCCCTGAGTCAGGGCGTGACAAACTGCTACAACACTTCCACTGATGGTTGGCACAAATACACATATATTTGACCACGTCCCCAAATATGCTAATGAGCCCCACCAGTACATTGCCTACTGTCATTTTATAGAAATAACACCTTCAAGTTGTTGTATATACTTTAGGCAAAGTACAAAAAATTTATAATTAGCAATACACTGTATGTACAGTCACTCTCCATTATATCCACACACCTGGGGGCGCAGCAGGAACTTCAGGTACCTAGCAACAAAGAGGTTGTGAGATCAAAACCCAAGTGAGGTTTAATCACAAGTAATCCAGGGGACAATGACACAATGTTCTAAAAACGTTCTTGGTGATGTCCCTGGAACTAATCGGGAACTAGAGAAAACCTGCAGGGGCCCATAAGTTACCGTGTTATCACAGTATTCTGGATAATAGCTCATATGCCACTTAAGGTTGTATTTGGGATAAACTGTTTACATGCACCTTTGATATCCTGCTCATGAATAAACAGAATATTCCTCTTTTAAGTATATGGGTTAAATGGAATAGTAACTGAAATATGGACACTGACTGTAGGTCTATAACCCTCACATGTAGCGTAATATAATATAAACTCCTGCAAAAATGATACAACAAATTTTTATTTTGTCTCGGGAACAGGAGTGGAGAAATGTGATTTCTTTCTTTCAGCATCTCTAGAGAAAATGCAAATGCACGTGTTATCCTTGACACTGTTATGCAAGCAGTATTTCAACCACATAAAATATGCACACAAGACGAACTGAAGACTTATCAGAAACGTATTTCGTTGTTTTCTCAGCATTTCCTTAAAACCAGTCAAACTGATGACATTTGGACTGCGCAGACCGCAAAAACAACAGTAAGATGTTTACATGCCTTAGATCAGCATATCCCAGGCATCTTATCCGGGTTTCTCATAACCGGGATACAAGCTTTTTCGGGTTATTGTAAACGGGATATGATGTTTATATGCGTCAAATCAAAAACAGAATACTTGAATATCCCAAATAATTATGGGATATCGGTGTGCATGTAAACGTGGTCAGTGATTGAATTAATGTCACTTATGCATTACAAAGTAAAACATTCTCAATGACATTTGACACCAGGGTTTTCATATGTGCTCAAATGTTGTGACGTGTATCACATGAGATCATGTTTTCACATGCTCAAATGTTGTCAAATGTTATCACATTAACTTCACAAAACATCACGTGGTTACATGAGATCACACGTGAAATTCATGTGTTTTTTCCATAAGGGTATGCTTAGAAGAACGGCACATCCAGGGCCTTTACAGATTTCATATCATGTCCCAACGGCTGTATTGTCAGCATGCTGTAAGAGACAATCCCAGAAATCTGTATATCAATCTGCAGTGTGTGATACATGCAGTCATGCAGGTCCCAGTCCCAGTCCACTATGGCGCTATACAGCAGCATCCCACTTTAACACTAGATGACTGATTGACAGGCTACAGTGGTCTCTCTGAAGAGTGTGAACCTGTGAACTTGGTTAATAAAACATTAGAGACAGCCTGAGAGGACCAACTGAGAGGGGTGGAGTGGGGGAGGCAGGAGGGAAGGCAGGGGTCACTGGTGTTCAACAGCCTTACAAGGCCCCTCCACTACACTACGGATGCATCCCAAATGGCACCCTGTTCTCTATAGTGCACTTCTTTTGACCAGGAACCCATAGTCAATAGTACTGCACTATAATGAGAAAAGGGTGACTTTTTGGACTCAACCTACCTCTCCTGGATCTCCCTACCCCTTTAGAACACATCACAGGGGGTCTGCACGGCACGACGCCGAGTGAAGGGGAGCGGGCCTCATTAAAATCAAGGCGATCACATGTAAGGACCAGAGGAAGAGGGGTGGGTACTCCTGGCTCAAAGCACCAGAGACTCCCAGGGAATCAGCTCTTTGAGGAGGAAGTCGAAGGAGAACATAGGGATAAAGCCTCAAACGGTTAAAACAATGGACGTTTAACATCAGCCTTTTGCTCTCTCTTCCTCTTCGTACCTCTCCTATAGTACTCATTCATTCAGCCTGCTGCTTCAAAGCTAAGCACGACGAGAGAGGAGAGGAGATTGAGAGAGAGAGAGTGAGATCCCCATCTTCTATTGGAAGTGAGCCATGTCAAGTTCACCTGGTTTTATTCCTTAGATGTTCTTGTTTGGTGGATAAATAGAGACTGGCAGGTATCTGTTTAATGTGTCCTCTCTGTTTAGGACTTATAGAGGATTCAATACGCTCTCTGACACATTCCTACACACACACATCCCTCCTTCCCCTGTGCTGTTTTCTAGATAAACATCCCATCTTTTTCATTACCATAGAAGAAGAAATAACACTGGATATTAGCAGCTAAAATGCATAATTGGGGCTTGGCAAGTCATTATTTTATTGAACTATTTATTTTTCATGATATTTCAATAATTTACATGGTTGATTGTGTAAAGAGTGGGGGGAAGAGCCAGAGCGGTGGAGCTGTTACAGATGACGTATCTTAATTTGATCTGCATAGCAGGAAATGCAAACTTGTAGTGTATTCAAGATTTTTTTAAAATTATAACGTTTTGTAATTTCCTCTTTAAACTGTCAGACTTGATCTGACATAATGAAAAATGTATCATCCATTAATTATAATCCACATTAAGATCCTACACAAATTAAGAACCAACATCTGTAGGCTCATTGCGTTTGTTCAGCTGTCTGCCTCTCCGTCGTTCATATTTCATCTTTCCCTCTCTTATTTACAGAGGGCTTTGGCCGTCTTCCCAGTCATGTACTGAAGCTTTGCAGCCTTGTAGGGACATGCAGTGTGGCGGTCAGTGTGTGGCATCCCAAATGGCACCCTTGCACTACTTTTGACCAGAGCCCTACGAGCCCTGGTCAAAAGTAGTTCACAAAATAGGAAATAGGGTGCCATTTGGGACGGTGACAGTGTGGCACCTCGCATCACTATTGCTTCTAATGGGTGACATCAACATCGGGAAGGCTCTGACGAGGCTTTACATTTCAATCGTCTTAATAGTTCCTGAAAATAGAGCCCTACCCATGCCCGCGATGTTCAGGCCCTACCCGAGCCCGGTTGCTTCTGCCAAATTTAAGGCCCTGCTCGAACCCAAAACTGAAATAACATCCTCCATTAGTATATGTGACTCGTTTCAGGAACCTAGGTGGATGGCACAGGTCACTACTTCACAGGAGAGCCATTTTAACTTTTTAATTTGTTTTATCTAAATGAGTTTTTTGGCAGAAATGCCTTCTGGAACATGTGAACTTTCATTGCTTTAATAACAAACTTGTATGCCATCTGTAAATATGAATAAAATTGTTAAATTATGAGCCTAGTTGGTTTAGCCACGGAAAAAGACAGCAGCCTTCCCGCTAGCCATGATTGGCTGAGATAATGAGTGGGCTGGACATGCCGAGAGATGAGTTCGGATTGGTCTGCCATGTAGCACGCTTCTGTCTATAACATGCAGCTTTAAAAAATATATATTACGAAGTAGAACTGCATAAGTGTTGCTCTCCACTTTCTGGAGGACCGAGTTTTGAAATCAGTGGAATTAGAGTATGATAGCTAAGGAGATTGAGAAAATTCAGGTGTTTGATTGCAAATATGCAGACGGAGTCGAAAAGAGAAAACACAGAAGGCTGTTGTATAAAACACCTGTCTCCAGATTACATCTTCAAACTAAGGGCAACCATGGCATCTGTGACAGAGAGGTAGAAGCGTCCATCCATGTATACAGGTAAGATAGTCTAGCTACCTACATTTTCAGATATTACATGTTTCTACTTTTGTCAGAAAGTCCTTTTAATTTCAAGTTAAA
This sequence comes from Coregonus lavaretus, assembly GCF_964263955.1. Lineage (NCBI taxonomy): Eukaryota > Metazoa > Chordata > Actinopteri > Salmoniformes > Salmonidae > Coregonus > Coregonus lavaretus. Next base: position 32,181,621 of record NC_140008.1, on the reverse strand, counting down.
GTGTACTGTTAGCTAGCTAACGTTAGCTGGCTGGCTGGCTGGCTCGCTACCTAACGTTACGTGTATCATCTGTGTAGTAATATTATTCGTATCTCAGAGTTATTTGCATCACTAGTTAAAGCCTAATGTTAGCTAGCTAACATTGAACCTGGTTGGTTAGCTACCTGCAGATTCATGCAGGGTAGTAACGTTATGAGTTTATGTTTCATTGTTTAGCTAGCTAGCTACATGTCTAAACAAAAGACTCCACTATGCAAGTAACCTTTTCAAGAATGTTCATGTGTCAGGTCGTGTTGTAGGTGTTGTGTAGGAATCAAACGCAGGAAGCAGACTGATATTCCAAAAGGCTGTAATACTGCCTAAATACAGGCAACAGGACAAAATAAGCCTGACAGCAAAATACGCACGAAGGCGAAAGACTATGCGCACACACAGGTGCGACAAAACGAATAAGTGCACATACAAGTGCAACGTAACGCTCCAGCAAACAGTGGAGGAATAACGCTCAACCGAGCAATACACAAACTGACGGTAACAATCACACACAACACAAGACAAACACAACGAGAAACTTATAGGACACTAATTACTACAAAACAGAAACAGGTGTAGAAACAAACAGACAAAAGCAAACGAACATGAAACATCTATCGGTGGCAGCTAGAATTCCGGAGACGACGAACGCCGAAGCCTGCCCGAACAAGGGAGAGAGGCAGCCTCGGCCGAAACCGTGACAGTACCCCCCCCTTGACGCGCGGCTCCAGACGCGCGCCGACTCCGGCCTTGGGGACAACCCGGAGGCCGCGGCGCAGGGCGCGTCGGATACCCCCGATGGAATTCCGTCAGGAGCGACGGGTCCAAAATGTCTCTCCTCGGCACCCAGCACCGCTCCTCCGGACCGTACCCCTCCCACTCCACTAGATACTGAAGACCCCCTCTCCGACGTCTAGAATCCAAGATGGATCTCACGGTGTACGCCGGTGCCCCCTCGATGTCCAACGGGGGCGGAGGGGTCTCCAAGATCTCATGTTCTTGGAGTGGGCCTGCTACCACCGGCCTGAGAAGGGACACATGGAACGAGGGGTTAATACACTTATACTCAACTGGTAACTGTAATCTATAACATACCTCGTTCAACCTTCTCAGGACTTGAAATGGCCCTACAAACCGCCGACCCAGCTTCCGGCAGGGCAGGCGGAGGGGCAGGTTTCTGGCAGAGAGCCAGACTCGATCTCCAGGTGCGTACACTGGCCCCTCACTGCGGTGTAGGTCGGCGCTCGTCTTCTGTCGACGTATGGCACGCTGCAGATGGACGTGTGCAGCGTCCCACGTCTCCTCCGAGCGCCGCACCCACTCATCCACAGCGGGGACCTCGATCTGGCTCTCATGCCATGGTGCCAGAACCGGCTGGTACCCTAAAACACACTGAAAAGGGGTTAGTTGGGTGGAGGAGTGGCGGAGAGAGTTCTGTGCCATCTCGGCCCAGGGCACATATCTCGCCCACTCCTCCGGCCGGTCCCGGCAGTATGTTCTGAGAAACCTGCCCACATCCTGGTTTACGCGTTCCACCTGCCCATTACTCTCCGGGTGGTAACCCGAGGTGAGACTCACCGAGACCCCCAACCGCTCCATAAAAGCTCTCCAGACTCTGGAGGTGAATTGGGGACCCCGGTCAGCCACAATGTCCTCGGGCACCCCGTAGTGCCGGAACACATGAGTGAATAGTGCTTCGGCGGTCTGTAGGGCAGTAGGAAGACCCGGCATGGGGAGCAAACGACAGGCCTTAGAGAACCGGTCCACAACGACCAGGAGTGTAGTATTCCCTTGAGAGAGGGGAAGGTCAGTTATAAAATCCACCGAGAGGTGGGACCATGGTCGTTGTGGAACGGGCAGGGGCAGTAACTTACCCCTAGGCAGATGTCTAGGCGCCTTACACTGGGCGCACACCGAGCAGGAGGAAACATAAACCCTCACATCCCTGGCCAACGTGGGCCACCAATATTTGGCACTAAGACAGTGCACTGTCCGGCCGATACCCGGATGTCCAGAGGAGGGTGACGTGTGAGCCCAATAGATCAATCGATCCCGACACTCGAGCGGAACATACCTCCGACCCTCCGGGCATTGTGGTGGACTAGGGTCGGTGCGTAATGCCCGCTCGAGCTCAGAATCGAGCTCCCACACCACCGGTGCCACTAGACACGACTCCGGCAGTATGGGAGTGGGCTCCACGGACCTCTCCTCCCCGTCATACCGCCGAGACAGTGCATCTGCCTTACCGTTTTGTGACCCAGGGATGTAGGTGATCTTAAAAGAGAAACGGGTCAAAAACATACTCCATCTAGCCTGTCGAGGGTTCAGCCTCCTCGCTGCCCGGATGTACTCCAGGTTACGGTGGTCCGTCAAAATGAGGAAAGGGTGTTGAGCCCCCTCAAGCCAGTGCCTCCACACCTTTAGGGCCTGTACCACAGCTAACAGCTCCCTGTCCCCTACGTCATAATTTCGCTCTGCCGGGCTGAGCTTCTTGGAATAGAAGGCACAGGGGAGGAGTTTAGGTGGCGCGCCTGACCGTTGGGAAAGCACGGCGCCAATACCGGCTTCAGACGCGTCCACCTCTACCTGAAAGGGTAAAGAGGGATCCGGATGCGCCAGCACCGGAGCCGAGGTGAACAGGTCCTTCAGCTTCTCAAACGCCCTGTCCGCCTCGACTGACCACTGCAGACGCACCGGGCCCCCCTTTAAGAGAGACGTAATGGGAGCTGCCACTTGCCCAAAACCCCGGATAAACCTCCGGTAGTAATTCGCAAACCCCAAAAACTGCTGCACCTCTTTCACAGTGGTTGGTGTTTGCCAATTACGCACGGCTGACACTCGGTCTACCTCCATCTTCACCCCTGACGCAGACAACTGATACCCCAAAAAGGAAATCGACTCCTGGAAAAACAGACACTTCTCTGCCTTCACATACAGGTCGTGCTCCACCAGCCTCCGCAACACCCGGCGCACCAGGGCTACATGCTCGACACGGGTAGGTGAGTACACAAGAATGTCATCTATGTACACAACGACTCCCTGTCCCTGCATGTCCCTGAAGATCTCATCCACGAATGATTGGAAAACCGATGGAGCATTCATCAACCCGTATGGCATGACTAGATACTCGTAATGGCCCGAGGTGGTACTAAAGGCTGTTTTCCATTCATCATCCTTCCTGATGCGCACCAAGTTGTACGCGCTCCTGAGATCTAATTTCGTGAAGAAGCGCGCCCCATGCAACGACTCAGTCATGGTCGCAATCAGCGGGAGTGGATAACTATACTTCACCGTAATCTGATTGAGACCACGGTAATCGATGCACGGACGCAAACCACCATCCTTCTTCTTCACGAAAAAGAAACTCGAGGACGCGGGGGAAGTGGACGGCCGTATGTATCCTTGTCTCAGTGATTCGTCTATGTAAATCTCCATAGCTTTCTTCTCCTCCTGAGACAGAGGATACACATGACTCCGTGGGAGCGCAGCTCCTGCCTGAAGGTCTATCGCACAATCCCCCTGCCTATGGGGTGGCAACCGCATCGCCCTCGCCTTACTAAACGCAATAGCCAAATCCCCATACTCAGGTGGAATGTGCAATGCGGGCACCTGGTTTGGACTCTCCACCGAGGTAGCCCCTAAGGAAACGCCCAAACATCTACCCACACACTGAGCAGACCACTCCATCAGAGCCCTCTCCTGCCACGAAATAGCGGGGTTATGGGTACTCAACCAAGGTAGGCCCAGCACCACCGGATACGCAGGAGAGTCAATCAGGAACAGCTGAATCATCTCCTGATGACTCCCCTGCGCACACATCCTAAGTGGCGCCGTGACCTCCCTGATCAAGCCCGTACCCAACGGACGACTATCTAGGGCATGAACGGGAAAAGGAACGTCAACAGGAATATGGGGAATCCCTAACCTTAAACAAAACTTTCTATCAATAAAATTCCCAGCCGCGCCTGAATCTACCAGCGCCTTGTGCTGGGATTGAGGTGCTACCTGTGGAAAACTGACAGGTATACAAAAATGGGCAACAGTGAGCTCTGGGTGAGTGGGGCGCCTACTCACCTGGAGGGAATCCCCAGTGCGGGACCTGTCGTCATCTCCCCTAGGAGGCCATCCCCAGCACCTAGCCGCGGTGTGTCCTCCCCGACCACAGTTGGTGCAGTGGATGGACCCCCTAGTCTGCCGACTCCTCCTATCTCTAGCGCCAGCGCCCCCGAGCTCCATAGGGCACGGCTCGGATGCGCTGGAGGATGGAATGGACGGACCCCCCTCAGGACGTCCGCGGGTAGCCAATAGGTTATCTAACCTGATTGACATGTCGACCAGCTGGTCGAAAGTGAGACTGGTGTCCCTACAGGCCAGCTCCCGACGGACGTCCTCTCTGAGGCTACATCGGTATAGATCGACGAGGGCCCGCTCATTCCACCCTGCATCTGCCGCTAGAGTACGGAATTCGAGTGCGAATTCCTGGGCACTCCTCCTCCCCTGCCTGAGGAAGACCAGACGCTCCCCCGCCGCTTTCCCCTCCGGGGGATGGTCGAACACCGCCCTAAAGCGGCGGGAGAATTCGGTGTACGTAATCGTCGTGGCGTCGATCTTCCTCCACTCCGCGTTGGCCCACTCCAACGCTTTACCGGCCAGGCAGGAGATCAGGGCGGACACGCTCTCATGCCCTGAAGGTGCCGGATGTACTGTGGCCAGGTACAGCTCTACCTGGAGCAGAAATCCCTGACATCCAGCTGCGGTCCCGTCGTAGGACCTCGGGAGAGACAGTCGGACTCCGCGAGGTTCCGGCGCTGGACTGGGTGGGCTGGCCAATGGTGCTGGCAGGGCGGCTGGCGGTGGAGGCGGACCCCAGCCTCGGATGGTGGTCATCACCTCCTGCAGGGCGGCCCCCATCTGCAGGAGCTGCTCTTGCTGGTCCCGAACCTGGGCTTCCAGTCTTGTCTGTGCTGCTTCGGCTCCTGCTGATTCCATATTGTTGGTGTGTGATTCTGTCAGGTCGTGTTGTAGGTGTTGTGTAGGAATCAAACGCAGGAAGCAGACTGATATTCCAAAAGGCTGTAATACTGCCTAAATACAGGCAACAGGACAAAATAAGCCTGACAGCAAAATACGCACGAAGGCGAAAGACTATGCGCACACACAGGTGCGACAAAACGAATAAGTGCACATACAAGTGCAACGTAACGCTCCAGCAAACAGTGGAGGAATAACGCTCAACCGAGCAATACACAAACTGACGGTAACAATCACACACAACACAAGACAAACACAACGAGAAACTTATAGGACACTAATTACTACAAAACAGAAACAGGTGTAGAAACAAACAGACAAAAGCAAACGAACATGAAACATCTATCGGTGGCAGCTAGAATTCCGGAGACGACGAACGCCGAAGCCTGCCCGAACAAGGGAGAGAGGCAGCCTCGGCCGAAACCGTGACAGTACCCCCCCCTTGACGCGCGGCTCCAGACGCGCGCCGACTCCGGCCTTGGGGACAACCCGGAGGCCGCGGCGCAGGGCGCGTCGGATACCCCCGATGGAATTCCGTCAGGAGCGACGGGTCCAAAATGTCTCTCCTCGGCACCCAGCACCGCTCCTCCGGACCGTACCCCTCCCACTCCACTAGATACTGAAGACCCCCTCTCCGACGTCTAGAATCCAAGATGGATCTCACGGTGTACGCCGGTGCCCCCTCGATGTCCAACGGGGGCGGAGGGGTCTCCAAGATCTCATGTTCTTGGAGTGGGCCTGCTACCACCGGCCTGAGAAGGGACACATGGAACGAGGGGTTAATACACTTATACTCAACTGGTAACTGTAATCTATAACATACCTCGTTCAACCTTCTCAGGACTTGAAATGGCCCTACAAACCGCCGACCCAGCTTCCGGCAGGGCAGGCGGAGGGGCAGGTTTCTGGCAGAGAGCCAGACTCGATCTCCAGGTGCGTACACTGGCCCCTCACTGCGGTGTAGGTCGGCGCTCGTCTTCTGTCGACGTATGGCACGCTGCAGATGGACGTGTGCAGCGTCCCACGTCTCCTCCGAGCGCCGCACCCACTCATCCACAGCGGGGACCTCGATCTGGCTCTCATGCCATGGTGCCAGAACCGGCTGGTACCCTAAAACACACTGAAAAGGGGTTAGTTGGGTGGAGGAGTGGCGGAGAGAGTTCTGTGCCATCTCGGCCCAGGGCACATATCTCGCCCACTCCTCCGGCCGGTCCCGGCAGTATGTTCTGAGAAACCTGCCCACATCCTGGTTTACGCGTTCCACCTGCCCATTACTCTCCGGGTGGTAACCCGAGGTGAGACTCACCGAGACCCCCAACCGCTCCATAAAAGCTCTCCAGACTCTGGAGGTGAATTGGGGACCCCGGTCAGCCACAATGTCCTCGGGCACCCCGTAGTGCCGGAACACATGAGTGAATAGTGCTTCGGCGGTCTGTAGGGCAGTAGGAAGACCCGGCATGGGGAGCAAACGACAGGCCTTAGAGAACCGGTCCACAACGACCAGGAGTGTAGTATTCCCTTGAGAGAGGGGAAGGTCAGTTATAAAATCCACCGAGAGGTGGGACCATGGTCGTTGTGGAACGGGCAGGGGCAGTAACTTGCCCCTAGGCAGATGTCTAGGCGCCTTACACTGGGCGCACACCGAGCAGGAGGAAACATAAACCCTCACATCCCTGGCCAACGTGGGCCACCAATATTTGGCACTAAGACAGTGCACTGTCCGGCCGATACCCGGATGTCCAGAGGAGGGTGACGTGTGAGCCCAATAGATCAATCGATCCCGACACTCGAGCGGAACATACCTCCGACCCTCCGGGCATTGTGGTGGACTAGGGTCGGTGCGTAATGCCCGCTCGAGCTCAGAATCGAGCTCCCACACCACCGGTGCCACTAGACACGACTCCGGCAGTATGGGAGTGGGCTCCACGGACCTCTCCTCCCCGTCATACCGCCGAGACAGTGCATCTGCCTTACCGTTTTGTGACCCAGGGATGTAGGTGATCTTAAAAGAGAAACGGGTCAAAAACATACTCCATCTAGCCTGTCGAGGGTTCAGCCTCCTCGCTGCCCGGATGTACTCCAGGTTACGGTGGTCCGTCAAAATGAGGAAAGGGTGTTGAGCCCCCTCAAGCCAGTGCCTCCACACCTTTAGGGCCTGTACCACAGCTAACAGCTCCCTGTCCCCTACGTCATAATTTCGCTCTGCCGGGCTGAGCTTCTTGGAATAGAAGGCACAGGGGCGGAGTTTAGGTGGCGCGCCTGACCGTTGGGAAAGCACGGCGCCAATACCGGCTTCAGACGCGTCCACCTCTACCTGAAAGGGTAAAGAGGGATCCGGATGCGCCAGCACCGGAGCCGAGGTGAACAGGTCCTTCAGCTTCTCAAACGCCCTGTCCGCCTCGACTGACCACTGCAGACGCACCGGGCCCCCCTTTAAGAGAGACGTAATGGGAGCTGCCACTTGCCCAAAACCCCGGATAAACCTCCGGTAGTAATTCGCAAACCCCAAAAACTGCTGCACCTCTTTCACAGTGGTTGGTGTTTGCCAATTACGCACGGCTGACACTCGGTCTACCTCCATCTTCACCCCTGACGCAGACAACTGATACCCCAAAAAGGAAATCGACTCCTGGAAAAACAGACACTTCTCTGCCTTCACATACAGGTCGTGCTCCACCAGCCTCCGCAACACCCGGCGCACCAGGGCTACATGCTCGACACGAGTAGGTGAGTACACAAGAATGTCATCTATGTACACAACGACTCCCTGTCCCTGCATGTCCCTGAAGATCTCATCCACGAATGATTGGAAAACCGATGGAGCATTCATCAACCCGTATGGCATGACTAGATACTCGTAATGGCCCGAGGTGGTACTAAAGGCTGTTTTCCATTCATCATCCTTCCTGATGCGCACCAAGTTGTACGCGCTCCTGAGATCTAATTTCGTGAAGAAGCGCGCCCCATGCAACGACTCAGTCATGGTCGCAATCAGCGGGAGTGGATAACTATACTTCACCGTAATCTGATTGAGACCACGGTAATCGATGCACGGACGCAAACCACCATCCTTCTTCTTCACGAAAAAGAAACTCGAGGACGCGGGGGAAGTGGACGGCCGTATGTATCCTTGTCTCAGTGATTCGTCTATGTAAATCTCCATAGCTTTCTTCTCCTCCTGAGACAGAGGATACACATGACTCCGTGGGAGCGCAGCTCCTGCCTGAAGGTCTATCGCACAATCCCCCTGCCTATGGGGTGGCAACCGCGTCGCCCTCGCCTTACTAAACGCAATAGCCAAATCCCCATACTCAGGTGGAATGTGCAATGCGGGCACCTGGTTTGGACTCTCCACCGAGGTAGCCCCTAAGGAAACGCCCAAACATCTACCCACACACTGAGCAGACCACTCCATCAGAGCCCTCTCCTGCCACGAAATAGCGGGGTTATGGGTACTCAACCAAGGTAGGCCCAGCACCACCGGATACGCAGGAGAGTCAATCAGGAACAGCTGAATCATCTCCTGATGACTCCCCTGCGCACACATCCTAAGTGGCGCCGTGACCTCCCTGATCAAGCCCGTACCCAACGGACGACTATCTAGGGCATGAACGGGAAAAGGAACGTCAACAGGAATATGGGGAATCCCTAACCTTAAACAAAACTTTCTATCAATAAAATTCCCAGCCGCGCCTGAATCTACCAGCGCCTTGTGCTGGGATTGAGGTGCTACCTGTGGAAAACTGACAGGTATACAAAAATGGGCAACAGTGAGCTCTGGGTGAGTGGGGCGCCTACTCACCTGGAGGGAATCCCCAGTGCGGGACCTGTCGTCATCTCCCCTAGGAGGCCATCCCCAGCACCTAGCCGCGGTGTGTCCTCCCCGACCACAGTTGGTGCAGTGGATGGACCCCCTAGTCTGCCGACTCCTCCTATCTCTAGCGCCAGCGCCCCCGAGCTCCATAGGGCACGGCTCGGATGCGCTGGAGGATGGAATGGACGGACCCCCCTCAGGACGTCCGCGGGTAGCCAATAGGTTATCTAACCTGATTGACATGTCGACCAGCTGGTCGAAAGTGAGACTGGTGTCCCTACAGGCCAGCTCCCGACGGACGTCCTCTCTGAGGCTACATCGGTATAGATCGACGAGGGCCCGCTCATTCCACCCTGCATCTGCCGCTAGAGTACGGAATTCGAGTGCGAATTCCTGGGCACTCCTCCTCCCCTGCCTGAGGAAGACCAGACGCTCCCCCGCCGCTTTCCCCTCCGGGGGATGGTCGAACACCGCCCTAAAGCGGCGGGAGAATTCGGTGTACGTAATCGTCGTGGCGTCGATCTTCCTCCACTCCGCGTTGGCCCACTCCAACGCTTTACCGGCCAGGCAGGAGATCAGGGCGGACACGCTCTCATGCCCTGAAGGTGCCGGATGTACTGTGGCCAGGTACAGCTCTACCTGGAGCAGAAATCCCTGACATCCAGCTGCGGTCCCGTCGTAGGACCTCGGGAGAGACAGTCGGACTCCGCGAGGTTCCGGCGCTGGACTGGGTGGGCTGGCCAATGGTGCTGGCAGGGCGGCTGGCGGTGGAGGCGGACCCCAGCCTCGGATGGTGGTCATCACCTCCTGCAGGGCGGCCCCCATCTGCAGGAGCTGCTCTTGCTGGTCCCGAACCTGGGCTTCCAGTCTTGTCTGTGCTGCTTCGGCTCCTGCTGATTCCATATTGTTGGTGTGTGATTCTGTCAGGTCGTGTTGTAGGTGTTGTGTAGGAATCAAACGCAGGAAGCAGACTGATATTCCAAAAGGCTGTAATACTGCCTAAATACAGGCAACAGGACAAAATAAGCCTGACAGCAAAATACGCACGAAGGCGAAAGACTATGCGCACACACAGGTGCGACAAAACGAATAAGTGCACATACAAGTGCAACGTAACGCTCCAGCAAACAGTGGAGGAATAACGCTCAACCGAGCAATACACAAACTGACGGTAACAATCACACACAACACAAGACAAACACAACGAGAAACTTATAGGACACTAATTACTACAAAACAGAAACAGGTGTAGAAACAAACAGACAAAAGCAAACGAACATGAAACATCTATCGGTGGCAGCTAGAATTCCGGAGACGACGAACGCCGAAGCCTGCCCGAACAAGGGAGAGAGGCAGCCTCGGCCGAAACCGTGACATCATGATATCACTGCGACAACTGTTGATAGACGTAGCTGGTAAATTCGCTCTGGCTAGCTACTCCGATTTCAAAGCACTCTGGTCTGAGTGTGCCAGAGCGCAGAATAACTGACGATTTTACGAACTCTCAACACCCATTGAATATGGCCGGTGTCAGTAAACATTGGCAAAAAAGTGTAATTAAATTGTTTTCAGCAGCACAGTTGCAGTCACCAACGCTCTGGATAACATAAAAACAGCCTAACCAGCTCTGCTAGGGCGAGTAAAATGGTCAGAGTGATCTGTTCTCTCATTTGTGTCTGGAAGTAGCTAGCAAGCTAGCCAACGTTAGCCAGTTAGCTTGGGTGCTTGACCGCTGTTGTTAGATCAGAACGCTCTGATCAACCCTACTCCTCGGCCAGAGCGTCCAGTGTGCGCTCTGAACCCTACGAGTGCGAAACGCTCTGTATTTATGAATGGACAATCTGACAATGCTCTGAGTTTACGAACGCCCAGAGCACACTCTGGCAATCCAGATTAAATTTACGACACAGCTGTAGTATAAACCAGCCTTTAGTCTTGAAATCTTTGGTTGTTCACATGTGAATCCTTAAAGAGATTGGTAGGGCTAAAGCTTAAAATTAAATAAAATAAAAATCAGATTTATTGGTCACGTGTAGCGAAATGCTTGTGCTTCTAGTTCCAACAGTGCAGCAATATCTAGCAAGTAAGTAATATCTAACAGTTCCACAACAAAAACCTAATACTCACAAATCTAAGTAAAGGAATGGAATAAGAATATATAAATATTTGGATGAGCAATGTCATTATCAGAGTGGCATAGGCTAAGATGCAATAGATAGTATAGAATACAGTATATACATATGAGATGGGTAATGCAAGATATGTAAACATAATCAAAGTGGCATTATTAAAGTGACAATCGTTCCATTTATTAAAGTGGCCAGTGATTTGTGGGTTCGTTTCCCACGGGGGACCAGTATAAAAAAATAATGTATGCACTAATTGTAAGTCGCTCTGGATAAGAGCGTCTGCTAAATGACGTAAAATGTAAAATGTAAAAAATGATTTTTAGGTCTGTATGCAGCAGCCTCTCTGTGCTAGTGATGGCGGTTTAACATTCTGATGACCTTGAGATAGAAGCAGTTTTTCAGTCTCTCGGTCCCAGTTTTGATGCACTTGTACTGACCTCGCCTTCTGGATGATAGCGGGGTGAACAGGCAGTGGCTCAGGTGGTAGTTGTCCTTGATTATCTTTTTGGCCTTCCTGTGACATCGGGTGCTGTAGGTGTCCTGGAGGGAGGGTAGTTTGCCCCCGGTGATGCGTTGTGCAGACCACCCTCTGGAGAGCCCTGCGGTTGTGGGTGGTGCAGTTGCCGTACCAGGTGGTGATACAGCCCGACAGGATGCTCTCAATTGTGCACCTGTAAAAGTTTGTGAGGGTTTTAGGTGACAGGCCAAATTTCTTCAGCCTCCTGAGGCCTGGGGGCGGCCAGTCAGGAAGTCCAGGACCCAATTGCACAGGGCGGGATTGAGACCCAGGGCCTCAAGCTTAATGATGAGCTTGGAGGGTGCTATGGTGTTGAATTCTGAGCTATATTTGATGAACAGCATTCCTACATAGGTATTCCTCTTGTCCAGATGGGATAGGGCAGTGTGCAGTGTGATGGCGATTGCGTCGTATGTGGACCTATTGGGGTGGTAAGCAAATTTAAGTGGGTCTAGGGTGACAGGTAAGGTGGAGGTGATATGATCCTTGACTAGTCTCTCAAAAAACTTCATTATGACAGAAGTGAGTGCTACAGGGTGATAGTCATTTAGTTCAGTTACCTTTGCATTCTTGGGTACAGGAACAATGGTGGCCATCTTGAAGCATGTGGGGACAGCAAACTGGGATAGGGAGAGATTGAAAATGTCCGTAAACACAGCAGCCAGCTGGTCTGCGCATACTCTGAGGACGCGGCTAGGAATGCCGGGTGTGAACGATGCTGAATGGGTGTAGACAAAGAAGAGCTCTCCAGTAGGTGTACCAAAACATTCAAGGGCCATTTTCTCAAACGTGAGGTTACAAGTTTATCAACTTTCAAAGCAGAATTACTTTCCCATTGTTCCTCAACTCTAGTGTATGATATACCATTTTCTAGCTCAGAGTCTCTACTTTTATTCAATGTAAAAAACACAATTTCAAATGTTGCTACATAAAACCGAATCGAGCCGGTCGGTCACATATTGGATGACTGTCAATCATATTCCATTCACCCAGTTCAATGTAACATCGATAGGTTTAGGCTACTATATGATACTCGAATTTTCCCTATACCCATCATGAGGTTTCTACAGAAGTGTACTTACTGTGATCAAGATGTGGTTGTCCCACTGGCTATCCTAAGTTGAATGCACATTTGTAAGTCGCTCTGGATAAGAGCGTCTGCTAAATGACTTAAATGTATATGTAAAATTCCATCTCCCTCCCCAAAAGTGCCCAGAGGGGTGTCCTACGAATCAGGTTTGAGGAGTTAACAAGGTAACTCTGAGTTCAACTTGGGAAAACTAGTCATACAAATGTGGCTCACCTTTTAGTCAGGTACATTTATATGGCAACGAATCCTTCAGAACTAACCTGTTCTCGTCAGGCTAACTCAGGGCTAACTCCATTTATCCAGCATGAAGTGTCTGAGCCGCAAGTTGGGGACCAATTAAATCAGATTCCCTCCCTCTCGCAAAGATCATTTGAGGAAGAAGAATTATGAAATATTTTATTAATCAAATGTTTTTTTTGTGTGTATAAAAATAATAAAATGTTAAAATACCTATCACATTATCTAGTAATGACAGAATGCATTTGAAACGTCACGCACAGTAAAACTTTTCGATGAAAAAACAGCTAGGTCATTATTCAACGTCCATCCATGTCTGAGGACGTCTGGCGATGACGTGTTAACCGGCCACTAGGGGCAACAGTAAGCGCTGTTACCTTCAAGTAGGTTTCGGTTTTGCTAGGGCGTTGTGGATGGGGATGGCAAATGGGTGTAAATACTGTATCTACCTCTGGTGCCAAAGGTTGAATGTTTGAATCCACGGATAGAAAGTCATTTTTTAGATTTTTGTTTTAAGCCTATCCCAAACCTTAACCATTCGGACTTAATACATAACCTTAATGATTTCTAAGTTAATGCCTAAACTTAACCCTAACCTTAAAAAATCGGAGATAATGCCTAAACTTACCTTAAACACTTCAAAATTTGACAACTTCAAAATTTGACGTTTTAAAAAACATGGATAAACGTCTAATTCTGACGTGAGACCGTGAGAACTTGTTGGGAAAAAAAGGTGCTCTTGTATTGATAAGCATATCAAACACAGCATTAACGATAAGTAATTCAATAAAGACGGCACTTCTGAAGCTCTTTAACATTGTTTTCAGAGATGCATTTTATGCTTCAAGTGCCCTTGTATAGCATCAAAATATTATGATAAAAAAGAACATATTTGGCAACTATGCTATACTAATCACAATAAAGTGTGTTCGTGTGTGTGCATGTACACTGAGTACACCAAACACTAGGAACACCTTCCTAATATTGAGGAATATGGCTGTACAATAATCTGTGTTTTGGCTGACTTACAAATAGATCATCATGTATAATACATGTGTAGTCGTTCAGCTATGCATAAAAGCCAGATGTTCTTTTTATCAGTGGGGTCCTGTGTGGTAAACATGCTGGAACGAAATGCTGGGAAAAAAACTAACATCAACAGAAATGCTTTCTGTTATTTTGTTATCAATATGAGCCATTTTGGAACAAACAACAAAAGGACTGATTGAGTTTCTTAATGGCATGAGCCCCAAAACTGGTGCTTCCTAGTTGAGTTGTATTACTTGGCTCCAAATCAATCACACAAAAGACTGCTGTTGTGATCTCTCTAACACTTCCCAACTTTCACACCTCTCTCTCTCTCTCTCTCTCTCTCTCTCTCTCTCTCTCTCTCTCTCTCTCTCTCTCTCTCTCTCTCTCTCTCTCTCTCTCTCTCTCTCTCTCTCTCTCTCTCTCTCTCTCTCTCTCTCTCTCTCTCTCTCTCTCAGGGATTTATTGGCATGGGAAACGTATGTTAACATTGCCAAAGCAAGTGAAGTAGATAGTAAACAAAAGTGAAATAAACAATAAATATTAACAGTAAACATTACACTCTGAAGTTTCAAAAGAATAAAGACATTTCAAATGTCATATTATGTATATATACAGTGTTGTAACAATGTGCAAATAGGAAACAAGTACAAATGGGAAAATAAGTAAACATAAATATGGGTTTGTATTTACAATGGTGTTTGTTCTTCACCGGTTGCCCTTTTCTTGTGGCAACAGGTCACAAATCTTTCAGCTGTGATGGCACACTGTGGTTTTTCACCCAGTAGATAAGGGAGTTCATCAAAATTGGGTTTGTTTTCGAATTCTTTGTGGATCGCTGTAATCTGAGGGAAATATGTGTCTCTAATATGGCATACATTTGGCAGGAGGTTATGAAGTGCAGCTCAGTTTCCACCTCATTTTGTGGCCAGTGTGCACATAGCCTATATTCTCTTGATAGCCAGGTTCTATTCTTTCTCAATAGCAAGGCTATGCTCACTGAGTCTGTACATAGTCAAAGCTTTCCTTAAGTTTGGGTCAGTCACAGTGGTCAGGTATTCTGCCACTGTGTACTCTCTGTTTAGGGCCAAATAGCATTCTAGTTTGCTCTGTTTTTTTGTTTGTTCTTTCCAATGTGTCAAGTAATTATATTTTTGTTTTCTCATGATTTGGTTGGGTCTAATTGTGTTGTTGTTGTTGTCCTGGAGCTCTGTGGGGTCTGTTTGTGTTTGTGAACAGCGCCCCAGGATCAGCTTACTTAGGGGACTCTTCTCCAAGTTCATCTCTCTGTAGGTGATGGCTTTGTTATGGAAGGTTTGGGAATCGCTTCCTTTTAAGTGGTTATAGAATTTAACGGCTCTTTTCTGGATTTTTTTGCAGAATTCTGCATGCAGAGTCTCAATTTGGTGTTTGTCCCATTTTGTGAATTCTTGGTTGGTGAGCGGACCCCAGACCTCACAACCATAAAGGGCAATGGGTTCTATAACTGATTGAAGTATTTTTTGCCAGATCCTAATTCAGGGGTGTCAAACGTCCGGCCCGCGGGCCGGATCAGACCCACAAACGGGTTTAATCCGGCCCGCGAGATGATTTTTTTAAATTATTTTTTTTAAATAAAAAAAATATATGTCTAATAATTTTGTAAAGTATAAAAATGCGCTGCAATTTTTCAATCAAATAAACTGCTGTTCCAATTGCGTCCACTGGATGGCGCAATAGCAATTGTGTTAAGCAAGCAAACTGTTTATACCGGGGCAGAGCAAGTAGGTCAAGCACGTATAGCCAATGAGCTACTTTGTTTTGCCCGCTATATTTATTACGGCTTCTACTTTTAACATTATGTGCTTTGGCACCCTCATTGCCCCAATATGTCTCTGTCAAAAAAGAGAAAAGTGGACGCAGAGTGCAGAGTGTTCCAAGAAAAATGGTCATCCTATTTATTCACGGAATTGAATGGGAAAGCTGTATGTTTGGTGTGTTCAGAGCATGTTGCAGTGCTGAAAGAATATAACCTTCGTCGCCACTATGTGAGTCTTCATGCCGACAAATATGACAACTTTCAAGGACAGCGGAGATGAGAGAAGGTGAATGAACTGTTGGCGGGTCTGAAGAAACAGCAGTCTGTGTTTACTCACAGCCGAGACATCAGTGACGCTGCAGTGAAAGCTAGCTACCTCATTGCTAATGAAATCGCAGTGGCTTCAAAACCATTTAGTGAGGGTGAATTTGTAAAAACATGCATGATGAAGGCAGCGGAGATTGTGTGCCCTGAAAAGCGGCAGGCTTTTGCAAATATCAGCCTGACAAGAAACACAGTTGCAGACAGGATTTCCGATCTTTCAGTGGATTTGGACAGCCAGTTGAAGCAAAAAGTAAAGTCATTTATTGCGTTTTCGGTTGCAATTGATGAAAGCACGGACATTACAGATGTTGCACAACTGGCCATTTTCATCCGCGGAGTTGATAACACATTGACCGTCACCGAGGAGTTCGTGGAGTTGGTGCCGATGACAGATACAACGACAGCAGCTGATATTTTTACCGCACTCGTCGGCGCGCTGGACAGGGTCGGAGTGGACTGGTCCCGCGCTGTCAGCCTGGCTACAGATGGTGCGCCCTCAATGATCGGGAAAAAAGCAGGCGTTGTGACAAAGTTCAGAGAGAAAGTGCAATCTGCAAATGGAGGACGTGATTTTTTGACTTTTCACTGTATTTTGCACCAGGAGGCTTTGTGTTGCCAGTCATTAAAGATGGATAACGTCATGAAGGTGGTCATCCAAACTGTTAATTTCATCCGATCCAGAAGCCTGAATCACCGTCAGTTTGACAGCCTTCTCAGAGAGAAAGACCACATCTATGGCCTGCCATACCACACTGAGGTAAGATGGTTAAGCCGAGGTGCTGTGCTGAGGCGTTTCTTTGATTTACGAGAAGAAATTGAACAGTTCATGGAAGAAAAGGGCAAACCAGTGTTAGAATTTCATTCCGCAGAATGGATGCAGGATCTTGCATTTATGGTGGATGTTACAGAGCACCTGAATAACTTGAACAAACAGCTGCAAGGGCGCAACAAAGTTGTCACGCAGTATTATGACAGCATACGTTCTTTCAAGTTGAAGCTGTCATTGTGGGAGACGCAACTTGCCGGTGGTGATGCAGCTCACTTCCCCTGTCTGAAAATGTGTGCGCGACCCAACATGTGGCAGACATGAAGCGGTTCAAAGATAAAATAACGGGACTGTTACGGGAGTTTGAGCAACGCTTTCAGATTTATGTTTATATGTTTTAATGTTGATGTGCTATTGTTTTTAATTGATTTTATTTTATTTGTATATTTAACCTATTCTTGACTCTGTGGTTCTTGCACTTGTTTGGGGAACAGGATTTCATTATTTTTATCTACATTTCTGCCTGAGAAATGACACCCTGATATAGTTCTGTGATCTGTGATATACTTCTGTGAATCATTGAGGCATTGTGTGTTTGTGGGTTCTTTGTCCTCAGAACTTTCAAATAACTTGAGGTGTTTTATGATTAATAGTGATGTTGTGCTTTTGGACACTGTCCTCAGGCTCCAGCTTTATGTTTATATGTTTTTATGTTGATGTGCTATTGTTTTTAATTGATTTCATTTTATTTGTATATTTAACCTATTCTTGACTCTGTGGTTCTTGCACTTGTTTGGGGAACAGGATTTCATTATTTTTATCTAAATTTCTGCCTGAGAAATGACACCCTGATATAGTTCTGTGATCTGTGAAACAGTTCTGTTAATCACTGAGGCATTGTGTGTTTGTGTGTTCTTTTTCTTTAGAATTTTCAAATAAACTTGACGTGTTTTATGATTAATAGTGATGTTGTGCTTGTACTATTTTGGACACACTGTCCTCAGGCTCCAGCTTTATGTTGTATGTTGATCGTATTAAAACAAAGAAAACAATCTGAAGTTGTTGTTTTTAAGTTATATATACCATGATTTTTCCGGTCCGGCCCACTTGGGAATAGATTTTCCTCCATGTGGCCCCTGAGCTAAAATGAGTTTGACACCCCTGTCCTAATTGGTAAGTCAAATTTTATGTTCCTTTTGATGGCATAGAAGGCCCTTCTTGCTTTGTCTCTCAGATCGTTCACAGCTTTGTGGAAGTTACCTGTGGCGCTGATGTTTAGGCCGAGGTATGTATAGTTTTTTATGTGCTCTAGGGCAACGGTGTCTAGATGGAATTTGTATTTGTGGTCCTGGCAACTGGACCTTTTTTGGAACACCATTATTTTTGTCTTACTGAGATTTACTGTCAGGGCCCAGGTCTGACAGAATCTGTGCAGAAGATCTAGGTGCTGCTGTAGGCCCTCCTTGGTTGGTGACAGAAGCACCAGATCATCAGCAAACAGTAGACATTTGACTTCAGATTCTAGTAGGGTGAGGCCGGGTGCTGCAGACTGTTCTAGTGCCCTCGCCAATTCGTTGATATATATGTTGAAGAGGGTGGGGCTTAAACTGCAACCCTGTCTCACCCCACGGCCCTGTGGAAAGAAATGTGTGTTTTTTGCCAATTTTAACCGCACACTTGTTGTTTGTGTACATGGATTTTATAATGTTGTATGTATTTCCCCCAACCCCACTTTCCATCAATTTGTATAGCAGACCCTCATGCCAAATTGAGTCAAAAGCTTTTTTGAAATCAACAAAGCATGAGAAGACTTTGCATTTGTTTTGGTTTGTTTGTTTGTCAATTAGGGTGTGCAGGGTGAATACATGGTCTGTCGTACGGTAATTTGGTAAAAAGCCAATTTGACATTTGCTCAGTACATTGTTTTCACTGAGGAAATGAACTAGTCTGCTGTTAATGATAATGCAGAGGATTTTCCCAAGGTTGCTGTTGACGCATATCCCACGGTAGTTATTGGGGTCAAATTTGTCTCCACTTTTGTGGATTGGGGTGATCAGTCCTTGGTTCCAAATATTGGGGAAGATGCCAGAGCTAAGGATGAAGTTAAAGAGTTTAAGTATAGCTAATTGAAATTTGTGGTCTGTATATTTTATCATTTCATTGAGGATACCATCAACACCACAGGCCTTTTTGGGTTGGAGGGTCTCTCGCTCTCTCTCTCTCTCTCTCTCTCTCTCTCTCTCTCTCTCTCTCTCTCTCTCTCTCTCTCTCACTCACTCACTCACTCCCTCTCCCCCATTCCCATTCCCTCTCTCTCTCTCTTTCCCCCCTCTCTCATCTCTCATCTCTCTCTCTCTATCTCCACCTCTCCCTCCCTGCTCCAGGTCAATGAGGTAATAGTGTTACCGTATGTGTGTATTGTGTTTGTGTGGTATGCTGCTTTTTGTGTTTATGTGAATGTGCTTTCCAGGTGTCTTTGGTAACAGATATCTTTCCCAGGGTCAAACAAAGAGCTGTGACATATGGATTGGCGGTACCACCACGTTTCAGCCCGTCTCATCATGTCTCACCCAGTCTCAAAGAAACAGAGAGAAAGGCTGAGCGAGAGAGAGAGAGACAGAGAGAATACTATACTGAGGGATGCCAAACTACAGCAGTGCGGTCTGACCTGGCTCAGTGTCTGTTTTAAGGGTCTGTATGGTCAGTCTCAGTCTAATGCCCCAGTGAGGCGGGGGGAGTTGGTATGAGGTGTGTGTGGGGGGGGGGGGGGGGGGGGGGGGGGGGTGTACTTGGTGCTTGGCGCAGCCATGTAGACCAACCCCTGGGCTTCCATCACACACAGCTCTGCTGGGCTCGGCTGCCACTCGGGAGATGGAGAGAAACCTGATAAATAAATCAACTTAGAGGCCTGCTGAGGTTTCAGAGCCTCTTCATTCCTCTTCATGAACCAACCAACGCCTCTAAGTCCCAGTAGGCATCAAGGACCAAAGACACCACACTCTGTGATTCTTTCAAACATTAAATATATTCACTTATCTGAGTGAGCTCAAGATCCTCATCATTTTCTTTAACTGTCCAAGATAAAAGTCCCAGGACTTTCCTCCCATTGGCCTTCAATCTGTACCTCTTTCAACATTCATACTCAATGATTAGAGGGTCTTTTTAAGAACCTACTTTGGGACAACAGTTTCTGAACTGGCCCTTTTTATGTGGAGATGGATATCTGAAAGCATCAGGGAGCTTAAAATTACCCCAACTTTACAGCGAGCCAGATGTAGTTATTAAGGCTTAATTGAACACAAGTCGTTTTAGTCCACTCTGAAAAGTTATTTATATATTACAGACCAAAGTACCAAAGTCTTTCTCCAATTTTGTCTGTTTTCTTTTTCCATATAGCATCTTTCAAATGGAGGCTTTAGACAACAGGGAAATTAGCAACAAACAAAGTACAGTACAGTGCAGTGCCGTTGTGTGTTGGGATGTAGAGACAGAGGTGAGGGGACGTAGCTGTGTGTTTACTGTGTGTTTACTTTAGGAAACATTTCATCCCATTTTCCTATCACTTCTTCCTCATTCCGTTTGTTGTTCTCAGCATCTGGCTGTTAAGTTTGCAGCAGTTTGGCAAGACAGTGTTCCAGGTTGCGTCCCAAATGGCACCCTTTACCCTACATAATGCACTACTTTTGACAATAGTGGTGTACTACATTGGGAATAGGGTGACAATTTGGGACTCAGCCCAGTCTAGTACATAGCCTGGGTGGGAGTTGATGTGTCTTTAGGCACATTTTCCCTCCCTGACAGGGGCTGGTATACAGAGGTGACAGCATCTGCTGGGAACTCTTTCTTCCTTTGTGGTTTAGATAAGTAAGTGTTGCGAAACACCCTTGTGATTAGAATTTCCTTCAGATATTTCTATCACGATTTCAAAACAGAGCAGCAGGGAGACAGACAAGACAGGCAAATTCATCTTACCTGACTGAGAGATGAGATCCCTACCGTCCAAAGGAATAGAGAAGCAGGTTATTTAAAATATTTAAACCAAGCCGTTTGGCATTGTTTGTCATGGTGGTGTATTGTTTGGTGATTACATTTGCGGCATAGTTTGCATCATTATACATTTGCAGGAGAAGGATGCTGCCAAACACTCAGCTACACGTGTGTTTCTGTGTGTATGTGTGTGTGTGTGTGCGACACGTCTGGTGTGAAACCACGGATGTCACTCTGAGGGAACGGAAGGAAGTGACACAGAAGGAACACCCCTGCTACGCTGTCGCTGACAGCCATCCATACCAGTGTATCATTTCACTGTGTCTGCATTATACTTCACAGGTAGAAGATACACACACACACACACACACAACTACAACAATAACCTGCATCGGCCTGTCATCTCCTAAGCATCTGGTAATGGTGTTTCTACCAAACAATTATCTAGTCTGAAGATGGAAACAAGAGCAGGATTCTCCTTCCTCCCACTCCTCTAACTATTTCATATTTTCACCCATGTGTGTCTGCAACAAAATAATAATTTACATTTCCTTGGGCGAGGGGGGTCTTTCTCTCTCTCTCCTTCCCCCCCTCCCTCACTCCCTCCATCCCCCTCTCTCTCTCTACCAGAATCTTATTTAACCCAAGGTTAGCTGACACCAGTGTAGTGGTTGTCTGGCCCTGTTCCAAAGCCCCATTATCACAGAGGTCAGCCACCTAATCTTGAAAAGCTGCTCTTCTCTGCTCTTCATTAATGCATTATTAACAAGCTACAGTATAATGTAGGGAGATGGCGCTATACTGGGGATAGTAGGGCTTAATAAGGAGGGCCGGAGAGCTCTGTAGGAGGAGGTGAGGAGAGAAGGGGCATGGGATGAGAGGTAGGGGGGCAGGGGGGCACCCCTCATCAACCCTTACATGGTGAACTCCTCTTTAACAATTAGTTTAATTGCATATTTGGAATGTTAAATGGGATAATTGAGGGACATGCTCAAGTCCCCAAAAGACTAGATTTTAATTGATCTGGATTTTTCTTAGATTATCGGAGGTGAAGAGAGTTATTGTATTTTAAAGATATTGTAAAAGTCGTTATATAGCATACTGTACTTTTACTATAATTAATAGTAAGAACAATACAAATATTGTCTGAAAGTCCAGAAATTACATTATATTAGTCTTATTCTTTCAGCGATTTGGTCAAGCACGAAGCAAATTGTCATTCAAACTAAAATATCATCCTCACAGACAAGACAATGGACCTTTAGTTTTAGTAATAATCTATTTTCCAATTTACATTTTCACTCTCAGTAATTGCCATACAAGGTTGTTCCTATTTTCTCACATGACCTCTACTTAAGTACAGTGTCTGCTACATCCTCCCTCACGTACATATGCGCTCTCTCTCTCTCTCTCTCTCTCTCTCACTCTCTCTCTCTCTACCTCCCTCACCCTCTCTCTCTCTTCCTCTCCCTCCCCCCTTTCTCGCTTTACTCTTTACACTCCTTCTCTTCTCTCTAATTGACTTCATGCCTGATCATGTTGAGGATCTGTCCGGTTTCCACCTTCTCTGCCACTCTTCACAAATGAACACTGTTCTCTCTCTCTTTCTCTCTCTCTCTCTCTCTCAAACTAACACTGTATTATCCTGTCCTCTATTAACACAGAGTATATCCACATTCTGCTGGCTGTTACTAGACCAGCTAGGGAATGATGCTAAAAACTAATTTTCAACTCCATTTAACCTGTTTCACCTCCAGGGAGGAAGAGACGATTCCACCCTCCTACTTCCCGACCAAACATTACAATTAAGATAAGAACAAACATTATGTCGCGATCGTTGAGAGACGGGTCAGACCAAGGTGCAGTGTGAAAAGCGTACATGTTTATTAACTAAATAAACATACAACAAAACAAGCAACAACGTAATGTGAAGTCCTCCGGCTATACACATACAAGCCTAAACGGAACCAGATCCCACAACTAAGGTAGGCAACCAGGCTACCTACGTATGATCCCCAATCAGAGACAACGAGCGACAGCTGTCTCTGATTGGGAATCACACCCGGCCAAACATAGAAACACAACCTAGATCTACCACCTAGAAATACACTAACATAGATCTCAACAGAAAACTCACACCCTGACCCAACCAACGAGAGTTCTCTCGATCAGGGCGTGACACATTATGAAAAGTTAGGTATAGGCTATTGCTCTTTAACAACTTACAAACTCAACAAACAAAAACAAACAAAGGCTCAATAAAGACAATATTCATACCTGTGCGGTATCTCTGAATGCACCAAAAAGCCCAATTGCATCGTTCCACTTTTGTGTTACTTCTGTAGGCCTACATACAACATCGACGGGTGGGTCCCATGTTGTACAGAGTGTTGTGTTGGAACATATTGGAGTGTTACGATGGAACATAAAATATTGGCAGCAGAAACGCCACTCCTTCCTGCTCCACATGAAGCCTCCAATGGTGTAAGTACAGAGGATTTAAATCGTTACTTATTAATAAAAAATCCTCAATTCTTTGATTCCATCTTTTCAAGTAGGTATCCCAATTTTGTTGAATAATTCAGAGACCTTTAAGCAATTAGTTCAACTGACCTAGATAACTGTGGCTGGAATTCAAACAACTGCTTTCTTTCTTTTTTCAAACAACTGCTTTCTTTCTTTTTCTTTCTTCACTTCTTCAGAAAATGGAAACAACCCCAGTTTCCAGACATTTTACCTGGCTTCAGGAAAATCCACCGTCTAATCCACCTTAACGTGCTATTCCATTATACATTCAATGTTTTGTTGTGGGGGAGCATTTCATACAAAAATGTTTAATATAGTTTGTCAATTTCTCTGCTCATGATAATAACCATCACCTGAAGTGCAGTGGTGTCACATTGAGGGTAAAACAACAGGACGTTTACACTCAGAAAGAGCATGATTGGACTTTGATTTCACCACCACCCAACCTATGTGTCCCAAATGGCACCCTATTCCCTATACAGTGCACTACTTTTGACTAGGGCTCACAGGGATCTGGTCAAAATAATTGCACTATAGGGAATAGGGTGCCATTTGGGATGCACATTGGAGTATAGCCTATGTGATGTAGAATAGCCTCAGTAGATAACAGCCATGGCAGAATCTACATCAAGATCTTTCAAGGTATCACTCTGTTCCCTTCAAACCAGAGTTAAACATGTCGTTTACCAAGCCCTCCTTGTGGAGCTTGTCTGTAGCTGTTGCTGTGAGCTTCCCTGAAGCAGATACACAGATCCTTAGCATAGGCACTTTAGCACTGTGGTTAATGGTACACCCATACCAGGATCACTCTCCTGCCCAAGCTCCCTGTGTAAGGGTACAGCTTTTGAATGGTGTTACAGGACCATCTGTGTGCCTAAGTGCTCTGACTGCAGTTACCCCCAGCTTTGGTATGTTACCCTCAGACATAATGATGATCTTAATGAAGCCACATGTGTCTTACTGTCAATTAATAATTAACCATGATGTAGCTGCTGAAGTAACTTTTATCCAGAGCTATCTGAGGTTACAGAGGGCTGCAGAGTTTACCACTTAGCAGGCTGGAATGTATTCTAATTCCAAACTACATTTAGATGTTGCCCATCTACTAGATTTCCAGCACCACCAGTAATATTCCAATGCACCAACTCTGTATGGAGTATCACACGCATATAAACACACACGCACACACGCATGCACACATGCAAACACACACACACACACACCGTTTGATTTGTATTGATGGTCTCAGATGTTTCTTGGTTTGCTCATTTTCACCTCATTCTCACCTCATTCACACCTAGTGATGTATCTGCCCGCGATTAACACTAGGTCATAGCCATGCTCCATGGTTGACACCCGCAAGCAACTAGCAACGCAGTACTGTACTGTATATCCAGCGGACAAACAGCAATATGACCCTACTGTCACCATTGACAATGAATTCAGTCACTGTCCATTGTTTGGCTGGTGATTTCTGTATTCCTTTTCGAGGCTTAATGATTATATCACGATAATGATCATCAAGCATCCATTCATGCTTACAGAACATTCATTTTTACATCACTGTCCTCAGAACATACATTGTTTCTGTAATTACAAATAGATTACTTCAAATACATATTTTTTTGTCAGGAACCCTTTGTGTAACACATGATACTACACACTGGCATAGTCGGCAGGATGAGCTTTTCTTCTCTTTGACATTCAATCCCCCACGTTACTCATTGATCAATCAGTCTGATTTCGTGGCCCTAATCTGTGACCTTAACATGTTACCTTCCATGTTTTATCATGTGTCACCATATTGTGCCCACAGATCTTGCCAACGATTGGCCTGCTTTAAAATGCACCAGGAAGCAATGACACTCTTGAAATGAGGCATGAATTTAACATTGGGCTCAGCTCAGTGCTTGTAATACACAGAACATCAGTTTGGCAGCCGCGACTGCCTGAATTCTTTGAATGTTTTTAGTTGACTGGGTTAAGCAGCTGAGAGCAGCGCTTTCTCTTCCACCCGTATTCTACAGAATTCCCCACAGGCCAAACTAACGTCTCCTGGTACTGTTAGCTCTCTTTATCCCGAGACTCCTCTGACA
This sequence comes from Coregonus lavaretus, assembly GCF_964263955.1. Lineage (NCBI taxonomy): Eukaryota > Metazoa > Chordata > Actinopteri > Salmoniformes > Salmonidae > Coregonus > Coregonus lavaretus. The sequence goes on along the minus strand of NC_140008.1, from coordinate 32,156,244 downwards.
GAACAGACTTCAGCCTACTCAGCTACAGCACTACTTCTCTATGGCCTGCATCCCAAATGGCGCCTTATTCCTATATAGTTCACTACTTTTGACCGGAGCCCATATGGGTTCTGGTAGTGCACTAGGTTGGGAATAGGGTGCCATTTGGGGCACAGAATGTGGCATCATCACTGAGTCAGTGGCGACATGTAAATACACAGGGAAGATGAGGGAGATCTGCACGTTCATCCATTATTAATGAACGTGTTTAGCAGCAAGGATATAAATGCTTCTTCCTTCGTTATGGGGTACTTGGCCTTTTGTACCCCATCCTCAGACTGTGGAATCTTTTCAGAGATAGAGAAGATTCTGGGTCTTTCTACTTGTGGTTATTATTTATGTATCCAGTATGATATGGTGTTTGTCTGGTCTTGGGGAACTGGTCCAGTACGAAGTCAAGATTGCAGTTATTTATGATTCAAACTATCATTTACATAATATGTATACAACTATGATTGTATATGCATGCCATGTGTAAAGAAAACATGTACAGCACAACAATTGACTTATAAGGTTAACTGTCTGGGGAACTGGTCCAACATGGGTTAAGCTGTATGTATGTGTATACCATACCACCAATGAATACATGCAGCGTTTACATACCATACAGCAACAACAAATTACTTTGCTTAAGATGTGGCCCATGATCATTCCAGAGCCAGATGTGAATCCAGTGACCAAGGAGAAGAACAAACTGAACAGCAGAAAAATAAGCTCAGTCCTCCAGCCTCTTGGGAAGAACCAAATCCATCTCCACACAAACTCTCCCTTAATAAGCTGGCCTGTGTGTTGTAATGGGAGAACTGCAGGGTTGGGTGTGAGGGGAGTGTGTGTGTATTTGTGAGTGTGCGAGTGCGTGCATGTGTGTGTGTGTGTGTTTGGAAGTTTGAGTGACAAGGTCCCGCTCTTGCCTTTTGTTTGAATTAAGAGAGGATAGACCGCAGAAGGTTTGGTATATTGAAACTGCCATTTGCATATTTGCTGGCGTTATTAAAGGGATCAGTTTTAGCCATGCATGCCACAACAAACAGAGAGTGGGAGGACAGAGGAGCAGCATGGTTTAATATTGCAGATGACACCCAGGGAACGACCTCACCCACCCCCGCCCCAGATCAGAGACTGATTAGAAGCTACTTAATTAGGAAAAGCTTCCCATCTCTAACACTTCCCAACTTTCACACATCCCCCCCCTCCTCTCTCTCTCTCTCTCTCTCTCTCTCTCTCTCTCTCTCTCTCTCTCGCTCTCTCTCTCTCTCTCTCTCTCTCTCTCTCTCTCTGTGTCTCTCTCTCGCTCTCACTCTCTCTCTCTCTCTCTCTCCATCCCTCCATTTCTCCACTAGCTTCTCTCCTCTCTTCTTTATGTACGCCTGGAGTTTAGTCATAGATTCAACATTTACCCAGCGCTCCTCCTGTACTTTTACCAGGAGTTTCTACACAGAGGACCTTGGTGTGTGGGTGTGTGTGTGTGTGTGTGGTGGGGGGGGGGGGGGGGGTATTAATAATAAAATCTGCTTGTGGCTTGAATGCAGGTGCAAACCAATAACCAACTGCCATTTAGAGGACTTTCATTAATATTTTGTCACAGATAACATTTTATGTCTGATGTGTTTATACGCCTGTACCATGATGAGGGTTTTAGCCTCCCTCTGTTGACAGCTCATAATCTTTACTATCATGTACTTGTCCAAAACATAAATGCCTGTTTAAGTTTTCCATTGCAAAACGTTCTGAATAGTTTCGCTACTATGTGCTCCAATGTACCTGACCTGCTAGGGTAGGACTTCACTTGAGTGCCTTTTTGCACCTGCTGTTAGTGTTAAAGATCAGGGGTCAACTGTCAGGGCCTATCCTCTAGAGTAATGATTCTAGAGACCGCTCTCCTCAGACACCAAGGCCAGGGTTTAGCAGGGTTCTACAGGGTTTCACAGGTCAGACCCCCCAGCTGCCTCGGGGCTAGAATGCAATTACCTGTTTATAGGACACTGTGGTACCTACTGTAGTCGCATATCCTAATGCGTTCCCCCTCAAGACTCCTTGTGGTCCTCTCAGTGCAGATGTTTATCAAGGAAGCTGGATAGTCGTAAAGTATATGTTTCACCCCTAAGACCTAAAACCTTGTGTTACCTTCCAGAATTAATGCTTAGACTAAAAGGGGAAGTTTACCTAAAATCCCACATTTCCCAAGTGATTCCATACATTGAAACTAGTTAGGTGGAGTTTGCCTTCACCCCCTCTCTCTCCCTGCAGTCTAGAACTGGAAAGCTGCAAAAATGGGTCACGTGACTTGGGACGTTTCTTTGTGCACTACTAGCTCTGCTCTGTTGTCAGTCAAAGAGCGATTGAGAAATCTGCGAATTCCGGACACATTCTTTGTTTTATTGAAAGTGTATGGCCAAATGAGCTATTTTTTATCAAAATAATTATCCGTTATGAGTCAGGAAATGTGTACCTTTCCACCTAAAACCATTGCGATGATTTTACATCATTATTTTCTGTGGCCGACTACAACAACAGCGAAGATAGGTAACAACTGCGCATGTGCGCTCTCATGGGGCAAACTCTGTGATGTATTTGGAGCTTGAAGTCACAGATGTGAATTTTATGGGGGGAAGAAGGAGCTGGCGGAAAAGTTGAAAGACATCACAGGTATCCTAAAGTTAGTTCTGAAAGTGGAAATCCAAAGAGATGGCAGCAAGCGCAAGCTGGTGTTCGGTGCCTGGCTACACTTTATATAAGAAATCTAGGAAAGAAGGCATAACGTTTCACTGTTTTCCGTTGAAAGATACAGACAGATGCAGAAGATGGCTAGTAGCAATAAAAAACAGGAAATACAATGTAAACACTCCTACATCCAATCTTGCAAATCTACCTGTGTGTAGTAAGCACCTCATCGATGATGACTACAAAAGAGATATACAATCTGAGATAATGGGAACAAAATACAGAAGAAAACTCAAGGACACAGCTGTTCCTTCTGTATTCCCATCGACTGGACATTCCAAAACACAGAAGAAAACTCAAGGACACAGCTGTTCCTTCTGTATTCCCATCGACTGGACATTCCAAAACACAGAAGAAAACTCAAGGACACAGCTGTTCCTTCTGTATTCCCATCGACTGGACATTCCAAAACACAGAAGAAAAAAATAAATGGAATAGAGCTAAGCAAAGGCAAAATCCTACAGGAAAACCTGTGTCAGTCTGCTTTCCAACAGGCACTGGGAGTCAAATTCACCTTTCAGCAGGACAATAACCTAAAACACAAGGCCAAATATACACTGGAGTTGCTTACGAAGATGACATTGAATGTTCCTGAGTGGCCTAGTTACAGTTTTAACTAAAATCGGCTTGAAAATCTATGGCAAGACCTGAAAATGGCTGCCCAGCAATGAACAACTGCCAACTTGACATAGCTTGAAGAATTATTTAAAGAATAATGTGCAAATATAGTACAATCCAGGTGTGCAAAGCTCTTAGAGACTTACCCAGAAAGACTTACAGCTGTAATTGCTGCCAATGGTGATTCTAACATGTATTGACTTAGGTGTGTGAATACTTACTGTATGTAAATTAGATATTTCTGCATTTCATTTTCAATTAGCCACCGTGCTTCTACACCTGCATTACTAGCTGTTTGGGGTTTTAGGCTGGGTTTCTGTACAGCACTTCGAGATATTAGCTGATGTACGAAGGGCTATATAAAATAAAATTGATTGAATTGATTGATTGAATTAATTTGCAGAAATGTCTAAAAACATGTTTTCCCCTTTATGGGATATTGTGTGTAGCTGGGTGAGAATTAAAATATATTTAATCCATTTTGAATTGAGGCTGTAACACAACAAAATGTGGAGTGAATCAGGGGTATGAATACTTTCAGAAAGTATTGTACCTGTAACTTTGACTATTCACAAGTCCTGGGAGTCTTCCACTTCCTGAAAACCAGTGTAGGCGATGGATATTTTGCTCGGATGGCATTAACCACGCAGGATGGGAGAGGAATCCGGACTCCTGGACCCAGTGTCTCATCGCGGAGGACCAACTCTAAAACAATGTGGTATGAGACCAGACTGAACTGTTTGTAATGACAATTATAGATGAAAAGGCAAAGTGGATTTGGGAATCTGGAGCAGAAGTCATGTACTTACTTATTTTCTGTTCTTAGATTTTGCTGTTCAATATGTAGGCCTATATTTCCTATATCCTACTCAAATAAAATATGCCAAAAACATTGTAAACATATCTGGATAGTGTTTGGGCTAATATGAAAACATAAACCCACTAAATGTCCAGCTCATAGAGGTTTATGATAAGCGATCATTCAATAAACCAAAGTTTTGCTACTTACTCATTGGATAACAGTCCATTTGGCCCAGCTGGAACGGGGTTGCATCTCCAATTTCTTTTTGGGATACAGATTTTATTTCCAGGACACCAGAGTTGATGTGGGCAACAAAATCCATGTGGTTGCAAAAGCAAACTAACTGCTCCTCATCATCAATAAGTTCCTCCATATGTAATCAAATTGTCTGCAGCATAAGCAGACTTCATGAGTCGGCATTGGAGCACTGTTACCACAATTGCACCACCAATCTGCGTTCATCCTGGGGATTGGCCAGGGCTGTGGGCCTGCTGCAGCCTCGGTGGCTAGAGCGTTGGTGGTCATCTGAAGCTCAATTTGCCTAAATTCTTCGTCAGAATAGTCAGGCTCAAATAAATATGGTTTGGCGCCCCTCCAGTAGTTTTCCTCAATACTCATGAGAATTTAGTCAGTTTGTAGGTTGTTGTTGCATCTGTGATTGTGAATATGGGCCTTATGTGCAGTTTTTACGTAAAGGGATTCCCATAAGAGCGCATATGTGAAGTTGTTACCTATCTCCGCTGTTGTTGCAGTTGGCAGCATAAAATAATGATATAAAATAATCGCAATCGATTTAGGTGGAGAAGTACACATTTCCTGACTCAAAGCCGATAGTACTTTAGATTTTTTTTAAATAGATAATTTGGCTTTACGCTTTCAATAAAATAAAGAATTTGTCCACAATTCGCAGATTTCTCAATTGCTCTTTGATTGACAATGGAGAAGAGCTAGCAGTGCACAAAGACACGTCACGAGCCACGTGACCCGTTTTGGAAGCTTTCCAGTTCTAGACTGCAGGGAGAGAGAGGTGAAGGCAATCTCCACCTAACTACTGTAGTTTCAATGTATGGAATCACTTGGGAAATGTTGGATTTTAGGTCAACTTAAACTTAATAAAAAAAATTTTTGGGGTGCAGAGAAAACCCAGGTTCGATACCCTGTCAGTCACATGTGCATAGGCTTTGAACCCTGTGGCTAAAGGACAGTGACCTATACAGTCTATGAACCAAGTGCTTTGCCTCTCTTATCTTTATAGCAAATATTTGGATTGCCATAATAAATAGATACGTTGATAAAGGACATCCTTGTCTTAAACCCCTAGAGAATGTAATATTCAGTCAACACATGCAACTATACATCCAGCGACATATTATTTGAGTTGCATTTAGAGTAGACTGCTCTCATCTGCATGTTGATCAGCCTGTGTTTGTAAAGCATACATTAAAAGGATACTGGGAGATTTGGGGATTTAGATTAACTCATGGATATAATTTGTGTGTCTCTGCGTGAAGTTTGAAGATAATGAATGTTAGCTTATCATTAGTTTAGCGCAATTGCTGGAAGTCTCCGGGTACAGTAGCCAGCTCCTCTCAAAAGCAGGGAACTAGACCTTCAGAGACTGGTCCCGAAGCCACTCCTGCGTTGTCTTGGCTGTGTGGTTAGGGTCGTTGTCCTGTTGGAAGGTGAACCTTCACCCCAGTCTGAGATCATGAGCGCTCTTTAGCAGGTTTTCATCAAGGATCTCTCTGTACTTTGCTCTGTTAATCTTTCCCTGGCGTGGAAAAACATCCGCACAGCATGATGCTGCCAACCCCATGCTTCACCATAGGGATGGTGCCAGGTTTTTTCCAGAGGTGACGCTTCACATTCAGGCCAAAGAGTTCAATCTTGGTTTCATCAGACCAGAGAATCTTGTTTTTCATGGTCTGAGAGTCATTAGGTGCCTTTTGGCAAACTCCAAGCGGGCTGTCATGTGCCTTTTACTGAGGAGTGGCTTCCGTCTGGCCACTCTAACATAAAGGCCTGATTGGTGGAGTGCTGCAGAGATGGTTGTCCTTCTGGAAGGATCTCCCATCTCCACAGAGGAACTCTGGAGCTCTGTCAGAGTGACCATCGGGTTCTTGGTCACCTCCCTGACCAAGGCCCTTCTCCCCCGATTGCTCAGTTTGGCTGGCCGGCCAGCTCTATGAAGAGTCTTGGTGGTTCCAAACTTCTTCCATTTAAGTATGATGGAGGCCACTGTGTTCTTCGGGACCATCAATGCTGCATACATTTTTTGGTACCCTTCCCCAGACCTGTGCCTCAACACAATCCTGTCTCGGAGCTCTACGGACAATTCCTTCGACCCCATGGCTTGGTTTGTGCTCTGACATGCATTGTCAACTGTGGGACCTTATATAGACAGGTTTGTGCCTTTCCAAATCATGTCCAATCAATGTAATTTACCACAGGTGGACTCCAATCAAGTTGTAGAAACATCTCAAGGATGATCAATGGAAACAGGATGCACCTAAGCTCAATTTTCGAGTCTCATAGCAAAGGGTCTGAATACTTATGTAAATAAGGTATTTCTGTTTATTTTATTTTATAAATTTGCAAATATTTCTAAAAACCTGTTTTCGCTTTGTCATTATGGGGTATTGTGTGTAGATTGATGAGGAAAAAAATAATGTAATACATTTTAGAATAAGGCTGTAATGGAACAAAATATGGAAAAAGTGGAGGCGTCTGAATACTTTCCGAATGCACTGTATGCTTATAGAGTACAATAAATAGAGTACAAAGTGCTAACCACCAAACTTTGGATTGAGCAGTTAGAATGTTGATTTCCCTGCTTTTGACAGGAGACTTCCAGCAATTGAGCTAAGCTAACAATAAGCTTACGGCAATTATCTTCAAACTGCACGCAAAGACATAAAAATGGTATCCGTGAGTTCATTTGACTCTGGGTAAGTAGAAAAAATACCTAATCCCAAAATGTTGCAGCATCCCTTAAAGGATTGGGAAGCCACTCAGACCTAAACTGTGTTTTCTCAATCCACACACAGTCCAAAAAAACTAATAGCAAAGATAAATATGTATGGGTTGTAAGAGAGTGTAATTATGTGTGTCTCAGGCAAATTGTTGGTAATGAGTCAAGAGACTGCACTCGTTCACATACATTAAATCAGCTATCATTACATACATTAAAAAACATAATTACCAAATTAGGGCCTTGATTAATCCCGTTAATGACACGGTGGAGCTCGTGGGAAAAGACACGGCCTCAGATGTCTGCTTACCTCGCTGTGATGAAGCATCGCCTGCATAAGATCTCTATCTCTCTTTTTCTCTCTCTTTGCTCTCTTCTGCGCTCTCTATCATTTCTCTCTCTCCCCCTGTATTTCCTCTCGCTATCTTTCTCTCTCCTCTGTTTATCTCTCTTTCTATTTCTCTCTACCTCTTTCGCCTCTGTCTCTCTTTCACTCTCTTTCGCTCTCTTTCGCTCTCCCCACTCTCTTCCCACTCTCTCTCTCTCTCCCTCCCTCTTTCCCCTTATGGTAATACAGGGCTGCTCTTGCACAGCACAGCAAATGCAAACGAGGGGAATGCATGCAGCCGACTGCTAATGAGAACAGATCCCCATGATAAGGAGAGAGAGAGAGAGAGAGAGAGAGAGAGAGAGAGAAAGAGAGAGAGAGAGAGAGAGAGAGAGAGAGAGAGAGAGAGAGCGAGAGAGAGAGAGAGAGAGAGAGAGAGAGAGAGAGAAGGGAGGGAGGGGGGCGAGAGAGAGAGTCGGAAAAAGAGGGGGAGCGAGAGAGAAGGGGAAAAAGAGGGAGGGAGGGAGGGAGGGAGGGAGGGAGGGAGGGAGGGAGGGAGGGAGGGAAGAAAGAGACAGATCGGGAAAAAGCAAGAGAGAGAGCAATAGAGAGAAAGAGAGGGATCGAGCGAGAAAGGGAGAGCGAAAGCGAAAGAGGGAGAGACGGTTAATAAATGGGTGAATACATTAAAAAAGTGAGGGAGAGAGGAGATCTGAACGGAGGATAAGAAGCAGCAGAAGGAACTGTGATGTTCCCAATTGGAGTTGTGTCACCCCCTGTCTGGGCCTCAGTAATAAAGCCCTCACTCTGTATTCTCCCTCACATGGGTCCCTCTCTTACACTCTGTTAACATTCTTATGTCCTGGCCGCCTGGCCGAGGAGCCCCACATTAATTACTTGGCTGTTTCGATGAACCCCTCAATCTCCTTCATGTTTGCATCAAAATGGAAATCTGAGCTCCGGATTAGGACCGTTACATTAAAAACATAATAAGTACTATTTACCCAACTAGCAAGCATCTGCAGCTTATTAATACCGTGCGATGCAGCTGGTGCGGTCTTTCCTTCTTTCCTTATTGACTGTTTGGATATAGCCCCATAAAAAGGTTATTATGATGTGATCCCTGTGATATTCCATATGTTCTGTCTCTTTCTGGCCCTCTTACAGACAGCCTAATGTTTGAGAGAGGCCATGATATGTTTCATTTTCATTACAGGTGTTTTAAATGTATGTACATCCCCTCCAATCTATTCTTAACAGGCAGATCCAGTGATTTAAGGCAATGTCCCAAAACAATTTCTGCTAATTTAAAAATGTATGGTGGTCACTTGGAGAATAATAACCGTATTGAAAGGCATGTCTGTGTATGAAAAATCTATCTTTCTTGGCTTTTATTTCTCTGTCTATCTCTGTCTCTCTATCTCTATTTGTCTCTTTCTGGCATTTCTCTGTGGAGAACAATCGTCTTGTTCTGTGGTCTCTTATGTACCATAGTAGATAGGAAATGGCAGCGGAATGGACATTCTTTAGATACACTGACTCCAAATTGACAACTTTCCTCTGGTAGAAACCACGGCTGCTGTATTGTTTTCAGAGTGTAGTGAACCCAAAAAGAAAGGGTAACCCATTTTGGTGTGTGTATGTGTGTGTATGTGCCTGTGTGTGTTTATTGGTTCGTGCACGAGCGTGTGTGTCACCAGAGACGTGTTCTTTGGGTGGTAATATACAAGAGAAGACCCTAGATAAAGGGGAAAGATTACATTTGTCCCCCTGTGCAGTGGTGCAGCGGTGCAGAAGTGCCTGTGAGAGGAGGCTGAGAGAGGAGAGTCAGAGCAAATGGAATGGTTGTATTACTGCACTCCACCATGCATTATTAATGTTAACGTGATCAGGACAGGTGGACAAACCCAGGAAAGATATCACTGCTTAATGAACAGACCTTGTTCTTTCTTCTCTCTCTCTCTCTCTCTCTCTCTCTCTCTCTCTCTCTCTCTCTCTCTCTCTCTCTCTCTCTCTCGCTCTCTCTCTCTCTGTCTCTCTCTCTCTCTCTCTCTCTCCCCCCCCCCCCTCTCTCTCTCCCTCTGGAACAGGACCTAGCAGCTGTTATTGTTGCATTGAGAGGTGTTAGCTCCTGTACCACAGTGGGTGAGGTAGCCCCTCTATTTAATTTACAAATAACATAGCCTCTCCTAATTGACTCTGTTCATAGCCCAGCAGTGTGTCAGCGCTGTGGTCACGCCTGTCTGCATTTTAAATGAGGAGGTAAATAGGTTTTAGTGCTACATGGATAATTTGTGTTTCCAGTCAGTCGGAGCATATCAAAATTGTCAGTCAATAAATTACCCCGATAACTGGTTTTTGATATGTCTTATTTTATATTTTCCAGGAATTGAAATGATGAAATGAAAATTATTTGCCTTTGCATGGTGATTCTTTGATGGCTACATCTTTCCGGGCAAAAAGAACACCCATTAGTTAAAGGATACCAGCCTAGACATAAATTAAAACATAATGTTGACACACAAGCCCCCCCCAAAAAAACTACCATACAGCCACTCAAAATGGAATGATTTGGTTGAATGCTAGATATATTTTTTTCAGTGGGGGGATTTTGTGGCAGTTGGATATGATGCTTGTCTCTTTGGGAAAGCGTAGGGTCTAGTAAAACAGTATCAAACATATGGCCAGGAGAGTGCTCTCCTACTATTAGAGCTGTATTTTATAGTGCAGTGTATAACGTTATGTATTTTGTATGGAGTGTTCACTAAGAAGTTATCGCTGCTCACATTCCGGTAGACTGGTAAACATGAGACCTGAGTTTTCCTCCATCTCGGCAAGAACCGGCTGGATGAGGAAACCTTGAGCTGCTCTTTTATAAGTATAAAATCAAATCAGAATTTATTTGTTTTATTGGCACTATCATCACCAATATAATGTACCAAATGTATACTATTCAGAACATAAACTATTCAGACGCATCAAACTATGTCCAAATGTACACTATTCATACACATCGAACTCAAACCAAACATACAATATTCAAATGTATAAAACTTCATACAGTATTCATACGCATTAAGACTTTGAAAAAATTGTAAACGTCCTTTTCGCCCACACAAAGGCCCTATGCTCTTTGTGAACGGATTCTATGTTGAGCTGAGGTAGCATACAGCCTTGTCAGTCCAACACACTCTACAGTGCATCTGTTATATTTTCTGGTGTTTTAGAGGAGATCCAAATATGCAAGGTAACACACTAAAAACCTACTTGACTTGTTTAGGAATCAGTGTAAGCAATGCTTTTACTTAGGAGAACATAGAGTCAATCTGGTTTCCTTCTTCTTCAAGTCTAGAATGGTTCTGAGGCCCTCCACTGCCACTATAATAACCTATAATATGTTTTTAAGTCCTTTACTGCCCCCTGCTGTGTTGTGGTGGTATTATAGGGATAAATCAGAGCAGCTGACTGAGTGGATGTATGTCTGGCAGGTGGCTCCTGTGGGAAATGCATACCTCAGTGAATCCAGAACCATTGTAGCTCGAAGAGCACTGATCTAAAGAAGGAACAAAATATATGCTTGTCGGTAATCAAAAAGCAATTTTACTGGCTTAGAGATGGACACAGATGGGGTTTGTCAGTTTCCATTATTTCACTGAAAGCATACAGCATAGGTATGATTGTGCTACACAACAGTTATTCTGTCCCTGCATGCATGCCTGTGTGTATTATTTGAGGGAGTAGGCCTTTACACAAATGTGTTGTTAGTTTAGGTACCAGTAAAATATTTTACAATATAATTGAGCACACTAACATACACACACACACACACACACACATACAGTGGGGAGAACAAGTATTTGATACACTGCCGATTTTGCAGGTCTTCCTACTTACAAAGCATGTAGAGGTCTGTAATTGTTATCATAGGTACACTTCAACTGTGAGAGACGGAATCTAAAACAAAAATCCAGAAAATCACATTGTATGATTTTTAATTTGCATTTTATTGCATTTTATTGCATGACATAAGTATTTGATCACCTACCTACCAGTGAGAATTCCGGCTCTCACAGACCTGTTAGTTTTTCTTTAAGAAGACCTCCTGTTCTCCACTCATTACCTGTATTAACTGCACCTGTTTGAACTCGTTACCTGTATAAAAGACACCTGTCCACACACTCAATCAAACAGACTCCAACCTCTCCACAATGGCCAAGACCAGAGAGCTGTGTAAGGACATCAGGGATAAAAGTGTAGATCTGCACAAGGCTGGGATGGGCTACAGGACAATAGGCAAGCAGCTTGGTGAGAAGGCAACAACTTTTGGCGCAATTATTAGAAAATGGAAGAAGTTCAAGATGACGGTCAATCACCCTCGGTCTGGGGCTCCATGCAAGATCTCTCCTCGTGGGGCATCAATGATCATGAGGAAGGTGAGGGATCAGCCCAGAACTACACGGCAGGACCTGGTCAATGACCTGAAGAGAGCTGGGACCACAGTCTCAATGAAAACCATTAGTAACAGACTATGCCGTCATGGATTAAAATCCTGCAGCGCACGCAAGGTCCCCCTGCTCAAGCCAGCGCATGTCCAGGCCCGTCTGAAGTTTGCCAGTGACCATCTGGATTATCCAGAGGAGGAATGGGAGAAGGTCATGTGGTCTTTTGAGACAAAAATAGAGCTTTTTGGTCTAAACTCCACTCACCATGTTTGAAGGAAGAAGAAGGATGGGTACAACCACAAGAACACCATCCCAACCGTGAAGCATGGAGGTGGAAACATCATTCTTTGGGGATGCTTTTCTGCAAAGGGGACAGGACGACTGCACCGTATTGAGGGGAGGATGGATGGGGCCATGTATCGCGAGATCTTGGCCAACAACCTCCTTCCCTCAGTAAGAGCATTGAAGATGGGTCGTGGCTGGGTCTTCCAGCATGACAACGACCCGAAACACACAGCCAGGGCAACTAAGGAGTGGCTCAGTAAGAAGCATCTCAAGGTCCTGGAGTGGCCTAGCCAGTCTCCAGACCTGAACCCAATAGAACATCTTTGGAGGGAGCTGAAAGTCCGTATTGCCCAGCGACAGCCCCGAAACCTGAAGGATCTGGAGAAGGTCTGTATGGAGGAGTGGGCCAAAATCCCTGCTGCAGTGTGTGCAAACCTGGTCAAGACCTACAGGAAACGTATGATCTCTGTAATTGCAAACAAAGGTTTCTGTACCAAATATTAAGTTCTGCTTTTCTGATGTATCAAATACTTATGTCATGCAATAAAATGCAAATTAATTACTTAAAAATCATACAATGTGATTTTCTGGATTTTTGTTTTAGATTCTGTCTCTCACAGTTGAAGTGTACCTATGATAAAAATTACAGACCTCTACATGCTTTGTAAGTAGGAAAACCTGCAAAATCGGCAGTGTATCAAATACTTGTTCTCCCCACTGTATATATATATATATATATATATATATATATATATATATATATATATATATATATACACTGAGTGTACAAAACATTAGGAACACCATCCTAATATTGAGTTGAACCCCCTTTTGCCCTCAGAACAGCCTCAATTCGTCGGGGCAAGGTTTTGAAACGTTTCACAGGAATGCTGGCCTATGTTGATTCCAATCAATTCTTGATACACACGGGAAACTGTGGAGCATGAAAAATCCAGCACCATTGCAGTTCTTGACACACTCAAACCGGTCCGCCAGCACCTACTGCCATACCCCGTTCAAAGGCACTTAAATATTTTGTCTTGCCCATTCAATCTCTGAATGGCACACATACACATGTCTCAATTGTCTCAAGGCTTGAAAATCCTTCTTTAACCTTTCTCCTCCCCTTCTCTACACTGATTGAAATGGATTTAGCAGGTGACATCAATAAGGGATCATAGCTTTTACCTGGATTCACCTGGTTCGTCTTTGTCATGGTATACTGTATATAGTGCCTTCAGAAAGTATTCATACCCCTTTACTTTTTCCACGTTTTGTTGTGTTACAGCCTGAATTTAAAATGGATTAAATTAAGATTTTGTGTCACTGGCCTACACAATACCCCATAATGTCAAAATGGAATTGTTTTAAGAAATGTTTACTAATTTATTAAACATGAAAAGCTGAAATGTCTTGAGTCAATAAGTATTCCAGTGGTGGAAAAAGTACCCTATTGTCATACTTGAGTAAAAGTAAAGATACCTTAAAAGGAAATGACTCAAGAAAAGTGAAAGTCACCCAGTAAAATACTACTTGAGTAACAGTCTAAAAGTATTTGGTTTTAAATATACTTAAGTATCAAAAGTAAATGTAATTGCTAAAATATACTTAGGTATCAAAAGTAAAAGTAAAAGTATAATCATTTCAAATTCCTTATATTAAGCAAACCAGATAGCGCCATTTTATTGTTTTTACATTTACAGATGCTCCAACACTCAGACATAATTTACAAAGAAGCATGTGTTTAGTGAGTCCGCCAGATCAGAGGCAGCAGGGATGACCAGGGATGTTCTCTTGATAAGTGTGTGAATGAGACAATTTCCCTGTCCTGCTAAGCATTCAAAATATAACGAGTACTTTTGGGTGTCAGGGAAAATGTATGGAGTAAAAAGTACATTATTTTCTTTAGGAATGTAGTGAAGTAAAAGTAAAAGTATTCAAAAATATACATTGTAAAGTAAAGTATAGATACCCAAAAAAACTACTTAAGTACTTTAAAGTATTTTTACTTAAGTACTTTACACCACTGACGTATACAACCCCTTTGTTATGGCAAGCCTAAATGAGTTAAGGAGTAAACATTTGCTTAAGAAGTCACACAATAAGTTGCGTGGACTCTGTTTGCAATAATAGTGTTTAAGATGATATTTTAATGACTACCTCATCTCTGTACCGCACACATACAATTATCTGTAAGGTCCCTCAGTCGAGCAGTGAATTTCAAACACAGATTCAACCACAAAGAATTGGGAAAATGTCCAATGCCTCACAGAGAAGGGCACCTATTGGTAGATGGGTAAAAATAAAAAAGCAGACAGTGAATATCCGTTTGAGCATGGTGACATTATTAATTACACTTTGGATGGCGTATCAATACACCAAGTCACTACAAAGATACAGGCATCCTTTCTAACTCAGTTGCCGGAGATAAAGGAAACCGTTCAGGGATTTCACCATGAGGCCAATGGTGACTTTAAAACACTTACAGAGTTTAATGGCTTTGATAGCAGAAAACTGAGGACGGATCAACAACATTGTAGTTACTCCACAATACTAACCGAAATGAAAGACTGAAAAGAAGAAAGCCTGTACAGAATACAAATATTCCAAAACATGCATCCTGTTTGCATTAAGGCACTAAAGTAAAACTGCAAAAAATGTGGCAAAGAAATTTACTTTACATCCTGAATACAAAACATTATGTTTGGGGCAAATCCAACAAAACACTAAGTACCACTCAAGCATGGTGGTGGCTGCATCATGTTATGGGTATGTTTTTCATCGGCAATGACTAGGGACATTTTTGGGATATACACCACAAGTCAAAAGTTTGGACACACCTACTCATTCAAGGGTTTTTCTCTATTTTTACTATTTTTTGCATTGTAGAATAATAGTGAAGACATCAAAACTATGAAATAACATATATGGAATCATGTAGTAACCAGAAAAGGGTTAAACTAATCAAAATATATGTTTTATTTGAGAATCTTCAAATAGCCACCCTTTGCCTTGATGACAGCTTTGCACACTCTTGGCATTCTCTCAACCAGCTACATGAGATAGTCACCTGAAATGCATTTCAATTAACAGGTGTGCCTTCTTAAAAGTTAATTTGTGGAATTTCTTTCCTTCTTAATGCGTTTGAGCCAATCAGTTGTGTTGTGACAAGGTAGGGGTGGTATACAGAAGATAGCCCTATTTGGATAAAGACCAAGTCCATATTATGGCATGAACAGCTCAAAAAAGCAAAGAGAAACAACAGTCAATCATTACTTTAAGACATGAAGGTTAGTCAATATGGAACATTTCAAGAACATTGAATGTTTCTTCAAGTGCAGTCGCAAAAACCATCAAGCGCTATGATGAAACTGGCTCTCATGAGGACCGCCAAAGGAATGGAAGACCCAGAGTTACCTCTGCTGCAGAGGATAAGTTCATTAGAGTTACCAGCCTCAGAAATTGCAGGCCAAATAAATGCTTCACAGAGTTCAAGTAACAGACACATCTCAACATCAACTGTTCAGAGGGGACTGTGTGAATCAGGCCTTCATGGTCGAATTGCTGCAAAGAAACCACTACTAAAGGACACCAATAAGAAGAAGAGACCTGATTGGGCCAAGAAACACGAGCAATGGACATTAGACCGGTGGAAATTTGTCCTTTGGTCTGGAGTCCAAATTGGAGATTTTTGGATCCAACCGCTGTGGCTTTGTGAGACGCGGTGTGGATGAACGGATGATGTGTATTTCCCACCATAAAGCATGGAGGAGGAGGTTTTATGGTGTGGGGGTGCTTTACTGGTGACACTGTCTGTGATTTAATTAGAATTTAAGGCACACTTAACCAACATGGCTACCACAGCATTCTGCAATGATATGCCATCCCCTCTGGTTTGGGGTTAGTTGGACTATTATTTGTTTTTCAATAGGACAATGACCCAACACACCTCCAGGCTGTGCAAGGGCTATTTTACCAAGAAGGAGAGTGACGGAGTGCTGCATCAGATGACCTGGCCTCCACAATCCCCTGACCTCAACCCAATTGAGATGGTTTGGGATGAGTCGGACCCCCGAGCGAAGGAAAAGCATCCAACAAGTGCTCAGCATATGTGGGAACTCCTTCAATACTGTTGAAAAAGCATTCCAGGTGAAGCTGGTTGAGAGAATGCCAAGAGTGTGCAAAGCTGTCATCAAGGCAAAGGGTTGCTATTTGAAGATTCTCAAATATAAAATATATTTTGATTTGATTAACTTTTTTGGTTACTACACTTTTTTGGTTACTACATTCCATATGTGTTATTTCCTAGTTGTGATGTCTTCACTATTATTCTACAATGTACAAATAGTAAAAATAAAGTAAAACCCTGGAATGAGTAGGTGTGTCCAAACGTTTGACTGGTACTGTAAATAAATGGTTTAGAGGCAAATTCCTAGAAGAAACCTAGTTCAGTGTGAGACAAATTCACCTTTCAGCAGGCCAAATATACACTGGAGTTGCTTACCCAGATGACATTGATTGTGTCTGAGTGCCCTAGTTACAGTTTTTAATTAAATCGGCTTGAAAATGGCTCTCTAGCAATGATCAACAACGAACTTCACAGATCTTGAAGATTTTTTAAAAGAATAATGTGTAAATATCGTATAATCCAGGTGTGAAAAGTTGTTAGAGACTTACCCAGAAAGATTCTCAGCTGGAATCACTGCCAAAGGTGATTCTAACATGTATTGACTCAGGGGTGTGAATACTTATTTAAGGGATGGATTGAAATTTAAAGAGTGGTTACCTGGGGGAAGGTCATGATTTTTTAATTTCCGTCAAGGGGAGGTTTTAGTATATATATATTTATTACATCTATTCCAGGGGAGGGTCATGTAATTTGTAATTTATGACATTTTTCAATATTCAATTTTCAATATTTCTCAGTGTTTTAGAATTAGTTGATTATTAGGCTATATATCGATGTGTGCCCAATGGCATCCCTCATCTCTGATTCTCTGCTGGGCGCCCAATATCAAGTGCGCATATAGGCTATTTAGTGTGGTCTCAATCAAAGATCCATAGCCTATGTGCTATAGGACACGAAGTGCATGCTCGAAGAAGCACAGAGCAACGTTATATTTCTAAGATAGCTGCTGGGATGGTCTAAATACTTAGAAATATAACTTTGCTCTGTGCTCCTTCGAGCATGCACTTCGTATCCTATAGTATATAGGCTATGGATCATGGTCTAAATACAACTAGGCTGCATTACACACTCTTCATATTTTCAATGGATGTTCCAACCCTGACCCTTGGCCTCCTCTGCTCTTGCTGATCAAACACGTTTTTTGTGTGATGCCTAACCAATGGCTGTGCTGTGTGGGCCTACGGTGGCAGTTTATAAGGAGAGTCAAAGGTTTCTTCCGAAAGTAATTTTTGATTAGGCCTAGTCCAAAAAATGCAAAAAACACTTGCGCACGGACTAGCCTATTGGCTATGTTCTGTTCAGTTTGAGAAGGAGAGCGCGAAGATGAGAAGGAGGACCGGAGGTCAACTTTCATAGCTTGCTACTACAATAATTGATTCTATTAAAAACAATATGTTTCTTGCCCATTATGTATTTATCAGAGTTATTGACCTCACAATAAGCCAGATTCGAGTAATGTACATTGTGGTGCTGAAACTTCAAGCAGCAGCCGCGGCATGTACAATCGGAAATGGACAGCGCATGGCGCTGAAATGAGGCAAATTTAATTAGACTTTACTAACAACAAGAGGGCTTTGTGTTGGAGACTATTTCTTCCTATTTAAGGCATAAGAGGTATGCCTACCTGTTTGACAAACGCAATTAGGCTATAGGCTACTATATCCATAGATGTGTCGGTCAATTCCTCCACCCACCATGCACTCTTTAAAAAGCCTACCTCAGTGTCAGTGAAGGGCTGTTAAGACCAATACTCGAATTGACGGGGTATGAGAGGGTATGCAATAGGCGTACCTTTTATCAAAGCAAATTACAAAAAGCAAAGGCCTTGTTAGCTTAAGATTTTTAGGAAAATAAAACGGATCCAATTATATAAAGTGATCTACTGTATAACTATGCTTTATGCTAGAAACAAGCTGTAAAATACCCAGAAAAGACTTGACTCTGATGTATATGGGAATATAATTTTTACGTTTCATTGACAACCTGAGCTACAACCTTCTATAGCCGAGGAGACAAAAAATTGACTGTGCTTGGAAAGTAATCTAATTTTGTCACTATCAATTCATTAAGCTATTCACTTTCTGTACAATAGAAGATGTTTAAACCCAGACAACTTTTAGGGAAACACCTTCTCTCGTTGGGTTAAGCAATGGAAGAAGAGTAGCCAACAGTTAAACTTACCATTTTCTGCGTCTGTAGGGGTGGAAAGGTAGGCCCTACTTTTGAAAGTACCATGCTCAGATTCCTAATGATGTCTCAGATTTAATTATTTGCAAACAGGGACAGTTTCGTTGGAAACAAGACACACTGATTTGGAATTGGAGGAATATGATAAAATGAACACACAGGCCTATCTCTCTGTCCATTCTTAGCCTGTAATTTCAGTAATTTGTGAGGTATTAAAAAAGATTCTGCTAATATGTAAAATTACATAGAATTGCATGAAATGTTTATAAAAGGCTTTTCTTTTCTCGGACCTGCAAATATAATAATATATTAATGCAATGCTTTGACTATAAAGGACATCTTTCCACCCCTACTCTTGTCCCCGGTGGTCTGCGAACCCACAATCTTCTGGACCGCAGCCCTGTGTGCTATCACAATTAATGCCTTGCCATATAATGCTCATAGAATGAAGAAAAGTTTATATAGGTTCTGGTCTGTCCAAGAAGTGAGCGTAAATGGAAGACATGTTCTCTGCTATCCACTTTGTTTTAATAATTATTTTGGGTATAGGTGAGGGTCACATTTTCAAGCGTTCAGGGAGGGTTTAGGTAAAATATATTTTGCTGGAGGGAGGGCCATCCATTTTCATTGAAAAAAGGTCCGATTTTCTCCATGTAACCCTTATTATAAATAACGTTCACTCCCTAAATGAGATATCTGTATTTCATTTTAAATAAATTAGCAAAAAAATAAAAAAATATGATTTGCCTTTTCATTATGGGATATTGTGTCTAGATGGGTGAGAAATACATTTTTTATTTTTTTATCATTTTGAATTCAGGCTGTAATACAACAAAATGTGGAATAAGTCAAAGGATATGAATGCTTTCTGAAAGCACTATTTGCAAATGTATTGAAAATGAAATACAGAAATACATGTTACAATCACTTTGGGCAGCTATTACAGTTGTGATTCTTTCTGGGTGATTATTATTTTTTTAATTCTTCAAGCTCTGTCAAGTTGGTTGTTGATCATTGCTAGACAGCCATTTTCAATTTAAGTCAAAACTGTAAGTAGGCCACTCAGGAACATTCAATGTCAACTTGGTAAGCAACTCCAGTGTATATTTGGCCTTGTGTTTTAGGTTATTGTCCTGCTGAAAGGTGAATTTGTCTCCCAGTGTCTGTTGGAATGCAGACTGAACCACATTTTCCTCTAGGATTTTGCCTGTGCTTAGCTCTATTCCTTTTCTTTTTTATCCTAAAGAACTCCCTAGTCCTTGCTGATGACAGGCATACCCATAACATGAATTAGCCACCACCATGCTTGAAAATATGAAGAGTGGCACTCAGTGATGTGTTGTTTTGGATTTGCCCCAAACATGATGCTTTGTACTCAGGACATTAAGTTAATTTCTTTGACACTTTTTTTTTCATTTTTACTTTAGTGCCTTATTGCAAACAGAATGCATTTTTTTGAATATTTTATTCTGTACAGGCTTTCTTCTTTAATATTGTGGCGCAACTACAATGTTGTTGATCCATCCTCAGTTTTCTCCTATCACAGCCATTAAACTATGTAAGTGTTTTAAAGTCACCATTGGCCTCATGGTGAAATCCCTGAATGGTTTCCTTCCTCTCCGGCAACTGAGTTAGGAAGGACACCTGTATATTTGATGTGACTGGGTGCATTGATACACCATCCAATGTGTAATTAATAACTTCACCATGCTCAAAGGGATATTCAATGTCTGCTTTTTTATTTTTACCCATCTACCAATAGGTGCTCTTCTTTGTGAGGCATTGGAAAACCTCCCTGGTCTTTGTGGTTGAATCTGTGATTAAAATCCACTGCTCGACTGAGGGACCTTTCAGATAACTGTATGTGTGGGGTACAGAGACGTGGTAGTCATTCAAAAATTATGGTAAACACTATTATTGCAAACAGAGTCCATGCAACTTATTATGTGGCTTGTTAAGCACATTTTTACTCCTGAACTTATTTAGGATTGTCATAACAAAGGGATATAATTGCCATTCAAAAGACTACTAATTGCCATTCAGCTTTTCATTTTTTATTAATTTGTAAAAAAATCTTTAAAAAAGATTCCACTTTGACATTATGGGGTATTGTGTTTAGGCCAGTGACACAAAATCTAAATTTAATCAATTTAAAAATCTGGCTGTAACAGGGGTGTGAACACTCATAATGCACTCAATATATTAACCCTAATATATTACATTAAGTGTTCTGTTCTATTCTGTTATCTGTCAGTATTTCTCAGGTTGATAGTAAAGATATTAACATGAACACAGATAAAACCGATGGAACTCAATTATATTGTATTGCTATATTGTTGCGAATAGATTAGGAATAGAATGTGAGTGAGTAGCCCAATAGTAATACTTTCTCTAAATAGGTGAGGGTTGCCCCCGTGCAAGTCCTGCCTGCTTGTTTGGGGAGGAGGACAGGTTTGGCTATGTAGAAGAGTCCAGGGTAGACTGGGCCAGGGAGGCAGAAGCAGAGGGGGTGAAGTGCAGACACTCAGCCACCCAACACTTTGACAGGCAGCTCAGGCCTTGTTTACCACCTGGATCCCCATCCATGCTGATGAGGATGGAAGACGGCAGAAATAATGCATAAGGAGGGCTACACACAAACACACACACACACACACACACACACACACACACACACACACACACACACACACACACACACACACACACACACACACTTAGCTTTGCACACACACAGCTCCTCAGATAGGTATGACTGGAGTTAATGTAATACTTATGGAGGTGTTATGGGAGGGATGGGTACGGGGGGATGATTTGGGTCTGTGTGGAGGAAGGGATGGGGGATAGGGGGGAAGGATTTGGGTCTGTGCTGCCGCTTCCTGCCTAGCGAAGTCCTTGCTAACCGACTGAGCGCAGCTCCTCATCAGCCTGGAATAGCTGCATGTCAGGATGGAGGAGACATGAGAGAAGCCCGGGGTTTATAACACACTGCACCACCACTGGCAGCCAGACACATACAAACACTCTCCTCCTCTATATCCTTCTCCTCCTCTTCCTCCTCCTCCTCCACCACCACCTCCTCCTCCTCTCCCTGTTACAGGCTTTAGTCATGGGACTGCGTTAGGAGATTCCAGGAACAAGGAGACGCTAGGAAAATAATGATGGGATTAGATATCCTGGATGAGCTGTTGGAAGCCGTCAGTATGTTATGAATGTAAATGAGGGATAGTGTCTGCATCCCAAATGTTCCCCTATTCCCTATATAGTGTACTACTTTTGACCAGAGCCTTATTGTCCATAGTCAAAAGTAGTGCACCTAATAGGGAATCGGTTTTAATTTGGGACAAAGCCTATATGTGTGTTATTATCATGTCACCTTACGTGAAGAGCAGGTTATGTTGTAGCCACTGGGTCACACTTATCCATTGTCTATTATGTAGAAATCCCTATCTCAGATATCAAATAAGGACAATTGTATTTCCAGGTGGCAACAATCCAGCTATGTTTTGCCGGGTAGGTTGTTAGTAACAGGTATCAGAGGTCTACAGTCGTGGTCAAAAGTTTTGAGAATAACACAAATACTAATTTGCACAAAGTCTGCTGCCTCAGTTTTGATGATGGCAATTTGCATATACTCCAGAATGTCATGAAGAGTGATCAGATGAATTGCAATTAATTACAAAGACCCTCTTTGCCATGAAAGTGAACTTAATCCCAAAAAAACATTTCCACTGCATTTCAGCCCTGCCACAAAGGACCAGCTGCCATCATGTCAGTGATTCTCTCGTTAACACAGGTGAGAGTGTTGACGAGGACAAGGCTGGAGATCACTCTGTCATGCTGATTGAGTTAGAATAACAGACTGGAAGCTTTAAAAGGAGGGTGGTGCTTGAAATCATTGTTCTTCCTCTGTTAACCATGGTTGCCTTCAAGGAAACACATGCCGTCATCATTGCTTTGCACAAAAAGGGCTTCACAGGCAAGGATATTGCTGCTAGTAAGATTGCACCTAAATCAACCATTTATCGGATCATCAAGAACTTCAAGGAGAGAGGTTCAATTGTTGTGAAGAAGGCGTCAGGGCGCCCAAGAAAGCCCAGCAAGTGCCAGGACCGTCTCCTAAAGTTGATTCAGCGCGGGATCGGGGCACCACCAATGCAGAGCTTGCTCAGGAATGGCAGCAGGCAGGTGCGAGTGCATATGCACGCAGAGTGAGGCAAAGACTTTTGGAGGATGGCCTGGTGTCAAGAAGGGCAGCAAAGAAGCCACTTCTCTCCAGGAAACACATCAGGGATTCTGTAAAAGGTACAGGGATTGGACTGCTGAGGACTGGGGTAAAGTCATTTTCTCTGATGAATCCCCTTTCCGATTGTTTGGGACATCCGGAAAACACCTTGTCCGAAGAAGACAAGGTGAGCGCTGCCATCAGTCCTGTGTCATGCCAACAGTAAAGCATCCTGAGACCATTCATGTGTGGGGTTGCTTCTCAGCCAAGGGAGTGGGCTCACTCACAATTTTGCCATGAATAAAGAATGGTACCAACACATCCTCCGAGAGCAACTTCTCCCAACCATCCAATAACAGTTTGGTGACGACCAATGCCTTTTCCAGCATGATGGAACACCTTGCCATAAGGCAAAAGTGAACTAAGTGGCTCAGAGAACAAAACATCAACATTTTGGGTCCATAGCCAGGAAACTCCCCAGTCCTTAATCCCATTGAGAACTTGTGGTCGATCCTCAAGAGGCGGGTGGACAAACAAAAACCCACAAATTCTGACAAACTCCAAGCATTGATTATGCAAGAATGGGCTGCCATCAGTCAGGATGTGGCCCAGAAGTTAATTGACAGCATGCCAGGGCGGATTGCAGAGGTCTTGAATAAGAAGGGTCAACACTGCAAATATTGACTCTTTGCATAAACTTAATGTAATTGTCAATAAAAGCCTTTGACACTTATGGAATGCTTGTAATTATACTTCAGTATACCATAGTAACATCTGACAAAAATATCTCATAACACTGAAGCAGCAAACTTTGTGAAGACCAATTCTTGTGTCATTCTCAAAACTTTTGACCACGACTGTACAGTAATACCACTGAGAGTTAGGCCAGGACACCCTCTCTGAACAACTTGTCCAGTGAAAGCTGTCGTTATTTTTCAATAGAGCAAAAAAATTAACATAATAGTTAAACCTAGAATTTATTGTGGCTTTTGGTAGGAGTAACATTGTAGCTACGCCCGAGACTAAAGCTTACCTGTGCTTTTATACATACTTTATTCTTACCTGTTCTCTTGCTACGTCTTGGACCCTGCATGATAGCTTTCTGCTTCAATTCCCCAGCCATAGCAATCTGTTTGAATTCACAAGGTTGTGAATAAAACAAGCCTGGCCTGTTTCTTCTGCTCAACTAGCTTAGTGTATAATTCAGGATCTTGCCATTGGTTATAAGTTGACAAAGCCCACATAGAGAGCAACAATATCCCACCTCTCAGGTCTGGTATGATGGCTAGAACAACACAAACAACAGACAACTGTCCATCAGGCAAACAGAAAGTAGAAAATGGGAGTTATCCAATAAAGTGGAAGAATTTGGCGTGGTGATAACCACATAATGAAGGTTGGTGTGTATGGTGGTGTGGGTGAGTTGGGAGTGGACTAACACCATAGCACAGCTTAGCAATAGTCAATGGTTTGTGGTGTTAAGGAGAGGACTGAGGAAGCTTGGTGTGGACAGCAGTATGCAGCTAGCTGGCTTAATAATAATAATAATAATAATAATATGCCATTTAGCAGACGCTTTTATCCAAAGCGACTTACAGTCATGCGTGCATACATTTTTGTGTATGGGTGGTCCCGGGGATCGAACCCACTACCTTGGCGTTACAAGCGCCGTGCTCTACCAGCTGAGCTACAGAGGACCTGTAGCGAATGAAGGTTGGTATGTATGGTGGTGTGGGGTGTGTTGGGAGTGAACACCATACCACAGTTTGTCAGTAATCAGTGGTTTGTGGTTGTAAGGAGCACTGAGGACGCCTAGCATGGACAGCAGTATGCAGCTACATTAGCTGTGTCTCACCACAGCGAGCTGTCTAGCTGCATACTGCTGTCCACACCACGCATCCTCTCTATCAATACCACCACAAACCACAAATCACTGATTATTGCCAAGCTGTGCCGTTATGGAGTATGCAGCATGGACAGCAGCAAGCAGTAAGCTACCCTTCCCATAGCGAGATACAGCAGAGAGTTGAGAGAGCAGCCTGGCTAACAAAGCCACCGCCACCAGCCTGGTCTGAGGGAAACATGGAGCCTGAATATTTTATGACTCTTCCGAGCACAGAGAGACTACAGAACTGGACTGGCTATGATTGGAGAGGTGTTGCTCAGTGCTCACCAAAGGTCAAGACAAGAACCAACGTAGAGAAACAGAAGCAAAAGGCTTGTCTGAGGAACACCAAAACAATACGTCTTCCTGATAAGTACTGTATACAATGCTGTAAAGCACCACAGATGTAGTTCTTCTATACATTGCTAATGCTCTATCTCTGTTACAACCAAACACATACCGGTAACTGCCAAAATAAAGGAAACATTTTATTTCAAAGGAGCATAGGGGGTTTAAAGTGTGTGTGTGTGTGTGTGTCTGTGTGTGTGTGTGTGTGTGTGTGTGTGTGTGTGTGTGTGTGTGTGTGTGTGTGTGTGTGTGTGTGTGTGTGTGTGTACGTGTGTGCGCGTGCGTGCGTGCGTGCGTGTCTCAGTCACCAGATCTCAACCCAAATGAACACTTATGGGAGATTCTGGAGCGGCAAAATTATGGAATTTCTCATGGAAGAATTATGTCGTATACCTCTAATAGAGTTCCAGACACTTGTAGAATCTATGCCAAGTCGCATTGAAGCTGTTCTGGCAGCTCGTGGTGGCCCAACGGCCTATTAAGACACCATGTTCATGTTGGTGTTTCTTTTATTTTGGCAAATACCTGTACATACAGACCACCGTTTTGAGTTTGTATGTCATTGTGATGTAAGTGCAGTGTTTGTAGTACACCAAATACAGCAAAAAAGAGAGAGACACAAATACAACACAATATTCATATCATGTCATAGGGTGACCAGAGAATGATTTTGACTTGTAAACATCTGGAGTGAGAATAAAATTATAAAAACTAATGACATGCAGAAATACAAAATAATTTATCTAATTTGCAACGAAGAAGATGCATAATCATTCCCACAGTCCCATTATTTATTTAAGTGATAATGCCTGAGAAGCCAGTGTTTGGAGGATATTGGCACAGGTGTTGTTAGGCCCGAGACGAAGTCAAGGGACGGCAAACTGTGTCAATATATCCTCCAAACACTGTCTTCGAGCATTATGACATAATGTCTAAATGCTTTTTATAGTGGAGATCAAGTTTATAAATTCCTTGGCTGGACTGATGAGACAGTGGATTGCGCAGTCAGATGGAACAGAGTAAATAGGCATTTTAACATCATAGATTTAGCCGGTGGTAACTTGTGGAATAGACACAGGCTGGAATGCGGTTTTAACCAATCAGCATTCAGGATTAGACCCACTCGTTGTATAATTGTTTGATATGTAATGACATGCTCTGACTATGAGTATAAGCTCTTGATATGCTTAGACTTTGTGTCCCAAAATAGCAACGTGAATGCAATGGCATTCCTCACTGAGAACTCTTGCAATGTGAGCAGAAGGATATCAATTCATTTTCCAAATCAGTTCTCTAAAAGTGGACTAAATGTAAACCAACCTGCATCCATTACTGTCCGTCTCGCAATTCTTTCTGCTCCGTATAGTGTAGAATAGATGGAGAAGGCTATGGAGCTCCTGCAGAAATTGTATTTATGTATTTTATTGTCGTAATCCCATCCAGTAAAACACAGAATTGATGGACAATTGATACGTTTTGCACACTCAAACAATCCACTAGCCACAGACAGACCCATGTCAGACAATTAGCTAGACTACTCCTCTCAGACCCACGCCCGGCTACCAGTCTGCCTGTATGCTATCCAGCAGTGTTTCAGTACAGCCTGCTGCCTATATGCCTGGCTGCCGACTGAGACTTGGTACTGGTCCAGTCCTGACCAGATGTAAGCCTGAGGGGAGATCTGTCCATGGCCACACTATAGGTCAGGGTTAATGGTTGTTCAGAGGATCCATGTTTGGCGCTGTTGAAGTCCAGCCTCTACAGTATGTCACCCTGCCAGAGCCCTGCCAGGTCCTAGTTCCCATCCCCGGGAGAGGTCAGAGGGCAGAGGGAACATTAGTCTCCGTCCTGCACTTCATTAGCCCTGGTTAAATATGGGTTTCCTCTACAGGGATGGCAGCAGCATAATGGCTGGAACCTGCATGGGCTCTGTCTAGCTTTACTCTAGTGCCTGGTCTGTCTCTGTGCTGTACGTGACCATAATAACTGCCATATACTGCATGTGGTCTAACTGTCTCTCCTGTGAGAGGAGGCTAAATTAAGTCAGATTATTATTAATTGTTTTACATATACAGTAGCTTTGAATGTGGCCAAGTTCTGTCAAGTCAACATATCCACACTTACTTATAGATCCAGTGACATATGTATACAGCTTTCCTATCAAATCCTCGATGCACATCCGTGTATGAACTTTCCCCTCAGATATGTTTGTCAGTTATAGACTGTCATGGAGGCCTAGAGTGTTACGCATTGACAGGCCCTATATTTCTGCTTTGAGAAAACACTCTTATGGGTCTTTTACACTGTCACCGATGGAACAGTGGCCTGCCACTATCCCTTTGGCCCTTTCTCTCCACTGGTGGTCCTGGAGAAGGACATCTCTCCAAAGTGCTACCAACCTCTGATGTCCGACGCTGGCCGCTACCTGCTGGGCTAGGTGTCTGCTAGGTGTCAGAGCTGTGATTGCTTTCTGACCTAGGCTGCCTCTATTATGTCCATAATGAAACCTCCTCTTCCTCTGCAGCTGAACTTTAAGTGGGAGAAGCCGCTTGCTTCGCCGCACACCTTTCCCTTTGATTTCACATGGCCGCTGGCATTTGATCCATAACATGTCTCTTCTTCTGCGACCATGCGTCGTGATACCTCCGGGACCCTCGGGACCTGCCATCATGGTACAGTAGCCTTGCTGGAAGGCTTTGGTCTCACCAACACTCATCCCTGGCCTTTACTACAGCTCTTTGATGAAGGGCCTTTTGACCGGATTCAGGAGGCCATTTTAAGGACCTTTAAGGAGAATCTCATTTCTCTTGACAGAAGAACATGACCTTGATGATGGAAAACTAACCTAACTACCGTTCAAAGTTTCCGTTCCGTTGCACAAGGAGTGACAAGGTTTTGATATGACAAAAATGTCAGATGGCAAAAATGTCAGATGACAAAAATGTCAGTTTATCAAAGTAATTACCAGAGGTTAGAGAGAAACAAATCACTGCCTTCAAATGGACATAACGTCCCCTGGTGGAGGAATATTCCTGTGGATGGGCAGTCTTCTGTACCACTGTTATTTCCTTATTGTTTTGACGGTCTTTGATCCTGATGTTAGCTCAGCAGCACGTCTATCAGAAAAAGCAGCTGACTGATGCAGTGCTGTAGGAGACGAACTAGACGGCAGGCCGATATCTCGCTTTACTGGGGGTACGGATTTGTCATCTAATGCTTTTGGAGGTGGAAGAAAGAGAAAAAGAGAAAGGGATGGTCACAGTGAGAGATGGGGGGAGTCATAGGGTAGGAGAAGGGGAGAGAGGGGTGAGAAAGCAGAGAAAGGGGGGTCTTTTTGAAGAGCATGGAGGCATCATCCTATAACTCGGCGAGTTGGCTGCACACAGGCCTGTCTGTCTGAAAGGGCCCATTGATCAGACCTGAGTCTCGTGTTCAACTCTAACCACCATCCTTCATCCCAACTGTCACTAAGCCATCAACATCAAATCCAGCCGCTTTCACATTAATTCGGCAGGCCTGAGAGCAGAGCAGAGCGGAACTAGCTTTTTCTCTGATTCTCCTACAACCCCAATAGGCATGGCAGCGATAGAACAGAGCCCACTAGACTAGAAACACCCTGAACTGCTGCCTGCTGCTACGTCTCTGGCAGCCATTACTGCCTTTCTTGTGATTTTGTGACAGTTTTGGATATGTCACCTTCTGATCTGATGCGGTTTGTGCTGGTCTTGTCCCGATCAAGGGCTCGAGGGTGTGGGCTGGAGTAGAGAAGACGGAGTTGAAAACGAGCACTTTGAATTCAATGACTCCCTTTTTGGTCGTTGTTTCTCTACCATGTGAAGAACAAAGACACACAAACAGATATCCAGAGGTGCTTTCTCCCATTTTTCATCCCTGTTGTCAAATTAATTTAGGTCTGTACAGTTGGACGGATGACGTGATTTATTGAGAATCTTTCCCTCTCTTCCATCTCTCCCTCCTTCCATTCGGAGGCTTGATGGAACAACAGGGAGGGTTTGTGTCCCAGAAGAGAGCTGTGTAGTGTACAATTCTGTACACGCCACTTTACACCAGCAGTCACTGTCGGGAGCATACAGGAGAATTCAATTTACACTGCTTTTAGACAAATGTAAACATCCCGCATGCAGCTGCAAATCTCCAGAGCACAGGGTCGTCAACCCCAGGCACGCTGGAATGTGATTTTGTGAATATGATTCCACAAAGGAAGTGTAAATTAGACCAGGTATACAGTATATTATATGAAAAATCATGCATAATCTCTCCAAAGCCCCTTTGCTGTGAAAACACTTTATTTCACTGGTCGCCTTTAAAGTTCAAATTATGCCATGGAAAGTACTGTCAAACTCCTTTTGCAAACCCAACCTAATTATACAGATATATAACTGAAGAGAAAAAAAACGGTCACACATTCTGCGTTTGAAAATGCATGGATGTGAGGATGTTTCCGGTCCTGCTGATGTTTTGATGTTTCTGTGGCTGATGGTGTCTTCAATTAAAACGGTAGTTGTTTGAATTAATTTGTCTCCCTGTGGAGGGAGAGAGAGAGAGGGGGGGGGGGGGGGGTAGACAGACAGACTCAAGGTTTCTGGAGGAAAGTGATGTCTTGAAGAGGAGTGATCCCCTGGCGCAGAGCAGTGTCAGAAAGCCTCCCTGACGCCACTAATCCCGCATACAGACAGGGTAAAAGAGTAGAAGCCTCTCCTGTGATTAGCTTCCTAATGAACATGCCCAAAATGGAGGGATAGCGGGAAAATAGGTCAGAGGAACCGCTCGTTAGCCAGTCTGAGCATGTATCCCAAATGGCATCCTATTCCCTATATAGTGCACTACTTCTGACCATGGCCCATAGGGCTCTGGTCAAAACTAGTGCACTATATAGGGAATAGGGTGCCATTTGGGATGCATCCACTTTTGTCCTCTAATGTTATGCAGATTATATATTCTTCTTTGGCAAGCAACTCCCCGAAGAAGATTAGGCCCAATAAAACAACATGGCCACCCAGCCCTAACTGGTGTAATAATCACTCCAATGTGTATCGCTGACTTTTTCTTACAGATTTGACAACACTTCAGTGTGCTTTAGAATGCTTAATTAACAGATTAATACATCTCAACAGGACATCGGGGGGGAGGGGGGGGGGGGGGGGGGGGGGCTGGGGTGGAATCAAGCTTCACTATGTCAACACAGGCATAGAAAACGTTATAATTTCTTAACAAGAATTTGCAGAACCCACAGATACAATATATATACAGAAGTATGTGGAAACCCCTTCAAATTAGTGGATTCAGCTATTTCAGCCACACCTGTTGTTGACATGTGTAAAAAATCGAGCACACAGCCATGCAATCTCCATAGACAAACATTGGCAGTAGCCCGGCTAGAGATGCCCAGGTCAACTGTAAGTGCTGTTATTGTGAAGTGGAAATGTCTAGGAGCAACAACAGCTCAGCCGCAAAGTGGTAGGCCACACAAGTTCACAGAACGGGACCCCCGAGTGCTGAAGTGTGCAGCGCGTAAAAATTGTCTGTCCTCGGTTGCAACACTCACTACCGAATTCCAAACTGCCTCTGGAAGCAACATCAGTAGAAAAACTGTTCATCGGGAGCTTCATGAAATGGGTTTCCATGGCCAAGCAGCTGCACACAAGCCTAAGATCACCATGTGCAATGCCAAGCGTCAGCTATAGTGGTGTAAAGCTCTCTGCCATTGGACTCTAGAGCAGTGGAAACGCGTTGTCTGGAGTGATGAATCACACTTCACCATCTGGCAGTCCGACGGACGAATCTGGGTTTGACGGATGCCAGGAGAACGCTATCTGCCCAATGCATAGTGGCAACTGTAAAGTTTGGTGGAGGAGGAATAATGGTCTGGGGCTGTTTTTCATGGTTCGGGCCAGGCCCCTTAGTTCCAGTGGAGGGAAATCTTAACACTACAGCATACAATGACATTCTAGACGATTCTGTTCTTCCAACGTTGTGGCAACAGTTTGGGGAAGGCCCTTTCCTGTTTCAGCATGAAAATGCCCCTATGCACAAAGCGAGGTCCATACAGAAATGGTTTGTCGAGATCGGTGTGGAAGAACTTGACTGGCCTGCACAGAGCCCTGACCTCAACCCCATCGAACACCTTTGGGATGACTTGGAACGCCTAATTGGAGTGCCCGACCTCACTAATACTCTTGTGGCTGAATGGAAGCAAGTCCCCGCAGCAATGTTCCAACATCTAGTGGAAAGCCTTCCCAGAAGAGTGGAGGCTGTTATAGCAACAAAGGGGGGACCAACTCCATATTAATGCCCATGATTTTGGAATGGCTTATATTTCTTTTTGGTGATTTTTTTGTGCTAATATTTGTGTTGCTAAAGTTGTTTGTATCAACAGGCTTTCCCAATTGAAACCCAGTTGCAGTTAAGCCACCCTTCTTCTGGTTGCTTTTCTTAATCCTTTT
This sequence comes from Coregonus lavaretus, assembly GCF_964263955.1. Classification (NCBI taxonomy): domain Eukaryota; kingdom Metazoa; phylum Chordata; class Actinopteri; order Salmoniformes; family Salmonidae; genus Coregonus; species Coregonus lavaretus. The sequence goes on along the minus strand of NC_140008.1, from coordinate 32,124,740 downwards.
CCACAGTGCTCTTCCCACAGCCTTCTGCCTCTGATCTACCAAGCTCTGTGTTTGCTGACAATTGGCAGATCGGTTTTTATACTCTGTGTCATCAAAAGAAAATCAAACAGTGGGGTTGTTGCTTTTGATGTGAACAGCTTAAACCATCAAAGATTTTAATTGTTGCTAAAACGCTTTCAGATCTTTGCTATTCCCTTTGCTGAGACTGGCTTCCATCTGTCTCCCAAACATTGCACCAGGAAAGGAATACGGCTTAAACACACACACACACACGCAGGCTAGGGGGTTTGACTCAATGATGGAAAAACAGACAAGCGGTATTCAGTTGTGAGTTACAGAAACAGAGGAATGAGAGGACTTCTGTGTATCTGTGAGGGTCATGCTGTTACTGACTGGCTAATTGAAGACGTGTCTACTCTTTGCCTAGAGCCTGGGTAGATGAATAGTTTACCTTATCCTGATGATCCTGTAGCAGCAGAGGGAGGCGAGAGATGAGTTTCCCATAAGGTGTCAGGCTCGACTCTCTCTCTCCCTCTCTCTCTCGCTCTGTATATTAGCGGACCAAAATACCTTTGATGCCGATGAGAACAGCCGTAACCACCATCACCCCTTCTACCTCCTTCTAAAATGAAAGTCAAATTAGGATTTAAAAAGGCAAAAATTGCAGTAGTGGTTGGAAGCACCACAACTTCTCTTCTTCTCTACTCTGTGCCAGTAGTCTCTCTTTCGCTCTCTCTCTGCCTCACAGTCAGCCTTGGCCCCGGCCTCAACCTCACCGCTTTTATATTTCCTTTGTTGGAGTGGCTGCACTGAGACAGTGGTTCTCCTACCCTCCTCCCACCCTCTTCCACCATCCTCACCTCTCCTTAACCATTCTTTACCCCTCCTCCTTTGTGGCTCTGAAAAAGATGACTGCCTATTAACAATCTGCCTCTCCACTTCACCACCTAACCCGTTCTCTCCTCCTTCCTTCCTTCCTTCCTTCCTTCCTTCCTTCCTTCCTTCCTTCCTTCCTTCCTTCCTTCCTTCCTTCCTTCCTTCCTTCCTTCCTTCCTTCCTTCCTTCCTTCCTTCCTTCCTTCCTTCCTTCCTTCCTTCCTTCCTTCCTTCCTTCCTTCCTTCCTTCCTTCCTTCCTTCCTTCCTTCCCTCCATGCCTACCTCTCTTTCTCTCTTTCTTTCTATCAGTCTTTCTCTCGTACCCTGGCTCTATGCTTAGCAAACATCAAAGGGATCTGTCATACCCCGATGGTTTAAATCTTTTAACAGGGAATAACAGCCGAAAAAACATCCAGATCCCTGGCGTCCCACAGTCATGTCACTGTGTCGTCTTCCACCTGCTCCCCTGCTCCCCCTGCTCCCTCCGCCGCAACGCCACCATCTCCAGGGGAGGGCCTCCCACTCCCACCGACCAGGTCTAGTTGGTGCATGTCTCTCTACTCCAGCTCTGCAAGACCATGAGGTGCCCAGGCTCTCTATGTGCTTCACTGTGATCAGTGGCTGGGCCAAATTCTGTTTGAAATGAGAATGGGCTAATTTTGATCAGCCTCCCTACTTGTCCTCCGTGGCTCCGTGGCGGCTGCGTGAAGTCCCAGGTGTCTCACAATGCCAAGGGTCATCATTAGAAAACGCATGCCGCCTTCAAAGAAAATGAAGAGAACAAGAGAAAAGCAAAGCAGACAGGCAGGCGCGCCGCCACTGCGTCTTGTGGCAATGTTTCTCTTTTATTTTTTCCCTTCAACTCCTCTCTCTTTGTTACATTTATAAACATTAATTAAGAAAATGTACACAACCCACGCAGGCTTTCCTTTCTCTCAGGCTCTCTCATGTCTCTAATTTTCTCTTTCTGTATCTCATGTTTTTCTTTCTTTCCTTCTCTTCTTTCTGTTTAATTTCACCCCCTTCTTCCTACTTCGGTTGGTGGTATATAGTAAACAAACCAAATAGTTGCAGAAAAGGGGGAGACGACCTAGCAGAGGTATTTTGAGGGGGGCTGAGGGGAGGGGAGGCTCATTTCTGATTTGGAATTCAGAAGGATTGCATGATCAAAGGGGGCTCAATATCTTTCAGCTGTTCAAAGGGACTGGTATAAAACAAATGTGATGGCACCGAGAATAGAGGAGCTAACATTAAGAGAACTAAAGCAGATAACGACAGGTAAGGAGAGGAAGACACAGCCAAGTTCTAATTCTCTCCCCTCACTGAACAGACGCATATTTGTTTGCTTTCGCCTTGCTGTCTTGTATGTCTTCCCCTCATGCTTTTGATATCGATTAGGGAGGGAATATGTTATGTTGGAATCTCAGACAGAGACACCGCTATGCTATAGCCTGTCAGAGCCAACCCTTGAGTTGATTGTTATTCTGTGCGGTGTGGTGTAGTGTGTGAGCAGCACAGGGAGTTGGGGAGGGAAGGATGCTTCTGCACACAGGAGTCGCTAGGAGCTAAATGTCTCTTATGGGCCTGTAGAGTTTTATGTCATCTCTGTGTTGTTCTATAATGAGGATGACAGTATCCATGTGAACTTAACACTCTCTTATCCTGAAGAGTGTGTGTGTGTGTATATGTGTTTGTATGTGGACGTGTTTAACTATTATTGTGGGGAGGTTAGGTTTTTGGGTTAAGGTTAGGGTTAGGGTTAAGGTTAGGGTTAGGGTAAGAGTACGGGTTAGGATTAGGGTTAGTTTTAGGGTTAGGGTTAGGGAAAATAGGATTTTGAATGGGACTGAATTGTGTGTCCCCACAAGGTTAGCTGTTCAAAACTGTGTGTTTGTGTGCGTGTGCTTGTGCTTGTGCGTGTGTATACAGTTGAAGTCGGAAGTTTACATATACTTAGGTTGGAGTCATTAAAACTTGTTTTTCAACCACTCCACAAATATCTTGTTAACAAACTATAGTTTTGGCAAGTCGGTTAGGACATCTACTTTGTGCATGACACAAGTAATTTTTCCAACAATTGTTTACAGACAGATTATTTCACTTATAATTCACTGTATCACAATTCCAGTGCGTCAGAAGTTTACATACACTAAGTTGACCTTGCCTTTAAAGAGCTTGGAAAATTCCAGAAAATGATATAATGACTTTAGGCTTTAGGCTAATTGACATAAATTGAGTCAATTGGAGGTGTACCTGTGGATGTATTTCAAGGCCTACCTTCAAACTCAGTGCCTCTTTGCTTGACATCATGGAAAAACCAAAAGCAATCAGCCAAGACCTCAGAAGAAAAATTGTAGACCTCCACAACTTTGGTTCATCCTTGGGAGCAATTTCCAAACGCCTGAAGGTACCATGTTCATCTGTACAAACAATAGTACACAAGTATAAACACCATGGGACCACGCAGCCGTCATACCGCTCAGGAAGGAGATGCGTTCTGTCTCCTAGAGATGAATGTACTTTGGTGCGAAAAGTTCAAATCAATCCAAGAACAACAGCAAAGGACCTTGTGAAGATGCTGGAGGAAACAGGTACAAAAGTATCTATATCCACAGTAAAACGAGTCCTATATCGACATAACCTGAAAGGCCGCTCAGCAAGGAAGAAGCCACTGCTCCAAAACCACCATAAAAAAGCCAGACTACGGTTTGCAACTGCACATGGGGACAAAGATCGTACTTTTTGGAGAAATGTCCTCTGGTCTGATGAAACAAAAATAGAACTGTTTGGCCATAATGACCATCGTTATGTTTGGAGGAAAAAGGGGGTTGCTTGCAAGCCGAAGAACACCATCCCAACCGTGAAGCACGGGGGTGGCAGCATCATGCTGTGGGGGTGCTTTGCTGCAGGAGGGACTGGTGCACTTCAAAAAATAGATGGCATCATGAGGAATGAAAATTATGTGGATATATTGAAGCAACATATCAAGACATCAGTCAGGAAGTTAAAGTTAGGTCGTAAATGGGTCTTCCAAATGGACAATGACCCCAAGCATACTTCCAAAGTTGTGGCAAAATGGCTTAAGGACAACAAAGTCAAGGTATTGGAGTGGCCATCACAAAGCCCTGACCTCAATCCTATAGAAAATGTGTGGGCAGAACGAAAAAGCATGTGCGAGCAAGGAGGCCTACAAACCTGACTTAGTAACACCAGCTGTGTCAGGAGGAATGGGCCAAAATTCACCCAACTTATTGTGGGAAGCTTGTGGAAGGCTACCCGAAACGTTTGACCCAAGTTAAACAATTTAAAGGCAATGCTACCAAATACTAATCTGACCCACTGGGAATGTGATGAAAGAAATAAAAGCTGAAATAAATCATTCTCTCTACTATTATTCTGACATTTCACATTCTTAAAATAAAGTGGTGATCCTAACTGACCTAAGACAGGGAATTTTCACTAAGATTAAATGTCAGGAATAGTGAAAAATGGAGTTTAAATGTATTTGGCTAAGATGTATGTAAACTTCCAGCTTCAACTGTATTTCATTATGTGTAGCCTAAGATATTTACATTTTTACATTTTAGTCATTTAGCAGACGCTCTTATCCTGAGCGACTTACATACTGGGCCCCCATGGGAATCGAACCCACAACCCTGGCGTTGCAAACGCCATGCTCTACCAACTGAGCTACTTACCTGCCGGACATTCCCTCCCCTGGGCGAATTGTGCGCCGCCCCATGGGTCTCCCGGTCGCGGCCGGCTACAACAGAGCCTGGATTCGAACCAGGATCTCTAGTGGCACAGCTACCACTGCGATGCAGTGCCTTAAACCACTTCGCCACTCGGGAGACCATAGCAGAAGAAGCTAGTGTTATCAACACCTTGATAAACATACACCCGGCCTGAGCCATGCAATCCTTTATACAGTACATAATAACAATACATAATCGACTGTGTGTATGGTCCAGTGGAGGCTGCTGAGGGGAGGTCAGCTCATAATAATGACTGGAATGGAGTCAATGGAATGGTATCAAACACATGGAAACCACGTCTTTGATGTGTTTGATACCATTCCATTGACTCCATTCCAGCCATTAATATGAGCCGTTCTCCCCTCAGCAGCCTCCACTGGTATGGTCACACTCTGAAGATAATCCAGCCCCATAATCACATGTAAAGCATAATAACAAGTCATACATCAGTATTGTGTGTACAAACATGTGCTAGTCTATGTATGGTCACACTCACACATAACCTTTGTTGTTAATAATGTAAAGCATGAAAATATGCCAGTATTGTATAAAAATCCATGCTAGTCTTTTGTGAGAATTTATTTGTATGATAAAGGACACCTCTGGACCTAAAGCAATTGTCCCACAGGAGAGAGATGTATCTGCTTATGTATGTAATAATCAGACAAAGAACAAAAGAGGAAAGGGAAAAGAATAAATATTGTATAAATTAATTTATTGTATAATGTGAGCAATCAAATTAATTAAGGGGTCCACAGCTGTTGGAGGCCAATGGAGGACATAAATGTTTCAGTGCTACCAGTTCTCCCTGCTAAGATTTCACGATAAATATTTCTGGAGGTCTTGGATTAATTTTTCATGTCTGAGTGGAGAAGATGAAAGGAGGGTGTTGGGTGGAGGGATTCAGGGGACGGGAAGAGCCGTTCCTCCTCTGCTCCACTCGGCTGCTTAGCCTGACACACACCACAGAGAGCTGCCTAGCTACCAATCTTTATCAATGATATCAACGACATCCACCGCCACATTATTGCTTTAATTACCCAACACTTTGTCTGTGTCCCAAATGACACCCTATTCCCTGTATTGTGCATTACTTTTGACCAGAGCCCTATGCGGGGCTATAGAGAATAGGGTGTAATTTGGGATGCACTCTTTGTCACGAGCCTCCACTGCGTCATTAGAGGCGGGGCAATGGAGAGGAAAGCAGCCATCCGGTTAGTTGATAGGTGAGTAAGGTGTTTAGGGGGGATCTTGTAAGTTAGAAGCATTCACCTCCAATGTGATTTCCTGTCCAGCTCCTTTAAAAAAAAAAAAATGTAATTGTGATCAAACAGAGCAGTGATCTACGATACTGCTATTGGGCCCATTCTCCCTAATGTCACTGCGGCAAACAGTACTGGAAGCTCTGAGATAATGATATCATTCAGCATGAGACTGGAAAAACACTACTATATTGTGCCTTCAAAAAGTATTCACATCCCTTGACTTTTTCCACATTTTGTTGTGTTACAAGGTTGGATTCAAGTGGATTTAGACTGTAACACAACAAAATGTGGAAAAAGTAAATAGGTGTAAATACTTTCTGAAGGCATTGTACATTCAGACTTTTCCAGACAGCCTTTCAAACACCTTGGTACATATAACTTACAGTTTCTCAAACTGTGATCCATCAACTTGTGATAGATGGTCAAAACTGATATATGTCAACATTATGATATCACCTTCTTTTATCTGCTCACAGATTGCACTCTAGTTCTGTATCAGGAAATATCGTTCCCTCCCCCACCCCATCCAGGGAAGAAGCAAAGCTAGCGAAATCAGGAGAAAACATCTGGCACAAGGGCAAGACAACAACAATCTCCTACCTGGGATACATACATCCACCGTACAATCTTTCTAGAGCTCTAACCTTCTCAAACAGCTATTCACATGTCGAGGTTTGAAAACAACAACAATTAGCTCCACATTTAATCATTTTTCACTATTCCCTGTTATTTTCAGTGGCAAAACTTTCATGTACTGCTTATGAATCCACTCCACAAGGCCAAACACTCTTACTAATTGAGATCAATCTGTGTGTAAATTGCATGGTGTCCCAGTGTCCCACTCACAGCACCTACACACAGACTCCCTGGAGAAGCAACATATCAATTAACACTTAGTTCATGTTAATTAAATCCTCCTAAATAATAACTAGAACAATATTTGACCTGCTTAAATGGAAGTCTGCCCCGAGAGAGAGGGATAGTCATGTGTAGTCCCTCCCTGACACCGCAAGACAAACTAGGTTGAAACCAATTAGTTTAATCTTAATGATGCACTTTGAAAAGTTATTCTTGAAGGGTGTCCTGCCCTAATTTGGGTGATGATTTGTAGGTATATCTGCTAGTAGTGATGGCGCCGGAGGGGATGGCTGCCGTTTTATGGACTCTTAACCAACCATGCTATTTTGTTACTTTTTTCGCATTGTTTGTAACTTATTTTGTACATAATGTTGCTGCTACCGTCTCTTATGACCGAAAAGAGCTTCTGGAACTCAGAACAGCGATTACTCACCTTGAACTGGACAAATACTTTTTCTTTAATGAGTCGGAAGAGAGGGACTTTCTCCAGACACCCGACAGGGCCCTCATCCCCATCATTCACAGTAGAAAGAAAAGGAGATATCACGGAAGGAGATCAGAGTGCCTGGTAAGGAGCCGGCGACGAGGGGCTAATCTGCCTTTGCCATCGCTACTATTGGCCAACGTACAATCACTTGATAATAAAGTGGATGAACTACAAGCACATATATCCTACCAACGGGACATTAAAAACTGTAATATCTTATGTTTCACTGAGTCGTGGCTGAACGAAGACATTAATAAAATACAGCTGGCTGGTTATACACTGTATCGGCAGGATAGAACAGCAGCCTCTGGTAAGACAAGGGGTGGCGGTCTATGTATATTTGTAAACAACAGCTGTTGCACGATATCTAAGGAAGTCTCGAGGTTTTGCTCACCTGAGGTAGAGTATCTCATGATAAGCTGTAGACCACACTATCTACCAAGAGATTTTCATCTATATTCTTCGTAGCTGTCTATTTACCACCACAAACCGATGCTGGCATTAAGACCGCACTCAATGAACTGTATACGGCCATAGGCAAACAGGAAAACGCTCATCCAGAGGCGGCGCTCCTAGTGGCCAGGGACTTTAATGCAGGGAAACTTAAATCCGTTTTACCTAATTTCTACCAGCATGTTAACTGTGCAACCAGAGGGAAAAAAACTCTAGACCACCTTTACTCCACACACAGAGACTCGTACAAAGCTCTCCCTCGCCATCCATTTGGCAAATCTGACAATAACTCTATCCTCCTGATTCCTGCTTTCAAGCAAAAACTAAAGCACGAAGCACCAGTGTCTCGGTCAATATAAAAGTGGTCAGATGAAGCAGATGCTAGGCTACAGGACTGTTTTGCTAGCACAGACTGGAATATGTTCCGGGATTCTTCCGATGGCATTGAGGAGTACACCACATCAGTCACTGGTTTCATCAATAAGTGCATCGATGACGTCGTCCCCACAGTGAGTGTACGTACAGTGAGGGAAAAAAGTATTTGATCCCCTGCTGATTTTGTATGTTTTCACACTGACAAAGAAATGATCAGTCTATAATTTTAATGGTAGGTTTATTTGAACAGTGAGAGACAGAATAACAACAACAAAATACAGAAAAACGCATGTCAAAATGTTGTAAATTGATTTGCATTTTAATGAGGGAAATGAGTATTTGACCCCTCTGCAAAACATTACTAAGTACTTGGTGGCAAAACCCTTGTTGGCAATCACAGAGGTCAGACATTTCTTGCAGTTGGCCACCAGGTTTGAACACATCTCAGGAGGGATTTTGTCCCACTCCTCTTTGCAGATCTTCTCCAAGTCATTAAGGTTTCGAGCCTGACGTTTGGCAACTCAAACCTTCAGCTCCCTCCACAGATTTTCTATGGGATTAAGGTCTGGAGACTGGCTAGGCCACTCCAGGACCTTAATGTGCTTCTTCTTGAGCCACTCCTTTGTTGCCTTGGCCATGTGTTTTGGGTCATTGTCATGCTGGAATACCCATCCACGACCAACTTTCAATGCCCTGGCTGAGGGAAGGAGGTTCTCACCCAAGATTTGACGGTACATGGCCCCGTCCATCGTCCCTTTGATGCAGTGAATTTGTCCTGTCCCCTTAGCAGAAAAACACCCCCTTAGCATAATATTTCCACCTCCATGTTTGACGGTGGGGATGGTGTTCTTGGGGTCATAGGCAGCATTCCTCCTCCTCCAAACACGGCGAGTTGAGTTGATGCCAAAGACCTCGATTTTGGTCTCATCTGACCACAACACTTTTACCCAGTTCTCTTCTGAATCATTCAGATGTTCAATGGCAAACTTCAGACGGGCCTGTATATGTGCTTTCTTGAGCAGGGGGACCTTGCGGGCGCTGCAGGATTTCAGTCCTTCATGGCGTAGTGTGTTACCAATTGTTTTCTTGGTGACTATGGTCCCAGATGCATTGAGATCATTGACAAGATCCTCCTGTGTAGTTCTGGGCTGATTCCTCACCGTTCTCATGATCATTGCAACTCCACGAGGTGAGAACTTGCATGGAACCCCAGGCCGAGGGAGATTGACAGTTCTTTTGTGTTTCTTCCATTTGCGAATAATCGCACCAACTGTTGTCACCTTCTCACCAAGCTGCTTGGCGATGGTCTTGTAGCCCATTCCAGCCTTGTGTAGGTCTACAATCTTGTCCCTGACATCCTTGGAGAGCTCTTTGTTCTTGGCCATTGTGGAGAGTTGGAATCTGATTGATTGATTGCTTCTGTGGACAGGTGTCTTTTATACAGGTAACAAGCTGAGATTAGGAGCACTCCCTTTAAGAGTGTTCTCCTAATCTCAGCTCGTTACCTGTATAAAAGACACCTGGGAGCCAGAAATCTTTCTGATTGAGAGGGGGTCAAATACTTATTTCCCTCATTAAAATGCAAATCAATTTATAACATTTCTGTCATGTGTTTTTCTGGATTTTTTTGTTGTAATTCTGTCTCTCACTGTTCAAATAAACCTACCATTAAAATTATAGACTGATCATTTCTTTGTCAGTGGGCAAATGTATAAAATCAGCAGGGGATCAAATAGTTTTTTCCCTCACTGTACATGTCCCAACCAGAAGCCATGGATTACAGGCAACATCCGCACTGAGCTAAAGGGTAGAGCTGCCGCTTTCAAGGAGTGGGACTCTTATAAGAAATCCCACTGTGCCCTCCGACGAACCATCAAACAGGCAAAGCATCAATACAGGACAAAATCTAATCGTACTAGACCGGCTCCGACGCTCGTCGGATGTGGCAGGGCTTGCAAACTATCACAGACTACAAAGGGAATCACAGCCGCGAGCTGCCCAGTGACACGAGCCTACCAGATGAGCTAGATTATTTCAATGATCGCTTCGAAGCAAGTAACACTGAAACATGCATGAGAGCATCAGCTGTTCCGGACGACTGTGTGATCACGCTCTCCGTAGCCAATGTGAGTAAGACCTTTAAACAGGTCAACATTCACAAGGCCGCAGGGCCAGACGGATTACCAGGGTGTGTACTCTGAGCAAGCGCTGACCAACTGGCAAGTGTCTTCACTGACATTTTCAACCTCTCCATGTCTGAGTCTGTAATACCAACATGTTTCAAGCAGACCACCATAGTCCCTGTGCCCAAGAACACTAAGGTAACCTGCCAAAATGACTATTGACCCGTAGCACTCACGTCTGTAGCCATGAAATACTTTGAAAGGTTGGTCATCGCTCACATCAACACTATCATCACAGAAACCCTAGACCCACTCTAATTTGCATACCACCCCAACAGCTCCACAGATGATGCAATCTCTATTGCGCTCCACACTGCCCTTTCACAACTGGACAAAAGGAACACCTATGTGAGAACGCTATTCATTGACTACAGCTCAGCGTTCAACACCATAGTGCCCTCAAAGCTCATCTCTAAGCTAAGGACCCTGGGACTAAACACCTCCCTATGCAACTGGATCCTGGACTTCCTGACGGGCCACCCCCAGGTGGTAAGGGTAGGTAACAACACATCTGCCATGCTGATCCTCAACACGGGGGCACCTCAGGGTTGTGTGCTCAGTCCCCTCCTGTACTCCCTTTTTACTCATGACTGCATGGCCAGGCACGACTCCACACCATCACTAAGTTCGCCGATGACACAACAGTGGTAGGCCTGATCACCGACAACGACGAGACTATACGGAGGAGGTCAGAGACCTGGCCGTGTGGTGCCAGCACAAAAACCTCTCCCTCAACGTGTTCAAGACAAAGGAGATGATTGTGGACTACTGGAAAAAGAAGAGGACCGAGCACGCCCCCATTCTCATCGACAGGGCTGTAGTGGAGCAGGTTGAGAGCTTGAAGTTCCTTGGTGTCCACATCACCAACAAACTAACATGGTCCAAGCACACCAAGACAGTCATGATGAGGGCACGACAAAACCTATTCCCCCTAAGGAGACTGAAAAGATTTGGCATGGGTCCTCAGATCCTCAAAAGGTTCTACAGATGCACCATCGAGAGCATCCTGACTGGTTGCATCACTGCCTGGTATGGCAACTTCTCGGCCTCCGACCGCAAGGCACTACAGAGGGTAGTGCCAAGCTTCTTGCCATCCAGGACCTCTATACCAGGCGGTGTCAGAGGAAGGCCCTAAAAAGACTCCAGCCACCCTAATCATAGACTTTTCTCTCTGCTACCGCACGGCTAGCGGTACCAGAGCGCCAAGTCTAGGTCCAAGAGGCTTCTAAACAGCTTCTACCCCCAAGCCATAAGACTCCTGAACATCTAATCAAATGGCTACCCAGACTATTTGCATTTGCATTCTGTAATTTAGGTGAACTATCCCTTTAATGACTGGACCGTTTCTTTTATACTGTTTTTCAAATTGTGTATTCATATAATGTATTCTACATATAGCTAATTTTTATATATCTACTACTGTACATGACATTTTAGTTTCACTGTTTATACACACCACGTATTTATATACTGGATTCTTATTTACTGTTGATATGAGGTTTTTATAGTATTATGGGAAAGTAGCTTAGAGTTGGTAGATAAGTGACTTGGTGCCACAGAGTTTGCATTCCTTATGTCAAAGGAGATTACTTATGTTGATCTTAGAATAATTGATGGACAGGATATACTGACTTGGGATAAAGGATAATAACATCAAAGAAGGTAATGCCCACTGATGGGTACCAGATGTTCGTGAAGAAACGTGTAACAGACGGTATACAAGCTGAGAGGATCTCTTTGTTCAAGTGAGTTCGGAGATGACAGAGGCAGGGCTATGTCCTTCTTCTGTTATAATGAACCATGGTACCATATTAAATACTAATATGAACTTTCCATCAAAAGTGTCTAAGTGTCCTAACATTCTTAATTACTTGATACATTTTACATTTTAGTCATTTAGCAGACGCTCTTATCCAGAGTGACTTACAGTTAGTGAGTGCATATATTTTTTCATACTGGCCCCCCGTGGGAAACAAACCCACAACCCTGGCATTGCAAGCGCCATGCTCTACCAACTGAGCTACACGGGGTCACAATCTACCCGAGATACCCGAGAAACTCATCATAACAGATTGGCGTCTAAACGAACAGGATGTATTTCACAGCCGAACTAAAAGTTAAGCAGACGTTCATTTTTTTGATTATGTCAAATTCTGCTTATCTGTGGTAAGACTTAGCTGTAACTGACTTTTAAAATTCAATATTTTAAAAGGGGGACGATGAGTGGTATTGAGTTATGTAAGGGGTGTAAGGAGAATTATCAAATTAGACAATACAATGGTGCTATGATTCTTAGAAGGGTTTGGTCAGAGTAATGACTAAAAAACTACAGAGGAGAAGGAGAATGGGTGTAACAAGATTGGGCGTAGGGTCTTTTAATGTGTACTACGATAACATAGGTCAGAGGTTCGAGTCCTCAACATGACGAGATTATGGAGTGTACGACATTATAAAATAATCAGAGGTTCAAGCCCTTGGTAGTAGGTTTGAGGCCTACGGTTGAAGGTTAAAATACTATAATACAATACTAAAAAGGTGAACAGTTGTGAGGTTCGAGTTATAAATTAGTGGGTTTGAGGCCCTTTTGATGTGTACAAATTAAGGAGGTTCCATCCTCTGAGAGATTAGGTCCTCTGTAGCTCAATTGGTAGAGTATGCTTAGACAAAGACGACAAAAGTATTTGGTTTGGTGATGTAGAATGTAAGGCTTGTAGCGTGTTTTGGTTCAAATAGAAATACTCACTTATTTAACAGGTATAGAGAGACGATTGCGTGGTAGTCATTTTTTGGGGGGCGTTGACTAAGGGTTTGCTAGATTAATCGATTGAGAATGGTGGCGTAATGTCTATAAATAAATTGGATATTGATAATATGGATATGAATTCAATATATGATGGTAAACTACAGCAAGTGTTTGGTGTTACTTGTAGCATACTTAGAAAGGACAGTTACCTAGATCTGATGTATTCTGATAATGGCGGATTGGTGGTTTCATAAGAGCTGTGGCTATGATCTTAGTTGATTACAGGGGAAATAGAATGTAGTTTAGGACGCACAGAGAAGTGAATGTCTTATCTTTATGGGAAGTGAAGCAGGGGAATTCGGAGAATAAAAGGAAATATAACATTGACTGAGGACTATGGCAACTTTTGGTTGAGGTCAATACAGAAGTATTATGGACATACTATCGTAACAGATAAACTGAACCAAACACAGCAATTTAGGATGGTTAATGTTGTTATGTTAGTTTTTAAACCCTACGATAGAGGTAAATGCAGAACGCTATTTGAGAATGTGTTATTTGTCTACTAGTTTTAAAAAATGGAAGTGTTTCCATGTTTTTTGTCTGCGGGTGTTAACCAGTGGGGCTCGCTGAAACATGAGAGAGCTGTAAGGGACATTATGGGTTACATTTGGTTTACAAGGATCAATGGCTGCTGAGGAGAAGGAAGTCATAGGGGGTTGAATGTTTGGTGTGAATGGGCTAGCTAGTTAGTGGTGAGAACTAGTGACGTTTAGAGTGGTGATGTAACTTGCTATGTGTGGAAGTAGTTGTTTACCTTGCTTTGCAAGGACAGCGGATTTTGTGGAGCAACGGGTAACGGTGTTTTTTCGATGGTGAATGTTGTCGATGTGTGTAGAGGGTTCCTGGTTCAAGCCCAGGTAGGGACGGAAGCAAACTCTTACATCGATAATGTTGATGTGAATTACTGGTTTAATTGATAACATTATAGGAAAGAGATTGTCTTACCAACCCATAGTGGATAGTATAACATAGTAATTAAAGTTGCATCGCTGTGAATAGATGTTTTGTTTGTTTTGACTATAATTTAAAAATAATTTGTCAGCGGTAGAGTATGATAGATATTGTTGATAATTTTCTGTGTTAGAAGAATAAAAAGGTTAATTGGGTGATGAAAAAAGTTGAATTGAATTGTTTGAAGAAGGTTAAGTAGGATCATTGGGAGATGTGAAAGGTTGACTTGGATTGTTTAATAGACTGGTATTAAAATAATTATTTATATTTAGGTGAATGAAAATATGTTATTAGGTAGTAGTGCTTTGTGGAGAAAATGTACTAATGACATGATTTCGTAAGAGGGTGAAAGAAAGTAGTGATAAGTGGGCTATATTGACATATGTAGAACGCATTGGGATGATATGAAGAACATGTCTAGATAGTTGAATATGTAATGTTCTTTGACAATTTTTTATTATTATTATTAAATTCTATAGTTTGTTTAAACAACAGTGAGTTATGCAGACAGTTCATTAATTCTAAAAACAATAATCTGTTTATGGTAGGTTGAACAATGGGAGATAGTTTTTACTATTAGGCTGATGGATTAAGTAAACATTTTTTGTAAGTTATGAAGTTATTAAACAATAGCTTTATATTTTAAAACATCAATGCAACAGGTTGCGATTATTAAATTACTAGAAAGGGGTTATAGGTTTATAGTAGAAGGTGTAGTGAACTTAATGAAACGTGGTATTATCTAGTGTCTTCTGAGTGGGAGTTTTTTTCCAGGATTGATGGAAGTCTCCTATAGTATTATGTTAAGAAGAAAGTAGGAGACAACGTATCAAACAATTTTTTAATAGATGCATGGGATAAAATATCAAGGCTTACTTACGCGGAGTACGTGATTGTATTGGCAAATGAATGAAATATGACATTTACTGGGGTGACAGGAACAATAGAAGCGGAAACAGATATGTCCTATGTTGATGATTAAGTAAACGATAATGGATCATTTGATATGGGATCACATGGAGCAGATTTAGGGGTTAAATAATCAGTGTGAGAATTACGGAGGATAAAGTCTGAAGATTAACCAATTAAAAATACACATTATCAACTCAAAGAACTTTTGAGTGGTTTTCATCTTTTGAGAGATTTTATATAATCTTTTTATGGAGTAGTTATGAGGAATTAGATTGATACAAACGATTATCGATGAGATAGGACTGTGTATATCTGTATCATGTTTTGTGTGTAATTACTATCTTTGGATTACTGATGTAATTGAATATTAATGACATGTATAAGTTCTCTTCCAGGAGAAAGGGGATTTCCTTATCTCATTGGAATGTTGCCCAGGGATAGGGGGAGCAGTTTAGTGAAGTTAGGCAGTATTAGGTCGTAAAAGGGAGCTACTACTGTAGGTGTTGCTGGCTACCTTGATGGAGGGGAAAGTAGCAGAGAGAGATACCTGCATCTATTTGTCCCACTGTAGGAGTGTTAAAAATCATAGGAGGAAGATGGAACTGCCACTGTGGAGCATTGTTTTTGTGTTTGGGTCTATGTCTGTGTGTGGTTGCAGCAGTGAATCTTGAATTCCATATTGGTGCGATGCAAGAAGGACACACTACACAGAGCGATGTGAAGAGAAATTGGGAAGTATATTAGAAATTGGTATTAAGAATAATTGTTAAAACATAATAATCTGTCAGGTGGTAAATGTTTATATGGATTTATTGGATTAGAAATGAAATCAATTAAACTGTTATGTTTGTCTTCTAGTGAGGTAAATACAGATGGTGTCTTGATGCATAGCAGGGATAATTTGGCCTAGAATGGTGTGAACCTAAATACAAGTTACAACCTATGAACCGGCTGAAGATGTATATCAGAGGCATTGAAGACGTTTTTGTAAAATACCACTTCTACATGCAACTGGTCTACAACAACCAATCGAAGCTATCAACGACTTTTCTCAGGTTTTTATCTTGAGGGAGTGGGAAAGGAGTCCACCAGTAAGTGAGAATGGAGAGATATATGTTCAGATACAACATTTCTAATGTTGTGGGCATAATGGTTGGCAAATGGACAAGACAATGAGGTTGTGGAGTTGGTGGTGACTCGAATGAGACATTGTAGTTGTGACATTGTCATGGGCAAGTCGTTTTGAAATGTGAAAATATCTGAAGAACACAATGAAGAGACGCCGAAAGATTTAAGTGCCGGGAGAATTAAAGGGGTTGCTTAGCTGTGTTGATAATAAAATTGGATTTATATAAATTTGCTAATTTGGGTAGAAGGTATATACACTGATAAATTAATAGTATTAAGAATGCATTGAGATAATGATCTGTATTTATTATCAGGATAAGGAAAGTCATAATTGAATTATGGATATTTATACTGTATGTTAATATAAGTGTACATTCTGACAGTTATAATGGGTGATAAAGTTGAGGGTTTTAATTTTCGTTGATAAGGATAAAGTGAATCAATAAGGATTGTCATTTTAAATTTGGTTGAGTTAAGTCATTTGGTTTTGGGTTATAATTTATAAGATGACTGAGTGATTTAAGTAAATCATTAGTATGTATTAGTATAATTATTTTCAAAATGAAGGATATTGATTGTACAATTTAGAACTGTTTTATATAGTTATTATGGTTAAAAACAATGATACATTATGGTAATGTCTTAAGATACACTTATATGATATATTTTGAGTAGACATTGTTTAATCATACTGTTTGAAACATGGAAGTTAATGTGAGGATTGTGACTGAAATCATGAATATGTTGATTAATTGGGTTAACATATTAACATATTAGTCATTATATATATTTGAAGTATTGGGTGATATTGATATGGATGTTTAGAGTGGTACATATCTATGTTGCTAGGCAAGTACTTAAATGGTTACTATCATGGGGTTATGCTATTTTCATATGATCTGATTGTGGTTGAATTTCTCAATCATCAACAGTTCAGGGATGTACTGATTTAACAGGGAGTGAAAATAGAGTGTTATAATGTGTATCTATCTCAGGAATAATAGGAGAACAAAGTCAGAGTTGAACATTTTATCTTTTAACAATCATGGGTTTTCAAGAAATTGGGTCTGAGATGTCACTCATTAGCCTATGTAAGTGATAATCACATAGCATTGGATGCTATTATAGTAGATAAAGAGGGAATGTATGTGATTATATAGGGGATACATGTTGGACATCAAGATTAGGAAGTTGTTAGGAATTTAACTAAAGCTATGGGAAATAATAGAGACATGCAGGAAGGCATTGGGGTTCCTCTGAATGAACATGGATGAAGAAGAATGAAGTTATTTTTATTTTGATATATTCATTTGAATATATTATAATATCCATGTAATTTAGGAAGTGTCATGTAATAATTGTATTTGTATGGATGATGTCATTATGTTAAGAATTTATTTCTATGTATGTTTTTTGGTAGCAAGGTTTAGACTCATATAGATACTAATGATTGGAGAATATTGTTTTTTTATATGAAGTTATAGGTTAATTGTTGGGTTAGGTAATATTATATCTGAGTAATGTTACTTACCACAAAAGAGAGAAAAAAAGTGGATTGATCTGAGGTTTTTATAGTATTATGGGAAAGTAGGTTAGAGTTGGTAGATAAGTGACTTGGTGCCACAGCGTCTGCATTCCTTATGTCAAAGGAGATTACTTATGTTGATATTAGAATAATTGATAGACAGGATATACTGACTTCGGGTAAAGGATAATAACATCAAAGAAGGTAATGCCCACTGATGGGTACCAGATGTTTGTGAAGAAACGTGTAACAGAGGGTAAATAAGCTGAGAGGATCTTTTTGTTCAAGAGTTCGAAGATGGCAGAGGCAGGGCTATGTCCTTCTTCTGTTATAACGAACCATGGTACCATATTAAATACTAATATGAACTCCCCATCAAAAGTGTCTAAGTATATCCTTACATTCTTAGTTACTTGATACCCGAGAAACTCATCATAACAACTCTATATACTGGATTCGGGACAATAAATGACGTGAGGCAAAACACATAGATCTGTTTAACATAATTTGAAGCTCAAATTACAATTTGAAAGACACCTTTTGCATGTGGAATTGTTGTATCATTTTGAATAATCACCTTCTGGTGTAAAAACCATGGAATTTAAAAACAAAAAACAACATTTTAAGTGAGAAGAAGGGATTGGTCTGAAGCTAAAAAAAGAAAGGAAATTCACATGAGCACCACAATGCCTACTCCACCAATGCACTACCAAGATTGTCCAGCCCACATCTTTGACCTACTACAGTAGCTACTGTATGTTGGTATTGTACTTTAAACTATGTGTATGCAGGTTGCTTTGGATTCAAACCTTCTCAAACAGCCATATATCATATTTCCCAAGATGCTTTATTGCAGGGTGATTTTGTAAATTGTTTGTTTTAATATCTGTGTTTTTGCATGTACATTAATTGGTTGAGTATTTTATGCTACACAAAGATAAACAAATCCAATCTGTTAGTAGTCAGACTTATTGCACCCATTACTGAGATGGTTGTTCCAGTTTAGATGATTGAGGTACTCTCAGTATTCAATCTTCCCTACCCTGGCAGTCATTCTGAATGCAGGTTGTGAGTGATACAAAATTCCACTTGTTGGATATCTTAACTCTAGCTGGATTCCAATAGGAATTAAAAATCACTTTGCAAGCCAGAATAATGTGCCTTGAAGGCCTGGAAACCAGGAGTTTCCTAAATCCACTGTGTTAGGGTATTACTAGGCCCTCAAAGAAAGGCCTTATGGTATATGTAATGTATTGTTATTTTACATTTTAGTAATATAGCAGACGCTCTTATCCAGAGCGACTTACAGTTAGTGAATGCATAAGTATTATTATTTTTTGTTTTTTTATTTATCATACTGGCCCCCCGTGGGAAACAAACCCACATCCCTGCCAGCCAAACCCTCCCCTACCTTGGACAACGCTGGACCAATTGTGCGCCGCCCATGGGTCTCCCGGTTGCGGCCGGCTGCAAAAGAGCCTGGACTCGAACCAGGATCTCTAGTGGCACAGCTAGCACTGCGATGCAGTGCCTTAGACCACTGCGCCACTCAGGAGTTATAAATCATTTAATTTTAAAGTAAGGCTGATGGAACCCTCCAAAGATAAAAAGGTTCTCAGTAGAATCCTTCAGAGGGTTTTAGGCTGAACCCTTCACAGAGGGGTCTAGGTAGAACTATTTGCAGGGGGTTCTATTAAGAACCCTACATACAGTGCCTTGCAAAAGTATTCATTCCCCTTTTTCCTATTTTGTTGAATTACAACCTGTAATTAAAAAAAAAAAAAAATTGGATTTCATGTAATTGGTATACACAAAATAGTTGAAATTGGTGAAGTGAAATGTAAATTCAAAAAAATAAATAACGGAAACGTGGTGCGTGCATATGTATTCATCCCCTTTGCTATGAAGCCACTAAATAAGATCTGGTGCAACCAATTACCTTCAGAAGTCACATAATTAGTTAAATAAAGTCCACCTGTGTACAATCTAAGTGTCACATGATCTGTCACATGATCTCAGTATATATACACCTGTTCTGAAAGGCCCCAGAGTCCGCAACACCACTAAGCAAGGGGCACCAACAAGCAAGCGGCACCATGAAGACCAAGGAGCTCTCCAAACAGGTCAGGGACAAAGTTGTGGAGAAGTACAGATCAGGTTTGGGTTATAAGAAAATATCCGAAACTTTGAACATCCCACGGACACCACTAAATACATTATTAAAAAATGGAAAGAATATGGCACCACAACAAATATGCCAAGAGAGGGCCGCCCACTGAAACTCACGGACCAGGCAAGGAGGGCATTAATCAGAGAGGCAAAAATAAGCAAACACGTTTGGTGTTCGCCAAAAGCCATGTGGGAGACTCCCCAAACATATGGAAGAACGTACTCTGGTCAGATGAGACTAAAATTGAACTTTTTGGCCATCAAGGAAAAAGGTATGTCTGGTGCAAACCCAACACCTCTCATCACCCCGAGAACACCATCCCCACAGTGAAGCATGGTGGTGGCAGCATCATGCTCTGGGGATGTTTTTCATCGGCAGGGACTGGGAAACTTGTCAGAATTGAAGGAATGATGGATGGCGCTAAATACAGGGAAATTCTTGAGGGAAACCTGTTTCAGTCTTCCAGAGATTTGAGACTGGGACGGAGGTTCACCATCCAGCAAGACAATGACCCTAAGCATGCTGCTAAAGCAACACTTGAGTGGTTTAAGGGGAAACATTTAAATGTCTTGGAATGGCCTAGTCAAAGCCCAGACCTCAATCCAATTGAGAATCTGTGGTATGACTTAAAGATTGCTGTACACCAGTGGAACCCATCCAACTTGAAGGAGCTGGAGCAGTTTGCCTTGAAGAACCGGCAAAAATCCCAGTGGCTAGATGTGCCAAGCTTATAGAGACATACCCCAAGAGACTTGCAGCTGTAATTGTTGCAAAAGGTGGCTCTACAAAGTATTGACTTTGGGGGGTGAATAGTAATGCATGCTCAAGTTTTCTGTTTTCTTGTCTTATTTCTTGTTTGTTTCACATTTTCTTTTCTTTTATTCAAAGATCTTCAAAGTGGTAGGCATGTTGTGTAAATCAAATGATACAAACCCCCCAAAAAATCCATTTTAATTCCAGGTTGTAAGGCAACAACATAGGAAAAATGCCAAGGGGGGTGAATACTTTCGCAAGCCACTGTAGAGGGTTCTAGGTAGAACCCTCTGCAAAGAGTTCTTAGCATCAAAAAGGTTTTCCCAATGGGGACAAACCGAAGAACCCTATATGGTTCTACTTAGCAATTATTTTTATAAGAGTGCAGTGTTATTTGGGTTGTTAACTGGATTTGTTCTCACATTCGTGAGTTCTAGTTTTTTCATTTTATATGAGTATTTGTGTAATTGTTTGAAATTTTTACAGCATTTTTAGGAGCTAGTAACGCAAGCATTTCGTTGCACCCGCTACAACATCTTCTAAACTGTGTACACGACCAATAAACTTTGATTTGATTTGAAAGCTAAATCAAGCCTTTGAAAAACATACACATCTCTATTTTAACAAACCTAACGCAATAGTAAATCTTAGCGCTGGCAGTAGCGCTATAGGTTCGGGGGTGTCAGAAATATTTTTTTGCTGTTTTCACTACCAAAATGATGGGTGCAGTAGCTGGTGCTGGTGGGAAAGGGCTGAGTTTTGATGAATATATAAGTTGTGGGTGTGTCGAGGCTCCTCACTGGCCAATCAGAACGTGCTCCATGGCTAAATATGTGGTTGCTTCAAGTTGTGTATTTACAGTCTTTAATGTATTGCATTGTTATCAACTCCAATTCGAATGTTAGTCCATAATAGCCTAGTTTGTTAAATAGCCTGCTCCATATTTGCTAAATATGTTGAACATGTTTGCAGTCCACATTATTCTTATTGCATTGCTTCAATACGGAAATACAATGTTTGTTAAACATAGGCTATAACAGAGAGTAAGAGGTGAAAGGTTTTACTCTGCCCAAAATCTGTCCACGAAAATAAGCCCACGAAGTGAGTAATGTTTGTATGGAGGTCAATGAGCGTCGAATTCGGTCAACAACAAAAAATTAATTGTTAATTTGCAACGTGAGGCTTATTTGTTCGAATAGAAGTTCCGTAGTGGTTAAGTTGTTACAAAAAAGACACTGATATAAGTGGACGCATGTGACATTTCGGCAACTTTGAAAAAAATGACCTAATCAACTGGGTGGGGATACCTATGAGTTGGGCACAATCAGCCAATGAAGAAGGAAGAAAACTGACTACTTCGCTGCCCATGCTGTCACAGACACTACAATGGCACAGATACAAAGATTAGTCCTTTATCTATCTCTATGGCCTCTTGTTCACGCGCGTATCTGCCCTCTCATTGGCTAGAACGGTCCCACGTGATCTTGCCTCCTCCATAGCCACCGGAAGTAGTTTGGGGGTGGGGGTGCTGCGATTTGCAGAAAAAAATTTGCCCACGCTGAAGACGTCTATATCGGTCCGCTAATACAGGAATAGTAAAGGCCCAGTAAAGGCCCACTTTTGTGAAAAAATTTAAACTAAATGTATTTGACTGTTTACCAGCATTTGTAACTTGAGTCTGATAATGATCTGTACAAAACTCTATGAAAATTTGATAATATGATAATACTTGTGGAATGTAAAAAATACTTGATATATGTTTTCCAGTTTCTTGAAATACTTTGCAAATGAAACTTATTTCTATGTGAAAACTGAAATGATCTATTCATTCCTTTTCCATTTTAGTAGACACTCTTATCCATAGTAACTTACAGTAGTTATACACAGAGTGCATACACACTGGTCCCCCATGAGAATCAAACCGACAACCCTAGCATTGCAAGCGCCATGCTCTACCAACTGAGCCACATCATCACAAATCACTTAATGTCTCAATGTACTCAATTACTATATTGTGCATTGATTTTCTTCATGGTAATGGAAAGTCTACAGGTACAAACCTAGATGACCAGCCTATGTACAGCACAATACTGTAATGTACAATTACATTAAGTGGTTTGTAAGGACATAAAGTGTTTGTTTTCCATGCTATTTGATATTATTTTTTAAGTGTATTTTTGATGTGGATGTTTTGTGTCTTTGCCCATAACGTTGCACCTTTTGATGTAAATGTTTGAGGACAGCGTTTTGTTCTTTCTGGAATCAATAAGAATTACAATCGCAGAGAAAGAGACAGGGCAACAACTCTTACAATTCCAACTATTGAATCCTGCAAGATACTGTTCTTAATTATACAACTACCTTTATTGCCAAAGCTGAGATACTGAAAAAAAAATGTTTTGCCCCCGCTACAGACATCTATATCGGTCCGCTAATACTAGTACCCAGTGTATTACTTTTGTTAAAACATTATTTTGTAGATTTTTTATAATATAAATACACCTACTCATTCCAGGGTTTTTCTTTATTTTTACTATTTTTTACATTATAGAATAATAGTGAAGACTTCAAAACTATGAAATAATATATATAGAATCATGTAGTAACCAAAAAACTGTAAAATAAATAAAAATATATGATATATTTGAGATTCTTCAAATAAAATAGCCACCCTTTGCCTTCATGACAGATTTGCACACTCTTGGCATTCTCTCAACCAGTTTCATGAAGTAGTCACCTGGGATGCATTTCAATTAACAGGTGTGCCTTCTTAAAAGTTAATTTGTGGAATTTCTTTCCTTCCTAATTCGTTTGAGCCAGTCAGTTGTGTTGGGAAGATAGCCCTATTTGGTAAAAGACCAAGTCCATATTATGGCAAGAAAAGCTCAAATAAGCATAGACAACGACTGTCCATCATTACTTTAAAGACATGAAGGTCAGTCAATATGAAAATGTCACGAACTTTGAAAGTTTCTTCAAGTACAGTCGCAAAAACAATCAAGCACTATGATGAAACTGGCTCTCATAAAGACCACCACATGTATGGAAGACCCAGAGTTACCTCTGCTGCAGAGGATAAGTTCATTAGAGTTACCAGCCTCAGAAATTGCAGCCCAAATAAATGCTTCAGAGTTAAAGTAACAGACACATCTCAACATCAACTGTTCAGAGGAGACTGTGTGAATCAGCCGTTCATGGTTGAATTGCTGCAAATAAACCACTACTAAAGGACACCAATAAGAAGAAGAGACTTGCTTGGGCCAAGAAATGTGTCCTTTGGTCTGGAGTCCAAATTTGAGATTTTTGGTTCCAACCGCCGTTTCTTTGTTAGACGCGGTGTGGGTGAACGGATGATCTCCGCATGTGTAGTTCCACCGTAAAGCATGGAGGAGGAGGTGTTATGGTGTGGGGGTGCTTTGCTGGTGACACTGTCAGTGATTTATTTAGAATTCAAGGCACACTTAACCAGCATGGCTACCACAGCATTCTGCAGCGATACGCCATCCCTTCTGGTTTGTGCTTAGTGGGACTATCATTTGTTTTTC